>NC_065584.1:42786106-43086106 GCF_024542745.1 Macaca thibetana thibetana
AAGCAGGCCCTCACAAGACACCAAATCTGCAGGTGCCTTGATGTTGAACTTTATTTCTGTTGCTTACAAGGTACCCAGTGTGTGGGATTCGGTTCTAGCAGCCTCAAAGGTCTAAGATAAAATGAAAAAGCCAGACTGAACTTTTAAAAATGTAAGCAAAGCCACCCCTTCACTCAGAGCCCTCTTCTCATCTCAAAGTCAGGGTGGCCTGGAGGACCCCAGTCACCTCTCTGGCCCCTTCCCTTTGCACCCTCCAGCTTGCTCCCTGCCTCAACGCTGGCCTCCCTGCTGTTCTGTGTACACCTCTCCTGCTGCAGCCTCGGAGCACTGATGCTTGTGTTGCCTCCCCCTGCAGAGCTCTGCCCCAGACATAGACATGGCTTGCCCTTGCTTCTTATAGTTTTTGCTCAAATTCTTTTTTTCTTTTTCTTTTTCTATAATTTCTTTTTTCTGAAAAATTGTATAGCAATGGGTTCTCCCTGTGTTCCCCAGGCTGGTCTCAAACTGCTAGAATCAAGCAGTCCTCCCACATCAGCCTCCCAAAGTGCTGGGATTACAGGCATGAGCCACAACGCCTGGCCCAAATTCTTTAGTCTAACCCAAATTTCCCTTTTCTTGAGGTCTCTCCTGACCTCCCCATGTAAAATGGAAGTGCCACCCCCTTTGGTGATAGCTTAATCCCACTCCCCTGCTTTATTTTTCTCATTGCCAGATCAGATACTTTATATTTTGTGTATTGATTTGTTTACTATCTGTCTTCCTCCACCAAAATGTAAGCTTTATGGGGCAGGGATTTTTTTTTTTTTTTGGTCTGTTTTATTCATTGCTGTACTCCCTGACATAATAGACATTGAATAAGTTAAATGGTTCAAATGATTTCCAGTCATTGTAATGAACATTTGAGTGCTTGTTTGTGTAACATAATTGTAGATGATAATGACAATGAACATAATACTAGCCTTATCCTTCAAGAACTCACTATCTAATAACTACAGAGACCATGTAAATATAAATGAGTATAAAATAAATGTGTAAATATAAATAAATCTATTAAGTAGATAAGATTTAAAATGAAAACTATATATAAATGATAAAAACATAAAATAAGACATAATACATACACAGAATATATTCCCCAAGAATGTATTCTCTTGCAGTGGGAATGTAGCTGAAGGAGTAATTCATTCTAATCTATTTAATGAAGATGGCCTTTTATGTATAATATTTGTGTTTAGTAACATTTGTAGGAGACTAGTCTGAAGTAATCATTTTAAATAATTATATTGAAATTTAGAAATTGTGAAATGTATTTTTAAAGTTTTCTGTATCACACAAAAGGAAATATAAAAAGCTTCCAATCATAAAAAACAAAAAGAATAGCTTTCTAAATGTAGTACAATGATATTATTGCACAAAGAACAGCTGTGAGCTTCTCAGAAGTCAAATCATCAATGCTACATGCCTGCATTATTTTATTGTGTTGTATATTGATATGAAATAAATTACATTATATATTATTAATCATTACATATACTCTATTACTGAAAACCTGTGCAAAAATATTGACTCACAGTCCTGTTTTGGGTTTATCATGGTGAATATTTTACCAGCAGATACAAAATGGAAGCCAACTAAATAACATTGTTCACCTTGAAAACTCTAAGAAATGATTTTTTATTTGGCTGGGCATGGTGGCTCATGCCTGTAATCCCAGCACTTTGGGAGGCCGAGGCAGGCGGATCACAAGGTCAAGAGATCGAGACCATCCTGGCTAACATGGTGAAACCCCGTCTCTACTAAAAATACAAAAATTAGCTGGGCATGGTGGCAGGCACCTGTAGTCCCAGCTACTCTGGAGGCTGAGGCAGGAGAATCACTTGAACCTGGGAGGTGGAGGTTGCAGTGAGTCAAAATCACACCACTGCTCTCAAAACAGAGCAAGACTCTGTCTCAAAAAAAAAAGAAAGAAAGAAAAATGTTTTTGAAACTGTTGAGAGGCAATGCCAGAGGTGTACATTGTAAGGCATACCAGTGACTCTCAAGCCTGGCTGTGCACTGGGATCATTGGTGGAGCCTTCGAAAATCCAGATTCTCCCAGGCACCAGCCCAACCAACTAAATCAGAATCTGTGGGGCTGGGGCCCAGGCACATGCATTTTGTCAAAGCTCCACAAGTGATGCTGACTCACAGCTAGGGTTGGAGCCACCTTGAAGCGTCTTTGTATGTGGTGAACATGAGCTGTCCACCAGAGCCTGGCTCCCCTTCCACAGGGAGAGTTGCAGCTGGGAAGTGACTGCTCAGCAGTCTCCTTTGCTTTTAGGTAGAGGCTTGTGACTGGGTGCTGGCCAATAAAAAGTGGAAGACATGATATCTACTACATCTAGACCTGACCCTTTAAAACCTTTCATGCGATCCTCTATTTCCTTGCTTCCCCTCTCCGCCAGCTGAAAGTCAATGCCTGGGGTAGTCCTCCATAATCAAAAGAACATCATGCCACATGTTCTAGAAGTTAAAAACCTCAATTAACAAAGAGGTCTCTTTCAGTGTTTCACCCCACTGCACAAATGGTATCCCTTTGTAGATTCAAAATAATTTTCTGGACAGATTTGGTGACATCTTTTCAATGTATATTATTACTACTACTTTCAAACAATCTTTTTCAAGTCTGATAACTTAGAACTACAGGGTCAACTCTCCCCTCTCCTGTTAACAGAGCCCTTCTTCCCCTGCTGTCTACAAGGCAGTCTTAGAAGGGTCGTAAGTGTATGCTTAGGTAAAAAAGGAGAGCCTGTAAATCCTGATATGTGAGGGACCTGGGGTATGGCGTCTCCTTGCCTTTGGTTGGCAGGCACTCTCTGATTCTTCCTGCAAGGCAGATCTTATAAAGAACAACATCTTGCTTTTAAAGGAGTCCTACAACGGAAGTCCCTTGTTGAAAACAGCAGAGTTTCTGCCACCCTGGGTGCCTAAATGGCTATGGAACAAAGCTACCCTTACTCCCTACTCTTTGCTGTTCATTAGACTTTACATGAGAGGGAAATAAATCTTTATAGTGTGAACCCCTGAGATTTAGGGATTCATCTGTTACAGCAACTAGCATTGCCTTAACTAACACATGCAATGACTCTTTCCTGCATAGATTCCTAACTGTAGATATCTTGTCCCCCAAAACATAACTTTGACAACACAAGTTTGATATGACATATATCGCATAGTTGGGGGTTGCTAGTCATGTCTCTCAATTCTAGTTTCATAAAGGGAAGGATTGCTAATCTGAGGCTTCCCCATCACAAAATTTTCTACTTTGACCATCTGGACCACCTATCAGAGAGTCTCCAAAAAGACACAACTTTTATTTCCCACTCTAAGAGAATGAGATAACTCCTAAAAACTATCTTTGCACAGGAAATCCGATCTGATGAGGCTCCTGGTTTGGTCCTTGCTATGGGCTGAGTTGCGTCTCCCCCAGCACCCTCCCAAATTCATATGTTGAAGTCCTAACCCTTAGTAACTCAGAATGTGGCTATATTTTTGGAGATAGGGCCTTTAAAGGGGTAATTAGGATAAAAACGCGGTCATGTTGGGCCCTAATCCAATTTGACTGGTGTCCTTATAAAAAGAGATTAGGGCCGGGTGCGGGGGCTCTTGCCTGTAATCCCAAGGCTTTGGGAGGCTGAGATGGGAGGATCACGAGGTCAGGAGATCGAGACCATTCTGGCTAACACAGTGAAACTGTGTCTCTACTAAAAATACAAAAAAAATTAGCCGGGCGTGGTTGCGGGCGCCTGTAGTCCCAGCTACTTGGGAGGCTGAGGCAGGAGAATGGTGTGAAACCGGGAGGTGGAGGTTGCAGTAAGCCGAGATCATGCCACTGCACTCCAGCCTGGGTGACAGAGCAAGACTCCATCTCAAAAAGAAAAAGAAGAGATGAGGACATTGATCGGCATAGGTGGAAGACCATGTGAACATGAAGACAGCTATCTACAGCCAAGGAGATACCTCATAAGAAATCAACCCTGTTGACACTTTCATCTCAGACTTCTGACTGCTACAATTGTGAGAAATAAATTCCTGGTGGTTTTTTTGTGTGTGTGTGTTTTGAGACGGAGTCTTGCTCTGTCGCCCAGGCTGGAGTGCAATGGTGTGATCTCGGCTCACTGCAACCTCTGCCTTCCGGGTTCAAGCGATTCTCCTGTCTCATCCTCTCGAGTAGCTGGGATTATAGGCATAAGCCACCATGCCCAGCTAATTTTTGTATTTTTAGTAGAGACAGGGTTTCACCATGTTGGCTGGGCTGGTCTTGAACTCCTGACCTCATGATCCACCCGCCTTGGCCTCCCAAAGTGCTGGGATTATGGGCATGAGCCACCATGCCCGGCCAAATTCCTGTTGTTTAAGCCACCCAGTCTCTGGTACTTTGTTATGGCATCCCTAGAAGACTGATGTAGTCATGAAGGTGGTGGCCAGGACACTGAGGACAACCTCAAATGGTACTGTGGGTCATTTTGTGTCAACATCAATTACCATCAGAATTGTTTCCTGTGGTTCCCAGCCCCCAAATGCACATGTCTCTGATAATTTGCCTTCGCCCCTCTTTCCTTGTCATTTGAGTATATTTTCTCCATTCTCTATTTAGTCAGGGGAAAACAAAGAAAAAGCATGTGAATGGAGGACAGTACTGAGACCATGGTAGGGGGATGTGTCCTGTTTCTTTCAATCACGAGGATGCCAAAATATTCCACTGAGTGACTGAGGTAAGGGGATGGAATTTAGGTATTTCATTTACAAAGACCTGGTTAAAGTGAACTTTGTGGTCTCCACTAGTCTATATGGTTCTTTATTTTTAGACAGAATCTTGTTCTGTCGCCTAGGCTGGAGTGCAGTGGCACAATCTCAGCTCACTACAACCTCTGCTTCCTGGGTTCAAGCGATTCTCCTGCCTCAGACTCCAGAGTAGCTGTGATTACAGGCGTGCACCACCACACCGGCTAATTTTTGTATTTTTAGTAGAGATAGGGTTTTGCCATGTTGGCCAGGCTGTTCTTGAACTCCTCACCTCAGGTAAGCCACCCACCTCGGCTTCCCAAAGTGCTAGGATTACTGGCATAAGCCACCATGCCTGACCATCTATATGATTCCTTTGCTAACGTTGTCCCAAAATCTTAGTTCCTCCATCTCACAAAACATACACAGACATAAAGACACAGAGAAATCTGTACGATGGCTCTGAAACTGACTGAACCCAGATGAGGGTAAGGATGGATATTTGAAGCTTGGGTTTTGGTTTCTAAACTATTCCCCATCTCTCTCTCTCTTTTTTTTTTTTTTTTTTTTTTTTTTTGAGACAGTCTTGCTCTGTTGCCCAGGCTGGAGTGCAGTGGCGCTATCTCGGCTCACTGCAACCTCCGCCTCCCAGGTTCAAGCGATTCTCCTGCCTCAGCCTCCTAAGTAGCTGGGATTACAGGCACACGCCACCACACCCAGCTAATTTTTGTATTTTTAGTATAGACAGGGTTTCACCATGTTGGTCAGGCTGGTCTTGAGCTCCTGACCTTGTGATCTGCTCACCTTGGCCTTTCAAAGTGCTGGGATTATAGATGTGAGCCACCACCCCCAGCCTTTTCTTTTCTTTTTTGTGAGACAGAGTCTCGCTCTGTCACCCAGGCTGGAGTACAGTGACAAATCTCGGCTTACTGCAACCTCCGCTTCCCGGGTTCAAGCGATTCTCCTGCCTCAGCTTCCCGAGTAGCTGGGATAACAGGCGCCTGCCATTAGGCCTGGCTAATTTTTGTATTTCTAGTAGAGATGGGGTTTCACCATGTTGGCCAGGCTGGTCTCAAACTCCTGACCTCAGGTGATCCGTCTACCTTGGCCTCCCAAAGTGCTGGGATTACAGGCATGAGCCACCTCGCCTGGACTTTTTTTTTTTTTTTTTCTCTAAAGCAATGTAAGCTACTGAATTTGAGGTCAGTTCAGTATGACTACATACACCCTTTTTTTTTTTTTTTTTTTTTTTTTTTGAGACAGAGTTTCAATCTTGTTGCCCAGGCTGGAGTGCAATGACAGGATCTTGGCTCACTGCAACCTCTGCCTCCTGGATTCAAGCGATTCTCCTGCCTTAGCCTCCGGAGTAGCTGGGATTACAGGCGTGCGCCACCACACCCAGCTAATTTTGTATTACTAGTAGAGATGGGGTTTTACCCTGTTGGCCAGGCTGGTCTCGAACTCCTGACCTCAGGTGATCTGCCCACCTCGGCCTCCCAAAGTGCTGGGATTACAGGAGTTAGCTACTGCGCCTAGCCTTTTTTCTTTTTTCCTAAAGCAATATAAGCTACTGAATTTGAGGTCAGTCCAGTATGACTACATATACTCAATTTTTTATGAGTATGAACATTTATTTCTCTGGATTCCTTCAGCAAACCTCATTCCCTTTCCTGTCTTGCCTAGGGAAAGCCATTTCTTTCAAAATGAAATGAGGAATCCACGTCAGCTTGCATTTTCTTTCCTGTTTCCTCAGACAGAAGCAACCAGAGAGCCACTAAAGGTCCCATTGAGGAGACCTGCAGAGAGCTATTTACCATTACAGTGTCCATCAATGGGAAGGCAGCTGCGGTGCCCAAAGGGGGTCAGGCTGGGTTGGATCTGCCCTCTGTACTCTGGTGGTGGTGGGAAGAAAATCACAGCAGGTTGGGCCTTGGTTCCCAGAAAACATACCCGGCTATATTCATCTGTGGGATATTCCTACCACCCGGAATACATAGGGAAAATGCATAGGGAAAACATTACAGGGTGTTTTCTGCACCTCCATTTTATTGAGTGCTGGGTCAAGTGCTGTGCTGTTCTTTCCATGCATTACTTATTTCATTTTTCCAGCAATCCTATAAGGTAGTCACGCTAAATATCCTATTTTGAGATGAGGAAACTGAGGCACAGCGGGGTTCAGTAATGTGCTTAAGTTTGCACAGCTGGTGAGTGGTGACACTGGGACTGGAACCCAAGTGTGCCTAACTCCAGAGCCCTAGGCATGCACCTGGAACCCCATGTAAGCCCAATGTAGAGACGTGCACCTCAAAATAATGGAATCCACTACATCAGTTCCTTTAGCTTTTAGTGTAATCAGAGTAGCTAGCAGGCTCGGGATTTTCCCCTCCTTTTTTTTTTTTTTTTTTTTTTGAGACGGAGTTTTGCTCTTGTTGCCCAGGCTGGAGTGTAATGGTGCAATCTCGGCTCACTGCAACCTTCGCCTCCCGGGTTCAAGCAATTCTCCTGCCTCAGCCTCCTGAGTAGCTGGGATTACAGGCACCAACCACCACGCCCAGCTAATTTTTTGTATTTTTAGTAGAGATGGGGTTTCACCATGTTGGCCAGGCTGGTCTTGAACTTTTCTTCTCGTGTTATAATTCAGACACTTGACCTGAAATATACCTTTTCAAATGAAGTAAATGGGCTAAACACTTTCCTTGACCTACTACTGAAAAATACATTCTCCATCCAATATTCAGCCTCAAAACAGGTATATACATAAATATTTTTCATTGCTTTTTTTTTTTTTTTTTTTTTTTTTGAGACAAGGTCTCACTCTGTTTCGCAGGCTGGAGTGCAGAGTCATGATCTCGGCTCACAGAAACCTTAGCCTAATGGGTTCAAGCAATCCTCCCTCCTCAGCCTCTCAAGTAGCTGGGATTACAGGCGAGCCACCATGCCCAGCTAATTTTTGTATTTTTAGTAGAGACGGGGTTTCACTACGGTGGCCAGGCTGGTCTCCAACTCCTAACCTCAAAGTGATCTGCCTGCCTCAGCCTCTTAAAGTGCTGGGATTACAGGCATAAGCCAACGCACCTGGCCTTTCACTGCTTTTTAAAGACCTAATAGGGTAGACTTTGCTCTCCCTCAATACTGGTTGGTAGGGATAGGCAATTTTCTTAACTCCAGAGAGCATTCGTTTGCCTCTCTCCAGTGCTAACACGTTCAGTGGTAGGAAACTGGGTCTTGAACAAGGGTCATTCATTCTTTGGTACCACTGGCTATACCACACAGAGACATTTAGGGGTCACAATACACTCGTCACTTGGGCACCTATCCTAAGCACCTTAGAGGGAAAACAGAGACTTTTGCCAGTACACCTCCAAAGGATTTTGCACTTGGAGATGGTTTTATGATCATTTCACCCTGGTGGAGGATGTGAGTAGGCATTTTCCCCATTTAAAGAAAAAATGGGGACGGGGGAGGGCTGTGACACAGTCACACAGGTAAGGGGCAGCCAGATGGCAGGGAGGGGGAATTCCACCCACACTCTCGGGGGCTCATGGAGACGGGTGTTCGAATCCAGATCCTGCTCAAGGCCTTCCTACCTCGGGTGAGCCCAGGTGAAGACCAGCCACTGGGGAGCTCGGCCAGGATCCTGCAGATGCAGGGTGCCACGGTGGGTGGAGTTACCGGCGCCAGACTTGGGGTGGGATATGGGGAGAAGTGGTGAGCCCGGAAAGCCGAGCATGGTAGAAGTGGGCTGGGAGGGGGCTCACCTCAACTCCCCCATTCGGAACATCCGAGGAAAAACGAAAACGTTCCCCCGCCCCGGGCAAGAAGGGATTGGGGGGCGGGGCTGGAGCCCCGCCCTGGCGTCGCCCGCTCGGTGGGGTCCAGCTCTCCTGCGCGCGCTCCCCGCCCCCTCTCTCCGGGGCGGCGGCGGCGGCGCAGGGGAAGGGACGGGCAGGGGCCGCCGCCGCTTTCTCCTCCCACCGCCGCGCGCCAGCCCAGCCGAGTCGAGCGGGCACCGCGCCGGGCTCCCGCCGCAGCCGCGCTTCCCGGCACCCAGCGAGCGAGTGGGCAGGCGGGCGGGCGAGGCCGCCGCGGGGGCCGGGCCCGGCGTCCTCCTCGCCGCCCGCAGCGTCCCCGGGCGGGCGCGGGCCGCGATGGCAGTGGCGGAGCAGGGCTGAGCCCGCTGCCCGCCCGCAGCCCCCGGCCGCTCCGGCCCCAGCCATGGCGAAGCAGTACGATGTGCTGTTCCGGCTGCTGCTGATCGGGGACTCCGGGGTGGGCAAGACCTGCCTGCTGTGCCGCTTCACCGACAACGAGTTCCACTCCTCGCACATCTCCACCATCGGTAAGGGGCGGTGGCCCGGGGCGCCCCTCCCTCCCCGCCCGCGGCCCCTTTCCCTGCCGCCCCCGTACCCAGCTGGGGAGGAATTGCCAGCCCCTCCGGCTGGAGGCGCGGGAGTCCGGAGTCCGGGATGAATCTCGGGGTGAGCATAGGTTTTGGCAGGTGAGGGGGTCTCTGCTGCCTGCCGTCCGGACCAGAGGTGGCGTCTCCCGCCTCTCGCCGGGGAGCCTTCCCTCCCATCAAACCGAGAATCCGGGGATGAGGGGAGCGGGTGTAGGCCTGGGTACCCCGAGCTGGGGTAGCGAGAATCGTAGCCTCTGGAATAACGTCCCCACACCCCCAGGGGGAGGGGAAGTAAAGCTTGTGCTGGGGAAAAGGGGGTCAGGGTGGAGACCGGAGTCTCTGAGGCGGCCTTGGTTCTGTGGTGACCCAAGGTGGAGCCGGCGCGGGGCGAAGGGGGGAAGAAGAGAGGAGGTACGGAGGGGCCGCAAGGATCGAGTTTCCAGGGCAGAGTTGGGAAGGTAAGGTGGGACACCTAGGGGAGGACACAGATAGGGTGAGGAGCCCCTGCGCCTGGGAAGAGGAGGAGCCAAGACATCTGTTCTGAGGGAATCTAAAGAGGTTGGAGGAGTGTCAGGAATACCTGCCCAGACTAAGGGGTCAGAAGGCAGGCAGGACCCGCCTGAGAGCATCTCTCATCTGGCAGTGCTGGAGCCTGTGGTTAGAGGGACAAGGCCCGGTGGCATCCCGGACAGCACTATGATGGGTCACCTATTCTAGGAATGGGTCCATGGCCTCCCCTCTGAGACAGTCTCCCGCTCCTAGGCTGTGAGGGGCCCCCTCCCTGAGAAGTCTGAATAAAGGGAATTTCATCCTCAGCTGCTGCCCGGGTCAGCCCTGGAGTAGCCTCTGCATTGCCCAGGCCCCTGGAAACACCTGCTGGCTGACTGGTCATCCATTTGGAATGCTCTCGTAGAAGTCCCTGCTGCCATCAGGGACGGCCGCAGCTCTCAGCTTCCTCTTGAGGATTCATGTCCACGCCATCCCCCCTTCCTCCCCCGACACACATTCCTTGCCCAGAGAGAAGTAGGACCACATAGATACAGCCAGGAGGAACAGAACCTTATGGTTAAGAAGCCAGCTTTATTGTCAGAGAGACCTGAGACCTCACTTTGGGGCATAGCAACCTTGAATATCGCCTAAACTTCTGAGCTTTATTTAGTTTCTCGTCTGTAGAATGGGTATAATAATGGCACCTACCTCCCAAGTTGTTGTCAGGATTAAATAAGATAATGCTTGTTAAGCGCTTAGCACAGCCAGAGACATGGTGAAGCTGGATAAATGCTGATCATTCTTACTGCTGTTGCCATTATCATTGCGCTCTTAGGGTCTCCTCTCTTTGTTTCACCAACTTTAAGGGTGAAACAATAGGATTTAGGGTCAGGGAACAGAACTTGTCTGTCTTTCTCAGAGGAGCTGTAAGGCCAACTCTTAGGAAACCTAGGAGCTTGGGCTGAGCGGTGGTTTGGGTGAGAGACATTGCAGAAAGAAGGGGAGCCTCTAGACACCAAGGCTCTGTGCCTGCCGGGAGGACTCAGGGAAGAGGCAGGTGCAGGAGAAAGGCATGGGCGTGATGGAGGGAGTGGCAGAGGAACCAGATGGTATATGAGGACAGGTTGTGGGCTCAGGGACAAAGGGCGGCGGGTTATCCCTTAAGGAAACTAGGAATGGCTATTTTTGAGAGAGGCCTGGTGCTTGGAACTACTGAGCTATCTCTAGAGAGCTGTGGGCTGCCTGGAAGGCCCTGGCTTTGGCCTGAAGAGCTGTTGTTTGCACCTGCTCTCCTGGTCACATTCCAAGTCCTTCGGGTGACCTGGACTTTTCCCTTTGAGGGCTTCATTCAACCACCTCATTTCAGAAGCTCTGGGACTCCTGCTTCGTGCTGTGGGAGGCAGCCTTCCCTGGGAGACATGTACACTCCTTTTTGGGGGCACCCCTGTTTCTAAAATACCAGGATGGCCCTCTGAGGCCGGTGCTCTCCTTAAAGAGTGTCCATTGCCTCACACCTAACCATCCACCCTTCTCCTTGTCCCTTCCCCTTGTAATCTCCCTTCTTAGACACCTTCTGCTAATAGGTGAACACTAGATAGGTCACAGGGACTTCCTCAAACCCTCCAGGGCAGACCACTTTGGGCACATAGGTGAATCAGTGAACTGAGTAGGAGTGTCTCTGCAGCACTGTCTCCCCTCAAGGCCCTTGGTATATTGGCCTAAAACCTAAAGATGGCTCCCAAATTTCTTCCTCCACTTCTGACGGCCAGGTTCCCCTTTCTACAGGACACAGAAGATTCTAGGAGTTTGGATTCCATGGAATAGAAAGAAACCTGTCTTTCTTCACACCAGCCTTTTAAAATCTGCCCCACTGGGTATCTTAAATGCTTTCTTATTTAAAGCTTATTAAGGGACTTGGGATTCTCCCTTATCTTGGGCGTGTTTTTCAGCATTAACTAAAACTTAAAGGAAAGAGTTGGATGGTCAAGAAAAGCTTTTTCCTTAAGTGATATGGACAGTTTCTCAAGGAAGTAGGAGGGGCAGCCAGGAGACAAATCAAGGAGCCAACGAAATGAGTGCCACCAAGTCATAGTCATTCACTTATTTTTTTAAAATGTATGTCCTGTATGCCAGGCTCTGCACTGAGACCAAGAGATTCCCAGATGAATAATACCCACAGTCACTGTTCTCAAATTGTGCATTATCTAAAACACATTACATGACCATGCCGGGCACTGATCGAGGCACCTTTCTCAGGGGCTTTTTTTGTGAATTATTCACCAGTTACTGCCAAGATAGTTTGGCTTCTTGGCTCATGTGGATATCACCTAGGCCGGTACTTTTGTGATTTACTGTGTACTCCACTTTAATGGCCTGCGATCTGCCAAGGAGCAGTGAGAGGCCTCCCTGGTAGACTGAGACACTGAGTGTCCCTCCCCCTATCCTTTTCATCTTTCTGGCCTCTTTCTGGCCAGCAGGTGGCCCCGCCACTGGCTCTGCCACAGGCGTTTCCTTCCTGTGCAGCTGTGCTGGCCTGGCTGGGGGTTGGTGCAGAGGGGTACCCAAAAGACTATCCTAAAAAATTAATTGAGCATTCACTACCAACCTCTGTGCCAGGCATTTTAGAGACATATCGCAGTCTACGTTTCCTGCCCACAGAAGCCCATAACCTAGATGGGGAGGCAAGACAAAGGCAAAAAAAAAAAAAAAAAAAAAAAAAAAGCTAGTACCAAAATGAGATATCTGAAAGTACTCGGTGAATCACTCTTCAGATGTAAAGGATCGATTATGATCATTACAGTTACTCTTAATGAAGGTCTCACAGTGGGTATCAGAAGCTAAATTATGATGCAAGATGTACCATGAGGCAGCCGGAGAAGGGCGGTGAATGGGATGGGTGAGTGCTGTTCCCACGACTCCATGCTGTCGGAGGCTGGGGAAGAGAGAGGTCCCCATGGACTAGAACCGGCAGGGAAGGCTGAAGCTAGGCCTCAGTGTGGGCTGCTCGTCAGTTCCTGCAGCAGAAGGGAGCAGATGGAGTAACATGAGCAGAGATAACAGAGGTGGGATTGAGTGGGTGTCTGTGGGGCTCTAGGCAGTTTAGCTGCAACAGAAGGGATTCTTCAGAAAAGCGAGAACGTTCCTCTGTTTCACTCTCTGTCTCCCAAACTATAAGTGCCTTGATGGTGCGACCAAATCTTATTCCTCATTGTTTTCATAGTCCCTACTACAGGGCCAGGCAGATCTCAATGCCTATTGTTAAATTAATGAATGAACCCAGGGACCAGTTGGCAGAAGGCATTGAGAGAGCCTGGCTAAGGAGGTGGAACATGAACCTTAGCAATGGTAGGAGGGGTTTTGAGTAGGGTACTAATGAGGTTGGCTGGAAGAAGGGGTTAAGACTTGAAGCAGGGAGACTAGTCAGGGGCTGCAGTAGTATCTGGGCATGGAGGAACCTCTGAATGGCCCCTCACCCCCAGTGGTAGCAACACCAACTTCCACACAGTCACCTGTTCTAGTTTCCCTCCAGAATGGGGAGTGGTTCAAACCAATCAACCTGGCAACTTCTGAAATAATCTCATGGGACCTGTGCCATGACCAGGTAGGGAGAAGGTGTCATACATGTGAACATCTATGTTCAGGGGACCTTTGAGGACCTTTCTGCATGGTGGCCAGGAGTGAGATGATGTAAACCACGAATGGAAACTGAAGAGACTGCTCAGGAGTTTTCTTTTCTTTTCTTTTTCTTTCCTTTTTTTTTTTTTTTTGAGACCAGGTTTCACTCTGTCGCCCAGTCTGGAGTGTGGCACAATCACAGCTCACTGCAGCCTCGATCTCCTAAACTCAATCAATCCTCCCACCTCAGCCTGTCGAGTAGCTGGGACTACAGGCACATGCCACCACATTCAGCTAATGTTTGTATGTTTTGTAGAGATGGGGTTTCACTATGTTACCCAGGCTGGTCTCGAACTCCTGGACTCGTGATCCCCTAGCCTCAGCCATCCAAAGTGCTGGGATTATAGGCATGAGCTACCTCACTCCCTCAGGAGTTGGTTTTCTCCCTCCCATCCTTAGTCTTCCCTGAGTAGACCTGTCACCTACTCCCTGGACCTTTGGTTTTGGAAGCCACCCTCCAGGCTGCACTCCTTCTGGGTGAGGAGGAGGGTGATCTGGTTGGACGGGTTGGGCTGCTGTGGCTTCAGGGCGCTTTCTCAGGTTGGGTTGCTGCTGCTATGTCACCTTTCTCAGGGAGTTCTGTTGGGACTAGCTTGGCTGCCTGGGGCAAGGGCTTGTGACTGAGGAGGTGGGAGAGGGTGAGGGAGGGGGTGGGGCTAGATCCAAGCCTGGAACCGAGTGACCTAACAGACACTGGGGCCTGTGCTTAGACACTAGGATCCTGGGGTTTGCAGGTTTCTAGACTGAGAGGAGCTGGGGGCAAATGCAGTGTGATGTTGTGAGAGGGTCAGGGCTGGGTCTGTGTCAGCCTTCAGGCAGCCTGAGACCAGTCTCTACCTACTCTGTTCCCCTGGTACCCAGAAAGGAAGGGAAGGTGAGAAGCAGTTAGCAGAATGGAAAGAGCCCAGATTAACACGCACATTTCCCGTGGCCTTACTGGCCCTGTGACCTTCAGACACTTTGATGACATCTTTGTGCTTCATTTCTGCATCTGTAAATTGAAGATGGTAACAGAGTCTTTCTTAAAGATTGTTGTGAAGATTATAGAGCCTAGCGCATACGAAGCACTTGGCAGAGCCCTCGATAAAATAATAGATGCTATCATTATATTATCATTATATTTATTTATTTATTTATTTATTTATTTGAGATGCAGTATCGCTCTGTCGCCCAGGCTGGAGTGCAGTGGCACAATCTCGGCTCACTGCAACTTCCGTCTCCCGGGTTCAAGGGATTCTCCTGCCTCAGCCTCCTGAGTAGCTGGGATTACAGGCGCCCGCCACCACGCCCGGCTATTATTATTCCTAGCTATAAGAATGTTGTAGAGATGAATACACTGTTAGCGTGCTGGGAGGTCATCCTGCGTATCCACCACTTGTACCCTCAGTCATTCAGGCACTATTTACTGAGCACCAACTACATGCCAGGTGCCATGCTTAGATCTGGGGATACAGTGGTGACCAAAACAGAGAGAAACCAAGGAGCTGACTTACATTCCAGGGGAGTGCATAGAAGCTGTGTCTCATTTCAGTTTCTGCTCTAGTACCCCCCTTCCCCTGGCAGTGCCAGGGTCTCAGAAAGAAGAGTGAGGTGGTGAGGAGGTGTGAAGCAGTGGGGTGACCTGAGAGAAGAGGATGGGGTGGCCTTGTCTCAAGGCTTGGGCCCCTGCCAGGTATCACTCTGCCTCAGGCCTCTGTTTCTCCTCCTGACACAGGCACAGACCTGGCCTCCCACCCCTTCCCCAAGGACATGACCTTGGGAAGGAACATATCTGAAGCCTGCAGAGGGTTTCCGCTGCTCTGCATCTGTGCCACGTTCACAGATCCGCAGATGCACCCACAGCTGGGAGCACCAGTTCCTTCCGCCTCCCTGCACTCCCTGGTTTCTGTTCCTTCCTCCTCCTCCTTCCTTCTCCCTGCTCCCCAAACAGGCTGGTGATGAGCTTTATAACATGAAAGCTGATATTTGGCCATTATCCTTCTACCCTGATTGCCAGCTCTTCTCAGAGTGCCTTCTTCTGTAATCCAATCTTTGCACCGGTTTCCCTGTGAAACTGCCAGTTTTCTGTATAGGCCTCTGCCCTCTCCTAGGGTTTTCTCTCTGATCAGTGAGCTTCGTCAAGGGGAACACAGGGCTTCCTGGACACGTAATTCCTCCCACTGAGGAAGAAGGGGCTAATCATCAGCCCTGTTTTATTTTATTTTATTTATTTATTCATTTTTGAGACGAAGTCTAGTTCTGTTGTGCAGGCTGGAATGCAATGGCTCAATCTTGGCTCACTGCAACTTCCGTCTCCCGGGTTCAAGCGATTCTTCTGCCTCAGCCTCCTGAGTAGCTGGGATTACAGGCGCCCGCCACCACGCCCGGCTAATTTTTTATATTTTTAGAAGACACAGGGTTTTGCCATGTTGGCCAGGCTGGTCTCGAACTCCTGACCTCAGGTGATCCACCTGCCTCGGCCTCCCAAAGTGCTGGGATTACAGGAGTGAGCCACTGCACCTGGCCAACCCCATCTCTTAAAAAACAAACAAACAAACAAACAAAACTTGTAATTAACTGGTCATAGTGGCATGTGCCTGTAGTCCTAACTACTCGGGAGGCTGAAGTGGAAGGATTGCTTGAGCCCAAGAGTTGGAGGCTACAGTGAGCTGTGATCATACCACTGTACTCCAGCCTGTCTCAGGAAAAAAAAAAAAAAAATTACTGAGAACTCTGTGACCATGGCACCATGAACTATAGAAAGGGCTAATAGTTGGCTTTAAAATGTGGGTTATGGCCGGGCGTGGTGGCTCGCTCCTGTAATCCCAGCACTTTGGGAGGCTGAGGTGGGCGGATCACAAGGTCAGGAGTTTGAGACCAGCCCAGCCAACATAGTGAAACCTCATCGCTACTAAAAATACAAAAAATTAGCCGGGTGTTGTGGCAGGTGCCTGTAATCCCAGCTACTCGGGAGGCTGAGGCAGCAGAATTGCTTGAACCTGGGAGGTGAAGGTTGCAGCAAGCCGAGATCGTGTCACTGCACTCCAGCCTGGGTGACAGAGTGAGACTCAGTCTCAAAAACAAAAAAAGCGGGTTATTTTCTTTTCTTTCTTTCTTTTTTTTTTTTTTGAAACAGAGTCTTGCTCTCTCACCAGGCTGAAGAGCAGTGGAGATCTCGTCTCACTGCAACCTCTACCTCCCAGGTTCAAGTGATTCCCCTGCCTAAGCCTCCCGAGTAGCTGGGACTACAGGTGCACACCACCACGCTAATTTTTTGTATTTTAATAGAGACAGGTTTCACCATGTTGGCCAGGAAGGATGGTCTCGATCTCCTGACCTCGTGATCTGCCCACCTCAGTCTCCCAAAGTGCTGGGATTAAAGGCGTGAGGCACCGTGCCCGGCCTAAAAGTGGGTTATTTTCTAATTGTTCTTCCCTGATTAAAATTTTCTCTTTGCCCATCTTTTCTCTAGGTATGTGCTGACTTCATTCACTCATTTATTCACTCGCTCATTCATTTTTGTTTTTATTTACTCAACTTTGTTGAATAATATTTAGTGATCTACCTGCTGCCAGGCAGTGAGAGTCTGAAATGAACGGGATGCTGCTTTGCCCTCTGGGAGCTTGCAGTGTAGCTGGGAATCAGACATCCAAACAAGCAGAATATTATGCCAAAGAAATGTCAGGATGCTTTGGAATCACAGAGGAGGGAGAATCCCTCCCGGGAGGCTGGTGAAGTCTTCGAAGAGGAAGTGACATTTGAGTGGAGTCTGGAAGACGAAGCAGGATTCTCGGGGGGCCATGGGGGTAGGGGAAGCACACATGCTCTTCCCTGTAGGAGGTGCTGTGGAGAACACCTCGAGTGGGGCTGTTCCTCTTCAGCTTTGCTGGGGCCAGCTGGAGTGGCCATACCATGGTCATACCAGCTGAAGTTCAAGAAGCCCCTTGTTGGAGATTGCTTTGCTGACTGTGGGTGAGCGCAGGTGCATCTGGAAGCCCCCTTCTTTCTAAGATGTTTGCTTCTGAGTCTTCATGTCCCAGTCTCTTCTTCCCTGAACCTTTTGCTACCAGTCAGCACAGCCCTGCCTGAGAAGGAGGCTGGAGGAGTGAGTGGTCAGTAGCCTGGTGGGTATTAGCTGCCTCTGTGGTGCCCGCTGGCCTAAGTAGCAGGCTTAGGGAGGTGAGACCCAGTTCCAGAAGCTGCCAGTGGGGAGTGAGACGGGGTGGCTGGAGCACACTGCACATGTCACCAAGGCTCTAGCGAGGTCTGTGCAAAAGGCAGTGGGAAAAGCAAGGGGAAGACCCAGCCTGGTCAACATGGTGAAACCCCATCTCTACTAAAAATACAAAAATTAGCTGGGTGTGGTAGAGCACGCCTGTAGTCCCAGCTGCTTGGGAGGCTGAGGCAGGAGAATCACTTTAACACAGGAGTTGGAGGTTGCAGTGAGCCGAGATCGTACCACTGCACTCCAGCCTGGGTGACAGAGTGAGGCCCTGTCTCAAAAAAAAAAGTGGGGGAAGGGGAACACTGATCCTGATTATCTACTCTGTATACTTACTATGTACCTACTATGTACACAGGAACGGTGGGCTTTACGCATGGCATTTATTCAGTGTATAGAGATCTCAGCATCACATAGGAGTGGGGAGTTCTGAAGTTGGCCTTACTGGCGTTTGAGAAGTTTCTTGGTGCATTCTTCAGGTTTGCACCTCCAGACAAATGTAAGTGCTATTGAATGCTGACTGTGTTCCAGGAACTAAGCCAGATGCTAGAAGACACGCAGTAAACAATACAGATGCAGGTGCACATGTGAGGGTCCCCACAAGATCTGAGAGAAGGGAGGGGCCTTGCTGCAGTTCCCCTTTTGTAACAAAGGAGAGAGTATCATTAACCCTCTTCCTAGGAACTATGAGTTTGACTGAAATGTGTCCTGCCATAGGATCTTTGCTGCTTCTTCTACCTGATTCTTTGGATCTCCCTGCTGGTACCTTCTTGTCGTTCAGGTCTCAGCTCAAAATGTCTTCTCTGGCCAGCCAGTCTAAAGTCACTTGTGCTTGGAGTCTCCTCACCCTCTACTTTATCCCACAGTTGCTTCTTATCACATATGGCTCTCTGAAATTAGGTATTCATTACTTGTATCTGTCTTGCCCACTAGAATGAAGCTCTGATGAAAAGGATCTTTTTGTGCTGTTCATAGCTTGTCTTCTAGTATCTAGCTTAGTTCCTGGCACATTGTAAGCATTCAATAACAGTTTGAATGAATGAATGAACAAATGAAGGAATGAATGAATGCATTTTCCTACAGGACTTCCGTTCTTCCCTGAGGGAAGTTATAGGTAGTATTGGTTTCTTGGGACTGTTTTTTGTTTGTTTGTTTTTTGAGACAGAGTCTCACTGTATCCCCCAGACTGGAGTGCAGTAGCACAATCTTGGCTCATTGCAACCTCTGCCTCCCAGGTTCAAGCGATTCTTGTGCCTCAGCCTCCTGAGTAGCTGGGATTCCAGGAGCCTGCCACCATGCCTGGCTAATTTTTGTGTTTTTAGTAGAGACGAGGTTTTGCCATGTTGGCCAGGCTGGTCTCGAACTCCTGACCTCAGGTGACCCACCTGCCTCGGCCTCCCAAAATGCTAGGATTACAGGCATGAGCCACCACGCCCGGGCTGTTTTTTTTTTTTTTTTTTTTAAGACAGAGTCTTGCACTATCTCCCAGACTGGAGTGCAGTGGCGTGATCTCAGCTCATTGCAGCCTCAGCCTCCTGGGCTCAGGTTCAGGTGATCCTCTTACCTCAGTCTTCTGAGTAGCTGGGCCCACTGGTGGGTACCACCACACCTGGCTAATTTTTTAATTTTTTGCATAGATGTGGTCTCACTATGTTGCCCAGACTGATCTTGAACTCCTTGGGTTCAAGTGATCCTCACACCTTGGCCTCCCAAAGTGCTGGGTTTACAGGTGTGAGCCACCATGCCCGGGCTTGAGACTCTTAAGATGATGAGGCTGGAGGGAGTGCTTGAGCCCTAGAGATTCCTTACTCCAGAGTGCCCTTGCTGCAGAGGGGGCCCTGGAGGGTCACTCCAGCAACCTGGCTGAGCTGATGGGCATCATCTGATACTAGCTCTGACCAACAGGCAACATGGACCTTAGTCTAAGGCACTGACCCCTCATCTCTGCATACACCAGAGATGATGAGATTTGGGTGGGGACACAGCTAAACCATATCAGCTCCCAGGATCCCTGTGTGAATGGGGTCTTTTTTGGTGTTTTAGGATTGTACAGGGTGACCTCTTTAGCGGTAACCTCCTGCCACAACCCACAGGAGGTGCACATGGCCTGCACATGCTGGTTTCCTGCAGTGGGAGGGGCTGGGGCACTCCTGGGACCTGTGCTTGGTAACTGGAGCTGGCCTGGCCCCGGGGATTGCGTGTCTGCCTTGGGTTTCAGGTGTATTAGGTTGTTCCTCATTGTGGAGTCTCATTACTAATGAAAAGCTCAGGTCGCACTGCTGGTCCTTTGGGCTGTGATTGATCCTGGTGATAACATTTGGCACCCAGAGGAAGCCCTGTTTCCACTGAAGCATGTGGTGCTTGGCTGGCAGGCAGGCAAGCTGGCACCTGCCTTTAACCCATGAGGTGCTGGCCCGCTAGTAGGCACACCTTACCTGTGCCAGAATGTAGGTTGTAGCCAGACTCTGGGAGCCATCTGGGCCCCACAGGGGGCGTCATTTCCTCTGTTCGTTGAAACATTCCAGCTGAGTGCTGGCTTAGGCTTCATCTCTGCTCCACTCTCCTTCCTCTCCCCAACATAAGCCTCCTTCTACATCCTAGAGCTCTTTCCATTTCCCCTCCTGCAGCTCTGGGCTCGCTAATCTCATCTTTCCCTAAGGGGGCCTGACAGCTGCTTCTGCTAACATTTAATAAAGCTCTGCATGCCAGACCCTGTGTTATGGGTTTTACAACTTATCTCACAATCTTCAAAAAAAAATTCTCTGAGAATTCTCTGTCATCCCCACTTTACAGGTGAGGAAACTGAGGCAAAGATAGGCTAACTGGCTTCCCCAACACCGTGCAGGTAATTAGTGATAAAGGCAGGACTGGAACCAAACTTGACCTCCTATTTGTGCTCTTAATGGCCAGGCCACTCTGTGTCTTGAGCCATACTTCCTCCATGTTTTCTAGAGCTTTCTAGGGAGGGAGACAGTGATGGGAAGGAGTGTTCTTTAGCGTGGATGTGCCCTGCCTCCTCCTCTCTGTAAGCGTCACAGCACCTCCACTGCTGAACTGGGGAGGCATCAAGTTCTTCCCTGTTTGCCCACCCAAGGCGAGCTAGCTTAGGAGCCACGTGAGTGCCAGGTGTCTCCCCTGCTGCATCCCTCTCTCCTGCCCCTGCCCCCGGTGCCCAGAGGAGGGCCCTGCCTGTCTTCCCAGTTCTCCAACAGCAATGCTCTCCCAGCACCTTTGGGCTCCAGTTATGGCCTGGCAGCTGCTGGGGCACAGGCTACACAGCCAGAGTCACAGCAGGATGAGGATGGGGCCCGGGGCTGCCTCAGGCCATGGTTGCATGGCACCATCACTTCACTGAGGAACTTTTCTTGCCAATGTCTGTGAGGCATCAGGTGGCAGGACACGTCCCCCTGCTCTTAAGCCTCAGGCACACAGCCCTTCTTATGCTCTCTGGGGTTGGGGAGAGATCCCCCTCATGGAATTGCTTTTTTTTTTTTTCTTTCTTTCTTTTGAGACAGGGTCCTGCTCTGTCACTCAGGCTGGAGTGCAGCCTCAACCTCCCAGACTCAGTGATCCCCCTGCCTCAGCCTCCCAAGTAGCTGGGACTATAGGTGGACACCATCACACCTGGGTTTTTGTTTGTTTGTTTATTTTTTTCTAGAGATGGGGTCTCACTTTCTTGTCCAGTCTGGTCTTGAACTCCTGGGCTCAAGCAATCCTCCCACCTCGTCTTCCCAAAATGTTGGGATTACAGGTGTGAGCCACTGTGCTTGGCCTATTTATTTATTTATTTATTTATTTATTTATTTATTTATTTAGAATTTGTTTTGGAATTGCTTCTTTATGCCTGGCAGTATGCTGGCACTACGTGGCAGAGATTTAAAAAACAAGCAAACAAAACAAATGCTTTGTCAACCACAAAATGTATTCTCTGCCCCTTAGGTTCTTTTTGTGTAGTTGAGACTAGAAGACAAAAATAGGGGCAGTAAGGGCAGGGAGCGATGGTTTAGGGGTCTGCCTTCCAGTCCCCTTGTTGAAGCATCTGGCCCACCAGCTTGGGGGAGCCATTAGGCAGCAGTGGCCAATCCTGAGGCACTTGAGGTTCACTAAGAAAAGGTGCGTGTGCTCTGCGGATACCCATGGGCTGAACTTGGAGTCTGGTCTGGACCCGTGGCTGTGCTAGGATCCACTGTCCCCAGCCCCAGCTGCAGTCAGCATGTTCATCATCCTTAGGCGTCTCTGCTCCTTTCTGCATGTTTGTCTACCTCATGCCCTGCTCATTACCAACTGGTCAGTCCCCTCTGCCCCGCCTGGAGTGAGCTGGTTTGATTGGCTTAGCTAAGCTTCCTTGCCTCTGCTGGCCAGGTCACCCTGTGGGTCACCAGCAAACCTGTTAATGGTCCAGTGTGAACCTGCTTCTCCACAAAGAACATGCTGCACCCAGCCCTGCTTCTCTGAGCTGAGGTTTGGGGCTAAGCTGTTCTAGCCAGAAAGGTCCACAGGGTGTGGCAGGCACCATGATGGGCATATCTGATGTGCCGGGAAAAAAAATCAGCTGCTCTCCATGCTTTGGGCACCTGGTTGGGAGAGGGCCCATCTTTCTGACTTTCTCCTCCTGGGGCTCCTAGCGTCTCCGAGAACCTCTGCCAGAGCTGTGTAGAGGTGGTTTGCTTGTTTCTTAACACTTCTGTGCCCTATTTCTTTCTGTACCCAAGAAAGGAAGTAGACTGTCTTATAGGGACACTGTCAGGGTGAGGAATATGGACTTACTGGAATCATGAACCATGCCAAGGAGCAAGGAGAAAATAGGCTATGGTGGGTGTCTTAGTCAGTTAGGGCTGGCTGCTGTAACAAAATGCCTTTAGCTGAGTAATTTAAAGCAAGAGAAATGTATTGCTCACAGTTTGGGAGGCTGGGAAGTCCAAGATCAGGGTGCCAGCAGATTCAGGTCTGGTGAAGGCTGACACCAGAAGTCTCTGTGACAAAGTGGCACCTTCTAGCTCCATCCTCACATGGCAGAAGAGGGAACAACTCCCTCAGGCCTCTTTTATAAGGGCATTAGTCCCACGCATAAGGGCTGTAACATCACGACTGAGTCACCTCCCAAAGGCCTCACCTCCCACCAGCACTGCACTGGGGATTAAGTTTCAACATGGGAATTCTGGAGGAACACAGACCTTCAGACCATAGCAACGGGCTTCTCCCCGTGTGCCCCCTGCCTCACTTCTAGATGCTGCATAATGTCAGTGAAACCCCAACTCTACTAAAAATACAAAAAATTAGCTGGGTGTGGTGGGCGCCTGTAATCCCAGCTACTTGGGAGGCTGAGGCAGGAGAATCGTTTGAACCCAGGAGGCAGGGGTTGCAGTGACCTGAGATCGAGCCACTGCACTCCAGCCTAGGTGACAGAGCAAGACTCCATCAAGAAAAAAGAGAAAAGGTATCGGGTATGCCAGGGTGTGCGGGAAAAGGCGGTAAGATTCCTCAGCCTCCCAGGGTTGGGAAGCCTCTGGCCGAGTGAAGTATACCCTGGGTAGGATTTAAGACACCACCTTGGCCGGGCGTGGTGGCTCAAGCCTGTAATCCTAGCACTTTGGGAGGCCGAGACGGGCGGATCACGAGGTCAGGAGATCGAGACCATCCTGGCTAACATGGTGAAACCCCGTCTCTACTAAAAATACAAAAAACTAGCCGGGTGAGGTGGTGGGCGCCTGTAGTCCCAGCTACTCGGGAGGCTGAGGCAGGAGAATGGCGTAAACCCGGGAGGCAGAGCTTGCAGTGAGCTGAGATCCGGCCACTGCACTCCAGCCTGGGCAACAGAGCCAGACTCAGTCTCAAAAAAAAAAAAAAAAAAAAAAAAAAAGACACCACCTTTCCCGTCCAGCTCAGCTGTGGGATGTGGGAACATGAGTCAGTTACTTGGCTTCCCTGTGGCTCACAATGATAATACCTACTTCTGCCTACTTCATGGGAGCCGCATAAGAGCTGAGGGATTCCATAGCTCAGGGGTGCGCTATAAAGATAAGCACTATGCACCTGGGTGTGGTTCTGAAACTTCCTTGTGCCAAAGAGTGAGTAGGGCTGGGCGAACCCTGAGAATGTGCATTTCTCACACACTCTCTGATGCTGCTGATGCTGTAGTCCCTCGGCTGGCAAGGGTAGCTGGATAGCAGGGACCGGGACTCTGTAATGCCTTCCACTTCAGGGTTCTCTGGGCTGGTTTTCCTGACTCCCCAGGAAGCCTTTATTCAGCAGAGGGAAGGTAGGAGTGAGAGGACTACACTGTCACTGCTTCACAGACATCATTTAATTTATCCCACCGCAGCCCTTGGGTGGGAAGTGGTGTTCTCCTTCTACACGTAAGAAAATGGACCTGGTGCGGAGGCTCATGCCTGTCATCCCAGCACTGTGGGAAGCTGAGGCGGGAGGATCACTGGAGCCCAGGAGTTCAAGACTAGTCTAGGCAATACAGGGAGACCTCATCTCTACAAAAACTAAAAAAAAAAAATTAGCTGGGCATGGTGGTGCACGCTTGTAGTCCCAGCTACCCAGAGGCTGAGATGGGAGGATCTCTTGAGTCCTGGAGGATTGAGGCTGCAGTGAGCCATGACTGCACCACTGCACTCCATCCCTGGCAACACAGTGAGACTCCATCTCAAAAAAAAAAAAAAAAAAAAAAAAAAAAAACCGAAGCTAGGAGAAGTTAAGACTTGCCTGAAGTTACACAGCAAGTGCCAGAACCAGGATTTGGACCAGGTCTTTCTGACTCCAGGCCAATGGATGTTTCTTCCATGACATATATAGCTCTTGAACCTTCTTCTATCTAGTATTACCCACAGTGCTGTTAAAAATACAGGTTTCTGCCGGGCGCGGTGGCTCAAGCCTGTAATCCCAGCACTTTGGGAGGCCGAGACGGGCGGATCACGAGGTCAGGAGATCGAGACCATCCTGGCTAACCCGGTGAAACCCCGTCTCTACTAAAAAAAATACAAAAAACTAGCCGGGCAAGGTGGCGGGCGCCTGTAGTCCCAGCTACTCGGGAGGCTGAGGCAGGAGAATGGCGTAAACCCGGGAGGCGGAGCTTGCAGTGAGCTGAGATCTGGCCACTGCACTCCAGCCTGGGCGACAGAGCGAGACTCCGTCTCAAAAAAAAATACAGGTTTCTGGGCCTCACCCTCAAATTATGATTCAGTAGGTCTAGGCAAGTCAAGGTCATTGTTTTTGTTTTTGTTTTAAGTCACCCCAGGTGATTGTAAAGCTGAAGCTCTGCAAAGCACACACCGAGAAAAGAGAACTCTTATACTCCCTCTCTTGACACTTCAGGTGCAAAACTTTTGTCCAAATGTAGTTCTCAAACTTATGCATGTGTGAGAATCACCAGGAGAGCTTATTGAAACTGACCGTGGGGCCCCATACCTAGAGGGCCTGATTCTATAGGTCTGAGGTAAGGCCCAATAATTTCTTTTTCTTTTCTTCTTCTTCTTCTTCTTTTTTTTTTTTATTTTTTGAGACAGAGTCTTGCTCTGTTGCCCAGGCTGGAGTGCAGTGGCACGATCTTAGCTCACTGCAGCCTCCACCTCTCGGGTTAAAGCGATTCTCCTGTCTCAGCCCCGCATCCCAAACCCGCTCCTGAGTAGCTGGGATTACAGGTGCCTGCCAGCATGACCAGCTAATTTTCACATTTTTAGTAGAGACGGGGGTTTCGCCATGTTGGCCAGGCTGGTCTCAAACTCCTGACCTCAGATGATCCACTCGCCACAGCCTCCCAAGGTCTTGGGATTACTGGCGTGAGCCACTGTGTGTGGCCGGAATTTGCATTTCTAACAAGTTCCAGGTGATGCTGATGTTGCGGGTCCAGGGATACACTTTGAGAACAGCTTGTTACTCAGGCGATATGTGGGCAGTGGCATCATGTTCATCTGGGAGCTTCCTGCAGCGTCTCAGGCCTTGCCCCACACCTACCGGATCAGAATCTGCATTTTAACTCAATCCCTGCGTGATTCTCATGCACCTGGAAATTTGAGAAATATGCCCTTAGAGGTTCCAGAATGTTAAACCACTGGAAGCAGAGATAGATGGAGAATATCTCTTCTTCCCACGGATACTAAAAATGCAACAAAAAGGGCTGACTCTCTGGGTGTGCCCAGGTGGGGCTGATGAGGACCGGAAAGAGGTGAGATGTGGATAGAGGACTCTTCCCTGAGGGAAGGCAGAGAGAACAGAGGAAAACCTGAAGAAAGGGGGTGGCTTCAGAGGAAAGGCATTCATCTGGGCCATAAAACAGCTGAGAGTACAGGGGTGGGGAGGGGGTGCCCTGGAGCTGAAGCCTTCAGTGGGAGGACAGTGATAGGTGAACACGCATGTGAATAAACAGTTTGCTAAGCAGCTGCGAGGGCTGGCCAAGGTGAGAAAGCATCCGTCTGCAGAGGCCTCAATAAGGCCAGCGTGTTGACTTTGTCCTGCAGTGCTCAGCAGTGGAAAAAACCAACAGCCACGTAGGGAGAGGGAAGGAGCCACGATGGGCACGGGTTACTGGGGCCAGGGCTTGACTGGTAGGTGGACACAACGGAAGGCCCAGGCCATGTGGGAACAGAGCGCAGAAGCAATAGATTCCTCTTGAAGATCCTTGGGCTGTTAACCTTTTTTAAATTTAAGAAAGGTTGTATGGGTGGGGAGGGAGGAAGGAAAATCCTTCAGAAGACATAGACTTACTCTGTTTCTTCCATCATATGTGAATGCATATGGATAGCCAAAAGGTGAATAAAACACATGTTCCCAGGTGGCCAGTGAGACCTAGGTTGCAAGATGGTGGGGTGTGGGTGAGGCCGGAGAGTGCTGTGAGCCCCAAAATTTCCCAGCCTTGGTCCCCCGCCACATAGCTAAGAAGTAAGGGAGGAGGGAAGGAGTCGCCACCCAGCCTCACTTCCGGTGGAGTACCCTGTCTCTCCTTGTCAGTCCTGTCTCTGGGGACAGTTGCCTGCTTTCATGTCTCCATCTCCTCTTCTCTCACAGGGAAAAATTCACCTTAATATTGGAAGTTCCTCTCCTAGCAAAGTCCTTCTCAAGCATCCACAGGCAAACAGGAAACTAAGCAGAGTTAGGGCTTCCATGCCTAGCCAACTACACGTGACTCTCCTCTCGCTCCCCTAAGAACCAGTGCAAGGGGCAGCATGGGCTCTGGCACAGATGGACCTGTGTTGGAATCTCTGCACGTGCTGTGCTGACCCTGGCTAGCCGTTGACCTCTCTGAGCCGTTGTTTCCTTTCCACTAGGCTCTCTGAGGGCAGGGGCCACGTCTTTTTCACTGCTCTGTCTGCACTGAGCACTATGCAGGGCACATAGGAAGTTCCCGTAAATGTTTGTGGGATAAAGGAAATAAAACCTTCTCTCTTCCTGTCCCCCTTGTGATGGCTTTGCACGAGGCACTGTCCTTGGCCAGGTTTGCTAGGCTAGTGTGAGGATAAACCAGGTATATTACAAATTGGAGAAAACCTCTCGTTCTTCTTGGGAGAAGGTGCTATATCATGAAACAAGAATGTCTTGATTCCCTTCTATGCCAGGTACGGGGGAGAAACAGGTGTCTGATAACCACTGATCCAGGCAGGAATAAGCATACTACTGCCTCCCAAGGCCTGATGCCTCTCTTCTTCCTTCCTTCCTTCTTCCCTCCTCCTCTTCACTGTTTCTCTGCACACACGGAAGAATGGCTGCCAGGCATTGCCCATTTGGAAAAGTACAGCTCAATGGCTATGAATCAGCTTGGGCAGGCGAAAAATGATTCACGTCTGACCAAATCGATTTAGTTCAGGTTGTCCGTTCTGCATCTTTTTTCCCTTGTAATTAAATGATGATTGGTCTTGATGGTGGGAAGGAAAAGACAGAATTTAATTTGTTTGCCTTTGTAGAAAGCTGGGGACAGCACGGACAAGGGAAGATGTCTCCCATTTGGCAAATAACTGATGCGGAGGTGGAGTGGCAGTGGTGATGCTGGCACCTTCAGGCCTCCTGGGCCAGGCAGTGCAGCTGGTGGTAGACAGTTCAGAAGTCTACCATGTTCCCATCTGAAACTTGTGGCTGATCCTGCCCACTCCTGACCTTGCTCCAGGGAGTACACAAAGACGTAAGCTTAATTCACCCACCAGACGTAGCTCTTGAATCCCTGGGCATAGTGCCTGGGTATAGTTAGGGTTGAGGAGAGGCATGGTGAGCAAATCAACCTCCCTCATCTCTCTGTTGTCACTCAGAGTCAAGCTGGCTGCTGCTGGTGGTGCTGACTTCTCTTGCTGCAGATTTCTCTAATATGTTTCTGCCCTGGACGCGTTTGTCAAATCCCTCGTGTTTCTTGTGTCTCGTGGCAGCTTAGCTCCTCCAGCCCTTGGATGAAGCATCGTGGGAACTCTGTGCTTCCTCTCCCTCCCGCAGTGACATGCCATGCCACTACCTCTTCATCTGGTCCTATGACAGTCACTCACAAGCACCTGCATGTACCCAGCCCTGCACTAGCTCATGACAGCTGTAGTCAATTGGGTCAGGTGCTGTATCTCATCCAGCTCCCTCAGCAACCCTCTGAGATATTGGTAACATCCCTGATGAAGACATTTACTGAGGCGGAAATGGAGGCTCAGTGAAGCAAGGTGCCTGATGTTATAGCAATGAGCTATGAGTGGCCAGAGTAAGGAGATAAGCTCAGGCCTGACGCCAAAGCCCATGCTCCTTCTAGTCAACCACAGCGCCTCCTGTGGTGAATGGGTGAGTCAGCAACCAAGATGCACGAGGCCTTTTTGGTGGGCCTTGGCTGGGTGCTGAGGCTTCAGGTACGATCATGGGTTGGAAAAGCCCTCCTCTCTCCACGGTCTGGCACTATGACCCCTTCTGGTTATTAACAAGGCAGAGAGAGAGACGGAAGAAAGCAGGCAAATAATGCGGGTTGCTATTCCTAGAGATTAGAATTTCAGGAAGGATAAACACAGCATTCACTCCAGAAGTATAAATAGGAAGACTTCACACATGACTAGAATGAGACATGTTTTAAGTCTGTTGAGTAAGGCAGTGATGAAGTAGATGTCCCCAGATTCACTCTCCTCCTCCTGGTCCCCCAGGCCCTTCACTTTTGGCAACTTTCAGCTCAGGGAGGAAGGAAAGCCCCTTTCAAAGCTTCAGATACTTCCTTAAAGTCAGTTCCTGCTTAAAGAAGGCCTTTACATTACTTCATCCTTTGCCAAATTAAACTGAAAGGAAACCTTTCAAGTGTGATTGATTGCATGGCCCTTTCCTGTTCATTTCTCATGGGTGCCCTTTCTAACTTTCTTGCTTTCTTCCTTTCTCCAGGTGTTGACTTTAAGATGAAGACCATAGAGGTAGACGGCATCAAAGTGCGGATACAGATTTGGTGAGTTGGTGGGGAGGAGGAGGAGGCAGATGTAGGAGGAGAGTACCTCGGGCTGCTCCTTAGCTGTCCCTGCCATGTGTAAAATTCCTAGGCTTCACCTGGGATAACTGACCACCTCTATGATGGAGAGAAGCAAAGTCTCAGAAACCCATCTCTTCCTATGAGCCTTAATCTCCAACCTCTAAGAAACTTTATGGGATTGACTACAAGCACCAAAGGGCAGGAATGAGAAGGAATTGGCACACTAACCATGGGGAATTTGTCTCAGGATTAGGCTTTGCCCTTGGGCTGTGCCACACTGCGTTAAGATTGGAAGGAAGGAGGCTACACCCCCCATCATTTAGGGCGAGATCCTGAGAGAGTTCCTCAGGACAGCACGGTGCAGTTTCCACAGTAGCAGAGGGTGCTGCTGTGGCTCTCTGCCTGAGTCTTGGAAGCACTGCCTTTGCCAGGGTTTAGAGCTCCCTCTCAATTCCACAGCAGTATGGGCACTGCCTTCAGAGGTCCCATAGGGACTGGGGGTGTGGCAGCATCCCCTGCCAACTCCCATCCAAACAAATCTGGCCACAGTGGCCAGATTCCAGAGAGCTGTCCAAGGCCTGTTCTGGCTGTGGCTTCTGGTGTCTGCCAGGAGGGCAGTTGGCAGGAGGGGCCAAGGCCCCGCAGGCCTGGTCAGCACCAGCACAGATGACCAGGCCTCTGACTGCAGATCCCCGTGGGGATCCAAGCACCTCTGGTTTTTCACCCTGCAGCTCCCCAGTTTTTCCTGCAAGAGGACAGCTCTGCTGTTCCCCTCCCTGTCTGTTCCCATGGTCCCTGCCCCTCTGAGGGACTGGCTTTCTCCCACAGGGACACTGCAGGGCAGGAGAGATACCAGACCATCACAAAGCAGTACTATCGGCGGGCCCAGGTAAGCCACCACGTTGAGGGTTTCAAAGTGGGAAGGTGCCGCCCACATTCCCAGCTCTGGGTATCTGAGATGTCTGTGGCACGGATCCCCTAAACACGGTTCGCCTGCTTCGAGGAGTGCAGGGCATCTTTCAGCTCTTCACTGATCATTTGTCCGTCCATTGTTCATGGCTCAGTCACTGCAGGCAGCCCCTGCCCTCACCCCTGATTTCTGCCCTCCATCCTGGGTCAAATATCCGGGTCATAGCATGTGGTGCCTTCCTGCTGTAGAGAGTTCTGTGATGGGCCTGGGAGGCGGCAGTGGTGGGGTCTGAGAGAAGAGACATTTCTGGGTGCTGAGCAGGGAAAAGGGAGAGTGGGACCCAACCTTTAAGGTTCCACGGCCCTTCTGTCCCCATGACTGCACTCTCTCTGTGCGTATCACATACATCTCTCTATTTCTCTCTCCAGGGGATATTTTTGGTCTACGACATTAGCAGCGAGCGCTCTTACCAGCACATCATGAAGTGGGTCAGTGACGTGGATGAGGTAGGAGATGCCACCTCACTGCTGGGGCGCAGAGAGGGTACCTCACCGGGGAAGGCAAGGCGAGGGCCAGATGGGAAGGCCGGAGCTCTCAGGGTGGGCGAGCAAATGCTTCCAGGAAGCTTTGCCTTCCACAGCCCTGGATGAAGACCTCTGGGTGAGTAAGACATGGGGAAGAAACCGAAGCTGCCATGCCTTCACTCTCCATACCCTGCCAGGCCTCCGTGGCTGTGTCTTCCCCAGAAATGAATTAGTTCCAAGTCTGCCCTGTAAGCAGCTTCTTCCCTGGAATCTTGGACCAGATGGAGTTGCAAGATTGGGATCTAGTGCTGGCTCTGCACAATCGCTGTGGAGCCTTGCGAAGCCATTTGAATCCTCTGGGTCCCCAATTCCTGTAGAATGAGGGCTGGACTTACATCCAATGTCCTTTCCAGCTCTGATACCAGTGGTCCAACCCAAGGAAGCACCAGTCTTAGCCAGAGTGTCTTCTACCCTGAGCTGTCCCCATGATACCCTTGAAGTCAGCCATGGCACTTGGGGAAGTCTGGCACCTGCATCCAGTCAGCCCACCCTGTCCCTAGGGCTCTGGAATTGGTGGTGGGCTGGAGGCAGTGCAGACTCTGTGGGGAAAATGGGGCAGGGGACAGCACTCACTGGCTGTTCTGCCCATCCTTTGTCCCTAGTACGCACCAGAAGGCGTCCAGAAGATCCTTATTGGGAATAAGGCCGACGAGGAGCAGAAACGGCAGGTGGGAAGAGAGCAAGGGCAGCAGGTAAGTGGAGGGAAAAGGCAAGTCCACCCCAGGTCCTCTGCTGGGCCTCTAGGGCCAGTCCTGAGCACGGGGATCCAGGGGTGGGTTCCCCAGCGGCAAGTCCTCCCACGTGTCCCCAGCACCCCAAGGCCCTGGGGGAGTGGCCATCCTCGGAAAGCTTGTTCTCTGGGTTTCAGGACAGAAGCACAGAGATTCAGGGTCCATCCAGAAACAAAGATGTCATAGGCAGCAACTCTTCCAAGTCCAGGTCCCCAAATGCAGGATTGCCCTCTGCTTAAGAGGTCATCCCTGTGTTAGTGATGAAGGACTTCAGGTTGTCAACTTCTCTGACAGCATCCAGGCCTAGCTGCCATGTTATGGTCAGGAAATGATCTCCCATCCCACCCCACACTCCCCCACTCCTGTCCTTCTTACCCAGGAAAGAGCCAGGAGGCAAATGAGGAGACAAAGAGCCACAGTTGGAGAAGCCATGGGGGCGGAAAGGGTAGGAGGATGGCACTGAGGAAATGTCCAAGCTTGCAGGGAGACCATCCTCCCAGAGTGCAGAAAGAAATATTGGTCATTATTTTTTTCTTTTTCTTTTTTTCTTTCCTTTTTTTCGAGACGGAGTCTCGCTTTGTCACCCAGACTAGAGTGCAGTGGTGCCATCTTGGTTCACTGCAACCTCTGCCTCCTGAGTTCAAGCAATTCTTCCGCCTCAGCCTGCCAAGTAGCTGAGATTACAGGTGCATGCCACCACGCTTGGCTAATTTTTTTGTATTTTTAGTAGAGATGGGGTTTTGCCATATTGGCCAGGCTGGTCTCGAACTCCTCACCTCAGGTGATCCACCAGGTCTCCCAAAGTGCTGGGATTACAGGCGTGAGCCTCCGCGCCCAACCAAGATTGGTATTTCTGAGACAAGTTATCCACCCAGTCCATGGATCTCAAGAGTTTTCCTCTCCCTTCTTAGTCAATAGCATTCCATTAGTACTTAAAATGAAACTGATTGTTTGGTATAAAATATAAGACATGGTCATTGACCAATTTGAAAGTAGAGGCAAAGCCTACTAGGATAGTATTTATTGAGCACTCTGTGTGGCACTGTGCTAAGCCAAGCTCTTTTAAGTGCATGACCCCATTTAATCATCCCACAACCATGGATGGGAGACACTCTCAGTCTCCTTTAACAGAAGATAAAGCTGGGGCTTACAGAGAATGAACAACTTGTCCAAGGTTGCATAGCTAGCCGTCGGTGGCAGTGCTGCTACTCAGGTCTGGGACTGTGGGACTCCAGAGCCCATGTTTTGTATGAGGATGCCACACTGCCACAATGGATGGTGTCTTTATCTCCTGGTATATGATTGTGTGTTGAGGGGCGTGGGGTGGCAGCTGGAAGAATGGAGAGGTGTATTTCTGGAGGATCTTCCCCCATTCTCTGCTACCCTGTCTTGGAGCTCCCAGTCCCATCTGAGAAATTATCTACTCTGAGAAATCGTCACAACACAGCACGGTTAAGTGCAGTGGCAGAAGCCTGTGCCTGGTTGTGTGGGCTCCTCCCCTGCCTTACTCTCTTTCAGAAATGTCCTTCTCTTGCAGCTGGCGAAGGAGTATGGCATGGACTTCTATGAAACAAGTGCCTGCACCAACCTCAACATTAAAGAGGTGAGAGCCCTGGCGACCAGGCACCTGCTCTCAGGCTGAGTCCAGCAGAGGCGGGAGGAGGAGCCATAAGATGGACCTCATCCCTTGGGCCCCTGCAGGGTTGCCAGAGGAGAGGAGGAGATGCTGGACTAACCTGTGCCCTTTGGTTTCCAGTCATTCACGCGTCTGACGGAGCTGGTGCTGCAGGCCCATAGGAAAGAGCTGGAAGGCCTCCGGACACGTGCCAGCAATGAGTTGGCATTGGCAGAGCTGGAGGAGGAGGAGGGCAAACCCGAGGGCCCAGCGAACTCTTCAAAAACCTGCTGGTGCTGAGTCCTGTGTGGGGCACCCCACACGACACCCCTCTTCCCTCAGGAGGCCCGTGGGCAGACAGGGGAGCCGGGGCTTTGCCCTGCTGCTGTCCTCTTGTGTGATGACCCTATTGAGTATCAGTAGCCACTACTCCCCCTGCCTGGCCCTGAGAGCGGCTCTGCTGTCATCTCAAGCAGCCCCTGCCCCCAGCCCGTCCACCCTGGAGTGGTCTTCTTCAGCCTGTTTCCCCAGCCACAGGCCTGCTATGACCCCCACGATGTGCCGCAAACACCGACTCACCACCCCGCACCCCCCAGACAACGGCCGGGGCTGGAGTCCAGGCCACATTCAGCTCCTCCTTTCTCTGTGCATCTTGTCTCCTCTCGGCTTTTTCTCTCTTCCCCTACTTCTCTTTCTCTGACCCCTCCCCTCCAGTGCATTTCGTATCAAAGCCCCTCAAACCTCCTCCCCTGTGTGTCCTGCTGTATGGCGGCTGTCGCAGCTCGTTTTCCTTCCTTCCTAACCTGTCCGAGGGGATGGACCCAGCCTCGTGGGGAGGTTCCACCCTTGGATCCAGGAAGAACCCTCCACCCTGCCTCGTGGGTGGGCCAAAGGCTACAGGGTGCTTCTTCCTCTTACCCTCCCCACTGTCCTTCATGTGCCATGGGCCTGCCTCCCCAGTGACCTGCGAAAGTGGAGCATTGAGGTAGGAAGGAAACGGCAACCAGGGAGTCCTTGAGCCTGGGGCCGCCCTACCTCTACCCACTCCCCCTCCAGAGCTTTGCCCTTGCTTGGCTGCCCGCCTGCCCCTTTGGGGAACTGAGCTCAGAGGCAGGTGCTTCAGAGAAGGAAACAAAATGAGGGGTGGCAGGGATAAAAAGTCACCTCCATTCTCTACCTCCCATGCAGCATGAACACAATTTCTCTCCACCTGACTCCTGAATTTAAAGATGTGGACCAAGGCCTGTGGGTACTCCAGGGGCAAGGAGAGCCCTGGGGTCAGTGACACTGTCAGGCCAACCATGCACTCCAGAAAGGGCAGCATTTGGAAATGAAGGACTTGTATCAGGTTAAGAACAAGGGAGAGCTGGCCAGGGATGGCAGTTTGCACAGCAGAGGGGAATGTAGCAACAGCAGGGCCTCCTGGGCCCCATCTTCCATTTCTTAGGTAAGAAGAGCATTTCCTCAGACTCCCAGGCAGAGGACTGAGCCCAGCCTTCAGCAACCAAGGTTCTCCTGGGACCCAAAGTTTATGGGAGAAGGGCAAATCCTTCATGGGAAGAGAGAAGGCAGGCCCTGGGTAGAAACGCTTGGTGCTGTTCTCTTCGGCCTTTAAGACAAAGCGCTCATCTTGCCCTCTAGCTCCCAATAGGCTTGAGGGTTTGCCAACTGCACTGTGGCTACAGGTGGAAGGAAGAGGACTCCCTCCTCCAGAGTGCTATGTTCAGGAAGTTTCTTTAACCCCATATGGCCCAAGAGTAGCTTGTAGGAGGCCCTTTGAAGATGGAACAAGTAATTTACCAGTCCTACTGGGGTTTCTGCCCGCCTTCCCAAGGTGGGCGAGGCCTAGGAAGAGAGTTGTTCTTAAGCCACACGTTAGCTGCATTGCGTGGCTGCAGCCAAAACAAAGAACTGGGTATTGAGCATTCATCAACTAAGGACCAAAATCCAGGGCACACATATGTGAAGGGTAAGAACCTCACTTCCTTACTCCTCCAAAAAGAGGTGGGGATAGAACCACCAAACCTTTCCTCCTGACTTAACAAACCAGGAAACAGCAGGAGAGGGTGGCTCAGGACTTAGGGACAGGGTATGGGTTAGATAGTGGAAAGCAAAGGAGAGCAGGAAGTTATAAATCACTAAGAAACGGAGAGAGCTGACTCTAGGATGAAGCTGTGACTAGGCTGGAGTTGCTTCCTTGAGGATGGACTCCTTGGTACCAAGACCTATGCCACATCACACTGGGGCTAGGGAGGTGGGTGATGCCAGCCCTCAGTCTGTCTTCAGCCAGGGACTTGAGAAGTTATATTGGGCAGTGGCTCCAACCTGTGGACCAGTATTTCAGCTTTCCCTGAAGATCAGGCAGGGTGCCATTCATTGTCTTTCTCTCCTAGCCCCTTCAGGAAAGAAGGACTATATTTGTACTGTACCCTAGGGGTTCTGGAAGGGAAAACATGGAATCAGGATTCTATAGACTGATAGGCCCTATCCCCACAAGGGCCATGACTGGGAAAAGGTATGGGAGCAGAAGGAGAATTGGGATTTTAGGGTGCAGCTATGCTCACCCTAAACTTCTGGTGGCCTGGGGCATGTCTTGAGGCCCAGACTGTTGAGCAGGCTCTCCTGGCCTGTTTACTCGTCACCACCTCTGCACCTGCTGTATTGAGACTCCAGCCAGCCCCAGGCACGCCACCTGCTCCTGAGCCCCCACTATCTCCCTGTGACGGGTGAACTTCGTGTACTGTGTCTTGGGTCCATATATGAATTGTGAGCAGGGTTCATCTATTTTAAACACAGATGTTTACAAAATAAAGACTATTTCAAACCACCGGTGTGGCTGCCTGGATGAGTCCCTGGGGGTAGGTCTCACTTGGACCCTGGCAGTGATGTGGGAGGGAGAGAGGCAGTGCTGGTAGAAGCAGCTCCAGAAGTGATGAAGGCAACAGTGGTTGTCTTCCCTTCTCTACCTTCCCTAGCGCCACCTGCAGGGAGGCCCAAAGAAAAGCCCCATTGCCCTGGCACTGCAGAAATAAGATGAAACACAGTTATTGAGAGGATGCTGAACATCTATGAGCAGGAATATTTTTTTTGTTTTGTTTTTTGTTTTTTTTGAGACGGAGTCTTGCTCTGTTGCCCAGGCTGGAGTGCAGTGGTGCGATCTTGGCTCACTGCAAGCTCTGCCTCCCGGGTTCACGCCATTGTCATTTTAGTAGAGATGGTTTCACCATGTTAGCCAGGATGAATGAGCAGGTTTTAAAGCCAAGATGGTCTCATCTGTTTGTGTGGGTGAGGAATGGGTCTTCCTGAAGGCATGAAGAGGGACTGGATAATCTTTCAGATTTGTGATTGGATACCTCAGGGGAGCAGAGGCAGACTGGGAGCTCAGGACTGCAGGTATTTCATACTTTGGGATATGGAATTGATGGAGGTGGAGAATATTGGGGATAAGGATTGAATGAAGAAAGGAGTAGGACAATGCAGGACAATAGTAGTCTTAAGATCTTCACTACACTTTACAGGGCACTAGTGATAGATAAACTCTTCTGACCCTAACCATCACTGTGTGAGATGGGGAGGGTGGTTATCTATCCATGTCCCATAGGCAAGGAAACAGATGCTCAGAGAACTTAAAGATTTGGCCGGGTGCAGTGGCTCATGCCTGTAATCCCAACTCTCTGGGAGGCTGAGGCAGGAGGATTGCTTGAGCCCAAGAGTTTGGGACCAGCCTGGGCAACACAGACACTGTCTCTAGAAAAAATTAGCTGAGTGTGGTGGCTTGTGAGGCTGAGGCCAGTGGATCACTTGAGCCCAGAAGGTCAAGGCTGCAGTTGCCCCATTGCACTCCAGCCTGGGTGACAGAGAGAGACCCTGTCTCAATAAAAAGAGCTTAAAGATTTGCCTAAGGGTCCCAAGTAACAGTGGCAGAATTGTGGTTGGAAACCACTGAATTGGAATCACTGGAGGGCAAAGTTTTGGCATCTCTAGAAAAATCCCTACAAACAATTCTCATTTATAGTCAGAATTAAGAACTACCAACCCAGGCTTTCTGCCTAAGCCAGTGCTGTGTCCAGAGCAAGCACTGTCCTGCAGAAAGCCATGAGAATCACATGCTGTTTAGTGTATGCTTAAAAGTTGTAAGCTTTTGGAAAGTGAGGCCAGTTTGAGGTAAATTTGGAGACAGAGATACTTTAGGAGAGCCTCACCAAGTATATTCCATTAGGAAAGGTGAGAACTGAGCCGAGATCGCACCACTGCACTCCAGCCTGGGCAACAGAGCGACACTCTGTCTCAAAGAAAAGAGTCTAAAGGGTCCAAGGTCACACCAGGAGAAAAGGGATGGCATGTACCTAAGGAAGAGGGAACCCCCCACTACAGAAGCTTGGGAACTCCTATGGCTTTCTTGAAGAAGGCTTGCAAAAGAGCAGAGAATAAGAGGTGTCTCTGGAGGCCCAGAGAGTACTAGGGGGAAGCTCTTGGTATGCACATAAATCTGGCAGGTTACAGTTTTGCCCACTATCAGTGCCAAGTCCTTGTGACTCAGTGGCTTGGTAGGGACTCTTATTGGTTGTTTCTAGGAACTCCACCCAGCTTCAGCAGGGGACACACTTCCCCCTACACTGACTGTCACTCCTGCCCACTTAGGTAGTGGAAACTTGTTTTTAGGGAGCAGTCAGCTGAGACACATGGTCCCTGTGTACTTGAACAGCCATGGAAAAGCTGCAAGGCAGCTCGGCGCTCCCTGGCGAGTAGCTCCTTCATCTCATCTCAACAAATCAGATTCTCAAGACCAGCTGCTCCCCAGACTTGCCTATTCTTTGTTCAAGGAGACAGTTCCCAATGGATGTGACCCTGTAAAAACACTCTAGTAAACATTTGCTTTGTTATTGAAATTTCACTTTAAAATCCCAAAGCTAGGTCAAACCCCACTGCTAGTTTTACTGAGGAAGAAATCAAGGCTTTTTTTTTTTTTTTTTTTTTTTTTTTGTGAGACGGAGTCACGCTCTGCCGCCCAGGCTGGAGTGCAGTGGCCAGATCTCAGCTCACTGCAAGCTCCGCCTCCCGGGTTCACGCCATTCTCCTGCCTCAGCCTCCCAAGTAGCTGGGACTACAGGCGTCCGCCATCTTGCCCGGCTAGTTTTTTGTATTTTTTAGTAGAGACGGGGTTTCACCGTGTTAGCCAGGATGGTCTCGATCTCCTGACCTCGTGATCCGCCCACCTCGGCCTCCCAAAGTGCTGGGATTACAGGCTTGAGCCACTGCGCCCGGCTCAAGGCATTTTTAAAAGAGTAACTTGTTGAGTTGGCGGGTGCTTGGAAAAATGAAGTGGCTTAGGGTCTTTTCAGTTTCTGTGGCTTCCAGGGGTCCTCTGAGATGGCCCTTAGCAGACGTCCTGCGATGCACTGCATGGCTCTTGTTGAAAGCATCAGGGTGGCCTGCCTGCGTCTGGAACCACAGCAGTTTCAACTTCCTCCACACTTCCTTCTCTGGGAAGGTGACCAGCACAAACCGGCTCTGAAAAGTCTTGGGGACCGAATCTCTGTCTGAGAGGGAGGTAGGTGCAGTTCACCCACCTGTTCTGTGACTCCTCTTCACCATTCTCGCAGCAACGACTGAGCCTCATGACTTGGGGGCTGGAGGAGGAGGTGGAGGTGGGGGATATAATATAGGAGACGGTACAGTGCAGGGGCAGAGGCCGGTGCGTTCTCCAGGACAAGTGGCACCATGCACTGAAAAACTTCTCAAGATAAACACAACTTTGTCTCTTCAGCCTGGCAAGAGCTGAGGCACTGAAAGCTTGTTTTTTCCCCTAGAAAATGACATGCTCTCCTCCTAAGGGTCCCTTTGATTTTGTCCTGGTGGAAAGCAACAAAAAGAACGTGAACAGGAATATGTATATTTCAGTCGTCATCTGAGTCCGGTGGACAGGAGGCTCAGTTCTCTTCTTCATCTTTCAGATCTCCGCAGACCCTGCCCTCTCTCTGTACAATTCAGAGATTGACACTCAGCAGGCATTCAATAAACGTCTGTGTCAAGTGGGAACAGCTTGATGGGGCAAGTAGTCAATCCTGCATCCCTCCCTCCCTTTTTTTCCTCTCCATTCGACCTTTAGGGCTCTGGTTTCCTGTAAGTAGTGAATTATTTACCTCTGCTCATAGATACCAAATTGGCCCTTCCCAGGGTGCAGCAGGGTGGGGTGGGGAGGCGGCTTTGCTCAGTCTGTTAATAGGAGGAGCAAACCTCCTTGTTCAAACAGCACTTACAGGTGGGGGCCTGTTTTTGCTAAGTCATCCTGGGGATGCTCAAAGCTCCATTGTTAGATCCTTTTGTCCTCCTTCCTGGCTCCTCCTTCCTCCCCACACCTCGAATAGACTCATAAGGGGCTCAGGCCTCTCTGCGGGGCTCACTCTGCACTTCACCATGGCTTTCATTGCTAAGTCCTTCTATGACCTCAGTGCCATCAGCCTGGATGGGGAGAAGGTAGATTTCAATACGTTCCGGGGCAGGGCCGTGCTGATTGAAAATGTGGCTTCACTCTGAGGCACAACCACTCGGGACTTCACCCAGCTCAACGAGCTGCAATGCCGCTTTCCCAGGCGCCTGGTGGTCCTTGGCTTCCCTTGCAACCAATTTGGACATCAGGTGAGGGGTCCCTCCTTGTAGTGCACCAAAAGTGTTGGGTTGGTGTAGCTCAAGTGGGATAAGGGGAGAGGCTGAATGACCATGTTGGAGTGTCTGGAATAATGGGGTATGTTTTGTTAAGCTAGGTCTTTAGGTGCATGTGACATACCAAGGGAAGGTATGTATTTTTTAAGATTAAACACTGAGGCTGTGTGATTTTTATAGTTTACTGTCTTTCTACTATATTACTCCATGAGGGCTGGTGCCAGGTCTGTGTTTCTCTCCACTGTGTCCTCAGTGCCTAGGGCATAGAAAGCACTCATTAAGTATTTGTTGAATAAATGAGTGGAGAAAATAGAGGCCAGGAATCAAACAAGAATTGGAGAGACTCAAGAGATCTTAGCTCTAGCTGGACTTGGTTTTGCTATTTAATGGCTCTGTGCCCTCGGAAAGGGTGCTTCATTTTTCGGTTTAGTTTCCTCATCTGTAAACTGGGGATAATACCACTTAGCTCATAGGATTATGATGTTTAGGGGATAGGATATACAAAAGTAACTTGAAGAGTATTAAGTACTTTGCAAATGCAAGCAAATTGATTATTTAGATTGAGGATGATTTTTGTTGGTTTAAATTAGCTAAGTGGAAAGAGAATAAGCGGGAAAGAGAAAGGTTTTCAACAGGCAAGTGCCTCCTCTGGGCATCACATGAACCTATTTCAGATTAATGGGTCAAGTTGTTATAGATCTTCAGCCCACATACCTCGAGTTCTCTTTTAGGGATTCTTCTATTTCCACCTATGATTTTAATGTACAAGCAGGGAGAATGAACCCAAGTGAACCCTCTCATTATAATCCCCTTAGTTCAATTCACAGTGGCATGAAGGCGCGGAAGAGAGGAAAGCAGGAAGGCTGAAGCATCACTGGCTGTGACAAACCTGAGCCCAAACTGTTCACTGCTCTCACTGTTCTTCCCTAAGTTTTCTGTCTGGCCTTCTAGAGCAGGAGAGATAGGACTGGCAAACCTTCTTTCGAGATGTCCCTCCAGCCCCAGAAGTACCTCCAGCCTCACACCATCACTTCAGCCTAGCAAGTTGCTGGAGGGAGTCTATAACCCACCAGGAGCCAGCCAGCCTTTGCATTAAGAAATAGAAGTCTGCCAGGGTGCAGAGGCTCACACTTACAATCCCAGCGCTTTGGGAGGCTAAGGTGGGCAGACTGCTTGAGCTCACGAGTTCAAGATTAGCCTGAGCAACATGGTGAAACCTTGCCTCTACAAAAATTGCAAAAATTAGCCAGGCGTGGTGGCATGTGCCTGTAGTCTCAGCTACTTGGGAGGCTGAAGTGGGAGGATCGCTTGAGCCTGGGAAGTCGAGGCTGCAGTGAGCTATGATTGTGCCACCGCACCCAGCCTAGGTGACAGAGTGAGGCCCTGTCTCAGGAAAAAAAACAAAAACAGAGAAGTCTACTAGAGATCAGCTCTGGGCTCATGATGTCATGATGGCCTGGAACTGACTGAACTAGTTTGTTCTCACAGGTCAGAAGCAGGAACTTTCTCCCAGAGGAAGATATCCGCCTCTTAAATTGGAAAGGCAGAGGTGGAAAAGAAGGGTTCCCACAGGCCTTCTGGGTTGTCATGAGTGGGGATGCTGAGAGGGAATAGGACAGGGATGGCAGTGGGGAGGGAAAGGCAGGGACCAGATTTTGAGCCAAAGCATGCGTAGCTGAGAGCAGTGAGTGGACAGGAGGTGCAGCAGTCTTTGGGTAGCACCCTACTCATGAAAAGAATGATAATTACATACAACCTTTAGCCATCAAGCACTTATTTCCTCAATGCCCCCTCTCGCTGGCCTATTCCCGAACCCTAAATCCTGTATCCTATTTAGTTCACTCCTGTTGGTACTAAGTAGTTCCATTTAGAGTACACATGCATTATTGCCTTGAACTTGCTCTGCTGTTATGGCACCTGAAAACTAGATGTCCTTGGATGGGGGTCTTCCTTCATCAAAGCTTCTTCTCATTTGTACTTCAGTTCTAGGACAAGGCAAGAAGAAAGCAAGAAGCTGTAAATCCCATTCCTCTGGGTCTCAATTTCACCCTCAGTTCAAGGAGCTGAATAGGCAGAGGCAAAGGCTATACTCAACACATGTGCAATTGAAAGCAGGCGAGGCAAAACCAAGGCAGAGGGAAAGGGGGTGTGTGTGTAGGTATGGATATATGGGAAGGTAGGTCGGTAGGTTAGTTGAAGAGGAGGTTCTAAGCAGTATAACCTAAGCCTCTTTTCTCTTTCTTCTGCTTCAAACACCTTAAGAACTGCTCAGGGTAGACTGGAGACAAAAGCAACAGCTCAGAAGTGCTAAATCTTGAAGAGCAGCCAAAGCACGGGCAACAAAGTGAGACCTCATCTCTACAAAAAAAAAAAAAAAAAAAATTAGCCGGGCATAGTGCCCTATGTCTGTAGTCTCAGCTACTAAAGAGGCTGAGGCAGGAGGAATGCTTGAGCCCAGAGATTCAAGGCTGCAGTGAGCGACACCTTGTCTGTCTCTCTCTCTCTCTCTCCCCTCACAGTGAAAAAGAATGATCCTGGGAAGGGAGTGTAGGAGGGTGAAAGAGTTTCATGTTGTGGATCCTTCTTTTCCCCTATCCCTTGTCCATGCTCTTTATCTTTTTCCTTCCCTAGGAGAACTGTCAGAATGAGGAGATCCTGAACAGTCTCAAGTATGTCCGTCCTGGGGGTGGATACCAGCCTACTTTCACCCTTGTCCAAAAATGTGAGGTGAATGGGCAGAATGAGCATCCTGTCTTCGCCTACCTGAAGGACAAGCTCCCCTACCCTCATGATGACCCACTTTCCCTCATGACCGATCCCAAGCTCATCATTTGGAGCCCCGTGCGCCGTTCAGATGTGGCCTGGAACTTTGAGAAGTTCCTCATAGGGCCGGAGGGAGAGCCCTTCCGACGCTACAGCCGCACCTTCCCAACCATCAACATTGAGCCTGACATCAAGCGCCTCCTTAAAGTTGCCATATAGACATGAGCTTCTCAGCACACAGATCTACTCCATCCAGTCCTGAGGAGCCTCAGGATGTAGCATGCCCCCAGGAGACACTGCTGGACCTCAGCATTCCCTTGATACCAGTCCCCTTCACTGCAGAGCCTTGTCTTTCCCCTCTGCCTGTTTCCTTTTCCTCTCCCAGCCCTCTGGTTGGTGATTCAACTTGGGCTCTAAGACTTGGGTAAGCTCTGGGCCTTCACAGAATGATGGCACCTTCCTAAACCCTCATGGGTGGTGTCTGAGAGGCGTGAAGGGCCTGAAGCCACCCTGCTAGAAGAAACCAATAAAGGGCACGTGTGGAAATGGCCAGCCTCTGTGTGTCTTCTTTGACAGAGGGCGGAGGGAAGCTACAAACTGCAGGTGGGATAGAGGAGCTGCTAGCACTCAAAGCTTTGGGAGGGGAGGATCTGATGTATCAAGGGATGCCCTTATTACTGACTGGAAAGCAAGCTCTGGCCAACGTCTGCGGTGGCAGTTGGAGTTATGGGAAATGTGAATTATATTATTCCTTTACAGCTCTTCTTCAGAATTGGGGAAAAAGAGAAAAGTGATAATGGGAGGTAGGGGAGGAAATGACAATGAGCCCTTTGTTTGGGGATACTGGGAGGCTGTTAGGAGGATTACAGTCAGAAAGACATCAATAGCACTGTGGGTACTGGGTCAACTAGATCTGACTTGTGCCTTGGGAAATTCCCGGGAAGTCAGCTTAATGTTTACTGATAGCAATGGCATAGAGGGTGTAGTTACTGAGAACACAAAGAGCACTTTATCTTCTTCCTGATCATCAAATCTCTCCAGTGTTTGATCCTTTGCTAGACTGACTCTCCCTCCCTTTTAAAGTTCATTGCCTGGGTGTGATGGCTCACGCCTGTAATCCCAGCACTTTGGGAGGCCAAGGCAGGTGGATCAATTGAGGTCAGGAGTTCGAGACCAGCCTGGCCAACATGATGAAACCCTGTCTCTACTAAAAATACGAAAAAATTAGCCAGGTGTGGTGGTGCATGCCTGTAATACCAGCTACTAGGGAGACTGAGGTGGGAGACTTGTTTGAACCCGGGAGGTGGAGGCTGCAGTGAGCCAAGATGGCGGCGCCACTACACTCCAGCCTGGGTGACAGAGTGAGACTTCATCTTTAAATAAGTATATAAATAAATAAAGTTCACATTACACCCTCATTCTTCTCAAACTCACATATTCACAAATTCAGGCTGGAGACAAATAGAGGCAGGAATGATTGGACTCATTTCTTCCTCCGTAAGAAGGAAGGGGTTGGGGATGGGAGAGAGCCTCCCTTCAGAGTCAGGCTGTTTATAATCTGCCATTTGCAACATCATTGTTCCTCACCGTGAGGACAGTTTTGCTCAGAGGCCTTGAAAGGATGGTGTCCCAATTCCTCATCCAGTGCAGACATAATCAAAACATACCCCCACGGCCAAAGTCAGGTTCTATTATGGTTTGGAAAAGATACCTGCTGAGAGGTCACCGCCTGTCACCTTGCCCCACAGACTTCATCCTGGAAACTTCTGATTTCACCATCCCTTCTTTGACCACTAGATGGAATATTTTCACTTCTATTCACTGAAGCCCTGAAGGGACAGTTTTCCAAACTGGACACACTGCTTGAGAATCCCAATGCTGAAGGGAAAATGTCTTTCCTTTAATTGTTCTGCTTACCCTAACCATTTTCTAAGCACTTGCATCATATGAGAGTGAATGTGGAATAGATGTTTAAGATCCCCACTGTCTGACCTTCAACTAAACCTGTCATCAACAGAGCTTTATTTCAAAAGGGTAACCTGAGTATTACAGTGGAAATCCCCTGGCACCCTTCTGCAGGGCCTTCTGCTAACTTAAGGCTACCCTTAACTTCACTCTTGAAACCTCAAGCCTTTCATATTCCCGCTCTGAAAGCCAACAGCTGGGGTATGAATGATTATGGGGCAGGACCATGTACTGATTTTAGAGCAGTAACTGCAGACAAGTTGCTTTCCTGACAAATAGAGAATTCTTGTTGAAAGGTAGTCATCATCTTGACAGTACCATAGCCTGTTGTTACATCCAGTAACAGAGCCAGCTATCTGGGGTGTTGGAAACATGCTACCAGCAGCTTAGAGCCTGATACACCAGTACAATGTGTTCGGTCTTTCCCTTGAGGCCCAAGTTCAAAGAATTATTTAGGGATTCCCAAAGGAATGGGAATTACAGTGTAAGTGATTTTGCAGAAAGTCAAGAGAGGGCCATTAAGCTAGAATGAGGGCTCCTCACTTGGGAGGGGAAATGCTCTTTGCTTCAGACAGAACCTGATCTGTTTTCGCTCAGGAGGAAACAGGGAAGGCAAGACTGAAGGATCCTGTTTTACAAGGATGTTTAGCTTTACCAAATGTTTAGGTGTGCTGTTGTTAAAATGAAGAGAAATTAGAAAGTGTTTCCTTTCCTTTATTCTTCATCTTGTTTGTCCCCCTTATCATCCTCAGAAGTATTAGCTTGTGGTCATAAACAGACAAGGCAAAGCTTTAAAATAGCACCCACTTTTCTAGATAAACAAAAACCTTTTAATCAAATTTCCCTAGGGGCACTGAGGAGGGGGAAGTCTCATTAACAACTTTCCCAGAAGTACTGAGGTAATGCTATTCAATTCAGAGGAGGGACAGAGAGAATCACTAACCTGAGGGCTCTCGCAGGAAAAAAAAAAAAAAAGACAAAAACAGAGCTTGGAACAAGTGATTTTAGGAGGCCAAAGCACAGACAGTGAAATTGATAATTATATCCATGACTATGTTCCCATAGCTATCCCTCCTTAGTTTATGAGACACTGAGGCCCAGTGTGGTGGCTCAAGCTTGTAATCCCAACACTTTGGGAGGTTAAGGTGGGAAGATGGCCTGAGCCCAGAAATGAGACCAGCCTGGGCAACATAGTGAGACCTAATCTCTACAAAAAATAAAAAAAATTGGCTGAGCATGGTGATGTACACCTGCAGTGGTTTCAGCTACTCAGGAGGCTAAAGTGGGAGAACTGCTTGGGCCTGGGAGCTCAAGGCTGCAGTGAGCTATGATTGCACCACTGCACTCCAGCCTGGGTGACAGAGTGAGACCCTGTCTCAGAAACACTGAGCCAAACTCTACAACTTTATTACAATCATCATCACAACCATCACCCAAACTACCATTCATTTAATATTTACTATGGGCACAGACTGTGCTAGGTACTTTATATACACTAGGTTATTTAATCCTCATACAGATCCCATGAAAACTTCTTATTTCTATTAAAAGAAAAGTTAATTGGGCAAGACACCTGCCAAGGACACAGAGCTTAGGAAGTAGCAAAGCTGAAAGTTAAACCCAGGTCAGTCTGACTACAAAGCCTCTACTCTTAACCACAACACAACAGTGCTTTCTTCTAGCTCAGATTTTTCTTCATAAAGACCACTGACAGCTGCCTGCACACAGCATTAGATTTAAAAATCATTAGATTTAAAAATTCTGTGGAGGCATGATGGTTTCCAGTTTTCCACTGAAGACACTGAGGTACAGACAGGATAAGTGACTTGCCCAGTGTCCCATCACTAGCAGGTGACAAAGTTAATTCTAGACCCAGATCTTTTAGTTCCTTTTCTATGCAACTATACTGTATCTTACAACAGTCTTGTACTACAGTAAAAAAAAAATACATTTTAAAATTGAGAGCCTCAAATAACTAGCCCTGCCCACAAAATGAAAGAATGAAACAGAAAGGACTTTTGATACACAGAAATAAAGGATAGTGAGCATAAACCTCTTCATGGTAACTTACAAATAACAAGCCATATGCCCAAGCTATCTCGTGTCAATTAGTCAGTATTGGGAGAACCTAAAACCACGTGAGAAAGAGCTAGATCAAACAAAACAACAAATACTGGCTGAGCTTTTAATTTCAAGAGCCTAACTAGCCAGACCTGTACATCAGAGAATGATTAGAGAAAAAGGAGGTGCCAGGATAAGCCTACGTTTCCAATTATACCCACGGGTAATTTCTCTTCCTTCTTATTTCTCAGGAAGGGAAGTAAAAAGAGAGCCATGTTTTGCCTAATTCCAAATTTGAACAGAAAAATAAGGATTCTGTGAAACTGGGTTCGAGTGCCCTTTATTAGATCCACAGAATAATTTAGAAAATGATAAAATATCCCAAAACACAGCACAATGTTGGTTTACCAATAATGAAAGAGAGAGAGAGGATCTTATATTTTAAATTTTCGTAACATATAGTCCAAAACAAATAGATAATTATACATTCTGCAATAGATGAGGACATTGGCAGGGCATATAAAATTAGACTCTTGAGCTTCAAATGACTAAGTTGGAAGCATTAGCAAACTCAAGGAAGGGACAATTCAGAGGCTATAATGGGCTTAATGCTGCTATTTAAAGTAATGAAGCATTTTCTCTGCTTTCTGGATTCATTTCACCAAACGATTTCCTCAGCAGGTCAGATATAGATTTGAGGCAAAATGAAGAACATTTTCCAGGAATAAAACAACTGATCCCTACAATAGCTGACTTAACTTTTCTGAATAATAAATCTTCATCTGACATGCCCAGATGCCTCAGAGTGCTGTCATTGATATTCTTAACCTCTTCCTAACCTTGCTGGATCCTTATACTTCATATTTACCAAACATTATTACTGAGAGGGGGTAACTGCACTAGCTGTGTGATCTTAAACAAGTTATTTAACTTATTTGTGCCTGAGGTTTTTTTGGCTCTAAAAGTGCTACACTGAAATAAAGAACAGTGAACATAAACCCCTTCATAACTTACAAATAACAAGCCATATCTGGTTATGGCTAAACTATCAATAGCACCTACCTTATGAATTTGTTAATGAGGATTAAATAAGTGCTTAAAAAGGTCTTAGCACATAATAAGTACTTAATAAACCTCAGCTATTATTACTGCTATTCAACAAAGCTTTTCCCTGGTATCTACAATGAACACTACGCTCATTTCTTTTTTGTTATAAGGCCTTAGTTCAGAATTTCCAAATCTCCTAGATATGAAGAAACACTTTTGTTTCTAATGCCTGAACCTTTAAATTTAGGTCTCAGAATGAGCACTAACTGAAGCCACCTCATTGTATCTAGTACTTTATATATGCTTTCTAAAGTATTTTACATCCACTAGTTCATTTAAATCTCCTAACAATACTGCGATGAATGTCTAATTATCAGTTTTTATTAGTCCAATTTGATAGAAACAGGACAATAAAGTCCAGAGTAATGCTTCGCTTAATGACTATATTGCTACTAAATGGCAGAGAGGCCTAAATGCCAGAGCTTATCATCTCCTAGCCAGTGCTCATGCAACTATGCAAAGTAAGATATTCTAAGATCCCTTTAGAGCAAATGAAACCATTTTCTCATTTATATTAACTAAAGTCCACACTGTATTCAGATTTCCCTAGTTTCTACCAAATGATCTTTTTTTTTTCCCCCTGGTATATAATCCCATGTAGGATACCATATTACATCTAGCAGTCACGTCTTCTCAGGCTCCTCTTGGCTGTGACCATGTCTCAGATTTTCCTTGTTTTTGATGGCCTTGATAGTTCTGAGGAGTACTGGTTAGGTATTTTGTAGAATGCTCCTCAACTGGAATTTGTGTGATGTTTTTCTCCTGATCAGACTTGGGTTCTGAGTTTTGAGGAGGAGGACCACAGAGGTAAAGTGCCATTCTTATCACATTCTGTATGATGTGATGCTATCAAGGATACATGCTATCAAAAGGGCTTATCATGGATGACGTTAACCTCAATCACCTGGCTGAGCTAGTTTCTGTCAGATTTCTCCACTGTAAAGTTACTCTTTTCCCCCCCTTTCCATATTATACTCTGCAAGGAAGTCACTATGTGGAGCCCACTAAGTGGGGAGTATCTACATAAATTATTTGAAATTTTTCTGCACAAGAGATTTGTTCCCATTCAATCATTTATATTAGTTTGGGCTTGTAAATATTTATTATATAGTTTGGGTTATAACCCAATTCTACTTTGTTTATTTTGTTACTCAAACTGCTCCAGCTCTGGCCTTTTGGAGATCCTTCAGTTCGATCATACTGACATACTCCCAATCACTGTGATTTTTTTTTTTTTTAAATTTCAGAACTTCACTTTTCTGTGGCACAAGATACTCTAGGCTCATCTTGTATAGTTCACACCCCAGTTGTAGAATCAGTTGATTTTCCAAGGAGCCCTGGTTCCTTTTATTGGAAACCAAAATCTGGGCACCAGGTATGCTCCCATTCTAGTTGTTTTCTGACCACATAACTGCTAACAAAGATGCTTCACTCTGGCTACACCGATGTGAACTTTGAACTTTAGCAGAAGAGCTCAGCTCTAGAGAACAATGATCTCCTACGTTACTTTTTTTCCTCAAAGAATAAGTAAGTCTAAGCAGAAAAAAAAATGCAAAGAATTTTCAGTGTGAATGAAATAAGACAAACCATCAGGCTTGCTGTATTGTAAACCAACCCAAGTTATAACAGATCTGTAGAAGGATCCTTAGAATAAGAGAGTCATTTGTCGGGGGTCATCAGGGAGAATACTGATAGTATCTTCAGCTTTGCCACATAACAGACACAGCATGGTATACTCCTAGAACAAGATAAAGTGCATAATTACCTCGAGGAACAGGGAAAAGATGCTTTATAACTTACTCTAGTTAAAATGTTCTCTACAAATTATCATGAATATTCTTTCTGTACATTGGATCAATTTCTTCAACATGTATCAGCAATGTCTTAGGCTTATTCTGTATATTCCACAGCCTGTTGTTTATATAAATTGATACATAAACGTCATCTTGGAAATACACGGCTATTTCTCAGAAAGCACATATATTTAGCTTAGTGCTACTATTTAAAGTAATGAAGCAGTTTGAGTGTGGGTCCCTATGGAAAAATTCCTATTCTTATAGCTGTTCCTTTCTAGGATATTTAACACTAACACACAACAGAAATAATTTTTTGAAAGGAGAAAATTCACAAACCGAAAAAGCTATTTTTATCTACTCCAGGAAAATAAACAATTATGTTAAATTCACTAGTATGTCCTGCCTCATTTTCAGATAGCTAGTTGTCTGTGAATTTGATCCATTTAAGAAGTTTGTTTCCTAGGTTTAACAAATGCCCAGACTGATAACAGAGGAGAGTTTGTTTTAGGCAAAAACCCTTAGGGCAAAGTTCTTTTTTTTTTTCTTTTTTCTGTTTTTAGACAGGGTCTCACTGTGTTGCCCAGACTGGAGTGCAGTGGCGCAATGATGGTTCACTGCAGCCTTGACCTCCTGGGCTCAAGTGATCATCCAACCTCAGTCCCCCAAGTAACTGAGATTACATGCACTTGGCAACATGCCTGGCTAATTTTTAAATTGTTTGTAGAGATGGGGTCTGTGTTGCCCAGGGTGGCCTCAAACTCCTAGGCTCAAGTGATCCTCCCACCTTGGCTTCCCAAAGTGCCAGGATTACAGGTGTGAGCCACTGCACCCAGCCCAAAGCCCTATTCTTTTCCTTTTTTGAGACGGAGTCTCACTCTGTCGCCCAGGCTGGAGTGCAGTGGTGCGATCTCCACTCACAGCAAGCTCCGCCTCCCGGGTTCATGCCATTCTCCTGCCTCAGCCTCCCATGTAGCTGGGACTATAGGCGCCCGCCACTGTGCCTGGCTAATTTTTGTATTTTTAGTAGAGACGGGGTTTCACCGTGTTAGCCAGGATGGTCTCGATCTCTTGACCTCGTGATCTGCCTGTCTCGGCCTCCCAAAGTGCTGGGATTACATGCGTGAGCCACCACACCCGGCCTTCAAAGTCCTATTCTTACAGCTTTCCCTTTCTAGAATATTTAACAGTCATAAACTACAGAGACATATTTCTTTGAAACCTTTCCTTTAAAAGCCCTTTATCTCTGTATGAAAACAAACATCTATGTTAAGTCTTCTCGAATTTCCACACCTGATGCTGAGTTTGCTAGCTGTCTGGAAATTGATCGGTCAAGGCAGTTTGTGTTTCTTGGGTTTAGACAGTCACTAGAGAGGGCCACAGAGGTAAACAATGACTGTGGTACAAAGAAATTGAAGCTGGCAACTGCTTTTTCCATCTTCTACTGGTGAGTTCAGGAGGGGAGCTTAGTTGTGGAAGTGGAAAGATTGCTTTATGAACTAAAAATAAAATAAAAATACATCCTCTTCAAGGTCTTTTACCACTGTCAAATACTTCCACTGCTTTAACCCACCAAGCATTGCTATTTGGATGGTAACCTTTTACAGGAAAAGAAGAAGGAAACAAGTAATAGAGTCAAAAAGAGAAAATGTGCGAGGCTAAACAAATACTTGAGTTTTCAACCAATCTAGGCACTGACAAATTTATACTGAGTGCCTACGTGCTCTGCAATGTGCTGGCAGACACGAAAGAACAAAGTCTGACTTTATAAAATCTGCAGTCTAACTTGGGAGGGGGAAAAAACCTAACATATATAATCTGGCAAGATTATTAAATCAGTGAGACTGATCATACCTATAATCTTTATAGGCAGTCTGGAACCCAAATTTCATTGCAAGTCAATTATTTGGAATTCAAAAGCAATTTCCCACAGAATTAATGTCATACATGGTGGTTAGGTTCCCAGGAAAATCCACAAGTCTTTTACATTTATATTGTTCAAGTACCATAGAATCTAACCATATATAGAAGTGCTTCTGGGGGAAAATATGTCTAGAATTCTAACTTGGGATGCCAGGAACAGATCTCCTTGGCTGCCAGGAATATGATGAGATTAGGACACCTTTTATCAAAATCATTCAAGTAGAGAAAATAATTCCCCCAGTCATTCACAGGGACTCTTAAAGGCTCCAACTGGGCAGGGCCTAGGGGAAGAGATTTGGAGGGAAGAGCAGAATGGGTGGAATTACCTCTGAGTAAGACCAGATCTTTTTTTTTTTTTTTTATTCTGAGGGCCCCTTTACTCTTTTCCTCTATTAGTCCCTGTTAATTCTGACTCCAAGTCTTCTCCTTCCCTGGCCCACAGAGGAATAGAAAGCAGTCTCATAGTTTCTGTCTTGTTTCTTGAAGTAAACATCTCATAGTTTCTGTCTTGTTTCTTGAAGTAAACACACAACATTTTGGTCGGGGGGCAGCGGGGGGCCTTTTGCTGGGGGAATTTTTTTAAAAAATAAAGGATACCTATAATAATTTATGATATATTTTCCATGTAAATTCTGTCTCTCTGTCGCCACTTTTCCCCTAGTCTTGTCACCAGAAAATCCTACTTTGTTCAATAATGGCATTACGGTTGTTTTAAAAACAGAATACTTATCTTTCAGAGAGGCTAATGAAATATTTAAAGAGGTAGTGATATGTTTGGAATTTGCTTTGAAATAATCCTGTGGGGGGATGTGAGAAAGGTGAAGTACAAATAAAGCAACTTGAAGATGGTTAGTGTACATTAGTACACTGTTCTGCCTACTTTGGACTATGTTTAAATCTCCTATAAGATGTTTAATATAATACAACAACAATGGCTAGGAATCCCACCTTGAACTTGAACTACTGCCAGGATAGGATGAGGGGCTGGGGTAGGGTGGGGACAAGGATAGTAAGTAATGGCAGCTGAGAATAGAGGGTTCTTGTGGCCATTAGGCTGAGGTAGAAGTTCCCAAGTGGCTATTCACTAGAGTCAGGGCCTGACATAGGTACAAGAAAAGTTCAGAAAAGGGAGAAGATGTACAGGCTTGAAGAGCAAAGAGGAGACTGAATTTGAGTTCAGCTAGAAAGAGGTAAGATTTAGTTGACTTGAAGGTAGAGAGAGGGACAATTCAAATCAAGGAAAAGGCATGAATATGGACAGTAATAAGGAAAACAGCATGTGCATCGCTTACGGAGTAAAAGGGAAAGGAAGCTGCATCTGGTTTGTCAGCAGGGGAGTGGAGGATGACATGTTTAAGAAGATTAACTTGATGGCAGTGTGCAGAACTGCAGTTTGGGAAATGTGCAGTAATTCAGGCTTCATTGGGTATGGTCCTTGACATGAGGTATGATGTTAGAGTCAGAGAAAAAGCAAGAAAAACAAAGAAAACAGAGGGGATGAGAGGTGTAGGCATGAAGGCTAGAGAAGGAAATGTGAAAGGTATCTAACAGGTCTCTACTAAGACTGAGTACATGTGTGTTCACTACATGAGAGAGCATAAAGAAGGTTCCAGACCACAGACCAAAAGCTCAGGAGTATCACTTAGAGAAAACAGGAAAGAAAAATGAGAGAAAACCCAAAGGAGCAGTTAGAATGATTTAAAAAGGAAAGAAGTAAAGCACTATGAACCTTAAGGGCAGAAATGCTACAAAAAGACAACAATGGTTAATAAAACTAGACGCAGAAGCCATGTAAGAGAGAAAAGAACTAAGGCAAAGTCACAGGATGTGGTTAGATTATAGCAAACCTATGAGAGAATAGTTTTAGTACAGTGAAAATGAAAACCAGTTTGTAGGTAGTTAAGAGGAGCATATGGAAATAAAGAAAATAGGGTAAAGACCTATTCAAGTGGCCGGGCAATGGCTCCCACCTGTAATCCCAGCACTTTGGGAGGCTGAGGAAGGAGGACTGCTTGACCCCAGGGGTTCAAGACCAGCTTGGGCAACAAAGTGATACCTCATCTCTACAGAAAAAAATTTTAAAAATAGCCACTCACGGTGGCTAGTGCCTGTAGTCTCAGCTACTCGAGGAGTTGAGGCAGAAGGATCACTTGAGCCCGGGAGGTCAAGGCTGCCGTGAGCTGTGATTATACCACTGCACTTCATCTTGGGTGGCAGAGTGAGACCTTGTTGCAACAAACAAATACCCTATTCAAATAAAGAAGCAAGAGGAAGAAGAAATGATTACAGGATGAATCAAAGTACACTAGAGAGAGAGACGATAACATGAAATTCCTGAGGAAATGCAGTGGGGTAGCATTAGAGAGGAGTAAATAAAAATCTTCCTCTCTAACAGGAGAGAAGGAAGAGTCTAAAGTTGGGACAATGCTAAGTATGGTGTACATACGAAAGAGTAGCGGGAAATAAAAGAAGGGAAGCTGGGCCAGTCCAGTGAGAACCTTGAAATGAGAAGCTTTGATATTGTACTGTAGCTAAAAGTGCGCTATGGGAAGGCCAATGAGGTCACCCAAAAGTATCATTTATTTTTACTTTTTAGTAGAGACAGGGTCTCACTATGTTGCCCAGATTGTACTCAAACACTTGGCCTCAAGAGATTCTCCTGCCTCAGCCTCTTGAGTATCTCAAACTATAGGCACACACCACCGTGCCCAGCTTTGAAAACATCATTTTAAGAAAATTAATCTGATGGTAGAGTATGGAATATGAGTTGGGGGGTGGGTGGGGAAGTAGATGTTGGGGAGGAGTAGACTGGGAGTAGAGAGTCTAGTTTTAGAATCATTTTCACCACCATTTCATAGTTTCTCACATCGTGACAAGCCACCTTCCTTTACCTTCTTCTTGTCCCAGAGTAATTTCTAGGGCAGCTTTGAAAATGGCTGCATTCAGCCATAAAGGAAAAATCAGCTAATTTACAATGGCTTGGTTAGGACATAAACAGGCAACCTCAATATTCATTCGGGAGCTGTACATAACTCATGTGAGTTTCAGGAGCTTCTTGAAAATAGCTATAAGCACTCCTTTCCTCCCATAAAAGAACAGAACTGTTTCTTTAAGCCCAGGAGGTGCTCATCCCCCTATGTGGCCACTACTTACTCACTAAGATGTCAATTTTGCCCTAAGTTACACATATCATATAAATATTTCCTGAGGCCTAATTTTTGGATGCTGAAGAAATATAGTCAAGATGTTATTTTAGATTAACCACAACACATCAGACCAGACTCTGACAGGTGACTAAGCAGTTTCTTCAATGCTAAAATAAGGAATAAGAGGGGTTTTACTATCTTATGATTCTTCTATGGAAGACTATTATTATTTTCCTAATTAAGTACTATCCAAATGTGAAGGGAATTGAAAAAATTCTCTTGGCTGTTAAAAGCCCTAGCCTGATATTTATATCCTATGGACAAATACGTAGTTCACACAAAATAAGTAACTCAACTTGAAGGCTTGAAAACAGGCAGTGAGGGACAGAGGCAGGTTTCAGTTTGTCCCTGGCTCTCCCACACTGCTCAGCTTTTCTTTCTGATCATCAGACCTGTGAATCTTCAGCAACTTCAGGCCTATACCAACCTTCCAGAGAATTCTTCACATGCTCTCACAATTGTGTAAGGATTAATCCTTATGATAAATCTCTTAATCTCCAGCTTCACAGTGGTTCAGTATTTCTCCTCCAACTTTGATACACACAGCTTGTAATTTTACTTAATAATATTATAATGTCTTACCACAGATGAGACTGCAGAGTTGTTCAACTCTACATGCCAACTTGGGAAAACAAAGATAACCTCCTTATCACAATTTCCATGCTGGGCAAGTATGGTGGCAGTGGACAGGCCACCACTTAAAAGCCCACAACTGCACAGTCACATAACTGGGCAGAAAAAAAGAAGCACAATGGTAACCTCAGAAGAAGCCAGAATGTGCTACTATTCGTTATAAACAAAAATGACAGGGCTGAGATATCATTTGTAAACTACACATTTTGATTTGTGACTCTCGTGAAGTCAGGTTTGCACAAATGCACCCACATCTAAAGTCTCTCTCTCAACTTGCACAGATATAAGAAAAGCATGGGGCTGGGCACAGTGGCTCATGCCTGTAATTCCAATACTTTGGAGGCCGAGGTGGGAGGATTGCTTGAGCCCAGGAGTTCAAGACCAGCCTGGGCAACATAGCAAGACACCATCTCAAAAAAAAAAAAAACAAAAAAAAAAAAAAAACAAAAACCATAGTCTCCTTTAATATATGCTAACACTTTGCACTTCACTTAGGAAAACTGTGTTTAGATTCTCAAGGGCACTTTTGTTATTGCCCTAACCTCCCCACAACACACCCATATTTATATTTACCTGAAATTCATCCATGATACTGAATGTATACTCATGTCTGGCTATTACATGATGACAATTCTTACACAAATCTGCTAAAACAAAGAAAGACTTATGTAATTAAGTCTTAGAGAGTTTCTTAAAATTTCTATTAAAATTTCTATTCTCAGCATATTATTTAAAGAGAATCTTAAGTCTGTCATATTTAACACAAGAGGAAATCCATTATAATATCTACCTTGATTTTTAAAAAATTCAGAATATGCCACATAGCAACACTACATAATTAAGAGTCTGAGCTCAGAGACTTAATATGCTTTTACTAATTGCCACCAAAAGTTCTTTAAGAGAATCAGTTAAAAGATATTTAAGTGTATTTTTAAACTAGCTAGATCAATTTTTTTTTTTTTTAGGCTGAGTCTTACTGTGCTGCCCAGGCTGGAGTGTAGTGGCACGATCATGCCTCACTGCAGTTTCAACCTCCCAATCTCAAGTTATCCTCCCAAATCAGCCTCCTGAGTAGCTGGGAGAATAACTTGAGCCCGAGAGGGGCTCAAGACATGCGCCAATACACTCAGCTAATTTTTTTGAGTTTTTGTAGATGTGAGTTCTCACTATGTTGACCAGGCTGGTCTTGAACCCCTGGGCTCAAGTGATCCTCCCTCCGGAGCCTCCCAAAGTGCCAGGATTATAGGCGTGAGCCACCACGCCCATCCCAGCTGTACCTATTTAACTATGTAAAAGCTTTCATTATCATGAATAATATAAACTGTGCTACTATATCCAATCATAAATAAAAACCAAAGCTGGGCATTCAAGTGAATTTAATGGTAACGAAATAATCTAGTAAAAACAATGATTTATTGAGTGCTTACTATTTTAAATATTTAATCTTCTAAAAAACTCAATAAGGTAGATATTATCATTACCACCTTTTTAGAGATAAGCAAACAAAGGCATACTTCAGTTAAGTAACTAGGAAGAGGACTGAGCCAGGATGTAGTGGAACTAGAATTCAAACCCAAACAGCCTAGCTCCAGGGCCCTTGCTCTTAAACCACTATGCCCTATTGCCTGGAATGAAATACAGCTTAAAGAAAACATACGCTAAAAAGAAAGAAAAAGATTCTTCTAGCTTAGAACATTTATTATTATCTGACTCCATTCTAAAGGCTTGGTGTCTTTCAAACTCCTCTGTCAAAATACCATTAACTGTACATTTATTCCTCATGTGTTCAGACGGTACCCAAGAACCAGGAGACAAGCAAAAAGGGAATGTGAACAGTTAAATACTTCTCACAATATCTGGGCACTGACGTATACATATACTTAACTTACAGAAATCCTTAGTGCTAACCTCAGAATTAATTTTTTTTATACACAGTTTATTTGGTTTCCCAATATTGAGGACGAGGAGAAGGATATGAAGGCAGCTTATTATTTAGCTGCAAAAGGAACAACAGACTGACAGTGACACTGGAGGAAAAAAAAGCTAGACATTCTGAGCAGAAACAAGACTAAAAAAAACACTGCATTCCGGAAGTCATTTAGTATAGGGACAAGTAGCCCTAAATACTTTAATAGCTGTTGGAGGATATCATGGTATTATACTGTAGCAGAAAGTGAAAACTCACATGGATGACCCTAAGGTCACAATAATAACAATTTTTTTTTTTTTTTTTTTGAGACGGAGTCTCGCTCTGTAGCCCAGGCTGGAGTGCAGTGGCCGGATCTCAGCTCACTGCAAGCTCCGCTTCCCGGGTTCACGCCATTCTCCGGCCTCAGCCTCCCGAGTAGCTGGGACTACAGGCGCTGCCACCTCGCCCGGCTATTTTTTGTATTTCTTAGTAGAGACGGGGTTTCACCGTGTTAGCCAGGATGGTCTCGATCTCCTGACCTCGTGATCCGCCCGTCTCAGCCTCCCAAAGTGCTGGGATTACAGGCTTGAGCCACCGCGCCCGGCACAATAACAATTAATAAAAAATATATCTTGTTAAGGCAGCATAAAGCTTTTAAAAGTATGTCCCTAAAAAATAATTTGATAAACAAAAAAATTCAGTGTCTGAATCATAAGCTCTAGTTATCTGCAAAAGTCATTTACATAGACTCTTTGATGATCCCAGATAAATGAGGTGTTAATGACATTTTCCTCTTAAAAACCTAACTTGTAACTATGTGCACGATACAATAAAGAAATAGGCCTCAGAATATTTTGCGTAACATATCAACTTCCAAAAGCTGACACCTGCTAACACACTTAGGTTAAAAAAATAAAGAAAAGTCTACTTACGATCATAGGTAACTATTTCTTCTCCATCTTCTTCTTTCAAGGATTTGTTTGTGATCAGCATAAAATCCCGCTTACTGCACACTGCACAGCCTGTAAAGTTCAGCAAAAAAGATCCATTCTCCAGGCAGGTGTTACCCTAAAATATCAGAAACAGGAATTTAATTTCTTTACATTTCAAAATCTTTAGTGAGATGATTAATAGACTTGAAATCTCTAAAGGCAAAACAAAACGAAAAAATGGACAGCATTTCCTTCTAGGTCATATACCAAATAATATTTGAAATTACCAGCTTTCCTAAAGAAATGTTACTCATGTTAAAAAAAAAAAAAAAAAAAAAAAGGCAACTAAAGCACAGTGTTAGACCCTTAAGTCTCTGAGGACTGCCATATGTTGAAAAGGGAGGACAAACTGCAAATAGATATCTGGAAACATCTTAAGGAAACCTTAATATAAAATAAGAAAATAGAAAATTAGAAAAATTTAATAGCCAACAATATTAAACGAGGCATACCAAAACTAGAATTAAATTCAATCAAAACAGAAACTGAGTCAATGATAAAGATGATCTTACATACTATGATGTTTAGTTGTTTGTTCAAATAGTTTTGATCCTTGATCATAATACAAAACGAACAAACAAAAGTAAACTCCCAGCTCTATAGATGTCAGTCCTTAAGAATACACGTGACTGAGGAACAGAAGCTTAAGTTCTTCATTTCGTAAGACTGACACATCTGCATTTAAGAGAGAACGGGTTTTACATCTTTACTAAGAAACTATAGAAATTTTCAAAAAAAGTTTTTAAAAAAGAAATTCTAAATAACTTATGCTCCTGGCTCAAGGGAAGACTTTTTTTTTTTTTTTTTTTGGTAATTTAGATGGGGTCTTGCTATGTTGCCCAGGCTGGTCTCAAACTCCTGGGCTCAAACGATCTTCCCACCTCAGCCTCTCAAGTATTGGGATTACAGTTGTGAACCACCGTCCGCAACCCAAAGCAAGTCTTTGCTAAAGGCTTACTAATACTTGTTAAGAATTAAAAGTCACTTTATAAATAATCTAGTCCAATCCCATTTCTCAGCAACAAACGTAAGAGTATTTTTAAGTAATGTGACAAAAAATCACTCAAATCAACGTTTCTCCAGTGCATCTGTATGTCTGGTATTGTGCAAAGCACAATAGAGGATTCAAAGATGAGCCAAATACGTTCCTATCTTCAAGGAATTTTAAGAAGCATCAGCAAAATTAAGATTCACCATAAATAATGCCACTAGGAAGTCTTTCTGGATTCCAAGCACCAGAATTAATCTCTCCCTTCTATGTATTGAGGAATGTCTCCCTTCCGTGTATTGAGGAAGAGATGAACTCTGGTGGGAGAATTAATCTCTCCCTTCTATACATGGAGGAATCTCTCCCTTCTATGTATGAGTTAGAGATTAAATCTGGTGGGAAAAATCAAGACATTACTACACAGTTTAGAGTTATTAAATCACAGGTGCACTGCCTTAACTACTAAAAGGGAAAAGGGCCTTAGGATTAAAGTATACATTTCCAGTTATTAAGAGCGAATGGTTTGATTTTTTTTTTAAATAAAATCTACAGAAGTACAATTTACATACAATAAAATTCACACACTTTAAGGGTACACATAGGTTAATGACTTTTAACCAATGTATATACCCATGTAACCACTACCCTAGTGAAGGTATAAAACATTTCTATCCACCCAAAAAGTTCCTTCGTGCTTTTCAGTCTATCTCTAACCTCCATCCCACCCCAGACACCCACTGATCTGATTTCTATTTCCACAGTCTTGCACGTTCTAGAATTTTATATAAACAGAATCAGTATACTCCTGCATCCAATACCCTTGCTCGATATAATGCCTATGTTCATCATCCCTGTTGTTCTAGGTACTGGTAGTTTGTGGCTTTTCATTGCCAAATAGTATCCCCTGTAGGATTCAGCTCTTGGTAGACATTTGGGTTGTTTCCATTCGGGGCTATTATGAATAAAGCAGTATGGAGATTCATGTGCAAGTCTTGGATGGACATATGTCTTCCCTTCCCTCGGGTAAATATGTAGAAGTGGAATTGCTAATATGGTAAAAACATGGTATATTTAACTTCACAAGAAACTGCCACATGGTTTTCCAGTTTACATTCTTGCCAGCAACGTGTAGTTCCAGTTGCTCTATATCTACATTAATACTAGGTATTGCTTTTTATTTTAGCCTTTCCAGTGATGTAAAGTGGTATCTCATTGTAGTTTCAACTTTTGTTTCCTTGATGGCTAATGATGTTGAGTATCTTTTCATGGTGCTTATTCATGTATCTTCTTTTATGGAGTGTCTATTCAAGTCTTTTGCCCATTTTCAAAAAGTTAGGTTGTTTATTTTGAGTTATAAGCGTCCTTTATATATCTTAGACACAAGTTTTTTTCCCAAATATATTTTCTCCATCACTGATTTGCCTTTTTTAATGGTTTCTTCTGATGATCAAACAAGTTTTGATTTTCATAAAGTCCAATTTATCATTTTTTCTTTTATAATTTCTCTTCTACTTTTCTTCTTTTCTACTAAGACATCTCTGCTTACCCCAGGGTTGCAAAAAGTTTCTTATGTTTTTTTCTAGAAGTTTTACAGTTTTAGTTTATAGGTTTAGGTTTATAATCCATTTTGAAATAATTTTATATATGAGGTAACGATCAAGGTTTATTTAGTTCCATATGGATTTCCAGTTGTTTTGGCAAGATTTGTTGAAGACTATCTTTTCCCCCACTGAATTACAATGGTGCTTTTGTAGAAAAAAGTCAATGACCACATATATGTGGGTCTGCTTTGACTATTCTGTTCCCTTGATATATATATCTACCTTCCCACTAATATCAAACTCTCTTGATTACTACAGTTTTATAGTAAGTCTTTAAATCAGGTAGTTTACATCCTATAAACTGGCTATTCTTGGTTCTTTTCAGTTTCATGTAAATTTTAACATCAGTTTACACATTTTACAAAAAAGTCTACTGGAGTTTGAATTGGGACTCCCTTGAATCTATAAAAGCTGACTGCCAAGGACTCCAAAAAATTAAGGAAAGCAAAACAGTTTTTAAAAAGATCCAAATGTCAATTTCAAATAAATATAACTCTGAACTGGACTGCATCCAGACAGAGGTTCCTTGCACAATGTGGCCTAGCCGCTGTAATCTGACCGTGTAAGTAGGCAGAATGTGACTCTAAGGAAACACTGAAGGAGGAGAAGTATCTATGTATCTGTTCTCTGGGAAGTAAATGCTTCAAATGGCAAAATACAAGTACAGTATATAAGAAGCAGATGGGACTTTAAGAGCCCTGGTCATTTGAAAGCAGCAAGAGTAACCTTCATCAGTGAGGCGTAGCTCTTTTACTAGGTAAGGCAAGACTACTAACATCCTAATTTGGGAAAGTAAACTAAAGCACACATTATTCAGGTAAGGTTTTCTGGCTCCCATAACAGGTGGAAAAAGAATGCAATTCAAATCAATTCCACAATAATAACAGTAGACCATAACAACTTCAAGAAGAAAGGGAAAAAAGTCGACATGTTAAGTACCCTTAGAAAATTTGATTCAGATAAATCCTGGTTAAGGATTTGTAAAGGTATACAAGTGTGCAAGAAGAAATGGCTGAAAACTATGAGGATAATTAATGTGAGAGTATGTTATAAAATCTTACGAGAAAGCTCTAATTATTCTGATAAAGACTGGATTAATTTTTTTCCAGCAAATTATTTCAGATGATACAAGTTACAGGTATAGAAAAGTAATAGTTAATTATTTATCTTTGATTACATAAAGTTGTTTGGAGTTCTGCTAATGTATATATTTTGCCAGGGAATGTTTAAAAATGGAAAATATGGTTTTTATTAAAGAACCAACTTTTTATTTCATTGATTTTCTCTATTGTATTCTCTCAGTATTTTCTACTCTGATCCTTATTATTTTCTTCCTTCTGCTTGCTTTGGGTTCAGTTTGCTCTTTTTTTCCATTGTCTTTTTCTTTCCTTTTCTTTTTTTTTTTTTTTGAGGCAGGGTCTCACTCTGTCACCCAGGCTGGAGTGTTGTGGCACAATCTCGGCTCACTGCAACCTCTGCCTCCTGGGTTCAAGTGACTGTCTCACCTCAGCCTCCCAAGTAGCTGGGATTATAGGCGCACAAAACCATGCCAAGCTAATTTTTGCATTGTTTGGTAGAGACCGGGTTTCACCATATTGGCCGCTGGTCTCAAACTCTTGACCTCAAGTGATCTGCAAGCCTCGGCCTCCGAAAGTCCTGGGATTACAGGCATAAGCCACCATACCCGGCCCGTTTTTCCATTGGCTTAAGTGGAAAGTTAGGTAATTGATTGAAGAGTATACTTTTTAAATACAGGCACATATAACTATAAATTTTAAGATGCAGAGTAACATTTTACAACTCTTTTGCTAATTATATATTATTCAGCATTTAATTAAATCTGGTTTAATGTTATCTACTAAGCAACAACTTGAGTATATGAAATTTGGCAGCTTAGTTTTAAACGACAAATATAAAACATGTAATTTTAAACTTAAACGTATCACTAACGCTGATTTTTCCCCACTGATTAATAATGTATTTCTGTATTCCTGTTGTATTACTAACAAAATTTAAAGCTGAAATTAAAATATATGAAGTTTCATTTCCAGTTTGATATGAAAAATATTTTATTACAATTTTGTGCCTGTTCAGTAATTTTAGAAAATGTAGTAGAGTTTAGTTCCGACCGGTTTGCTAAATGCTTTCCTGAAGGAAAAAAAAATGTGGTTCGCAGTTGAGTTAAAAAACATTTGGGTTCAAAACATTAGTATGGTTCATTTCCAACTTGACTCATGTTTGAATTCAAATTCTCAGTGTTAACATTATAAGCAAGTAGGCCAGAGCCCCATTAAGAATTCAGTACTGTATATTCCTAGTCTGTAAAAATAAATGACAAAACTCCAAACAACTTTATGTAATCAAAGATAAATAATTAACTATCACTTACTCATTCTACACTTAGAGCTTCCCAACAAATGATTTTTTTTTGTTTGTTTTAAGTAGACAGGGTTTTGCTCTGTTGCCCAGGCCTGAGTGCAGTGGTGTGATCTTAGCTCACTGGAGCCTCGAACTCCTGGGTTGAGGGAATCCTCCTGCCTTAGCCTCTTCCCAAGTAGGTGGAACTATAGACACACACCACCACGCCTGGCTAATGTTTTTTAATTTTTATTTTTAGTAAGGATGGGGTCTCACTATGTTGCCCAGGCTGGTCTCAAACTCCTGGTTCAAGCCATCCTTGTGCCTTGGCTTCCCAAAGTGTTAGGATTATGGGCGTGAGCCACCAGGCCCGGCCCACCATCTTATTACCCTTCCCTTTGCTAAGCTTCTGCAAAGCTGAGCAAAAGCAGTGGGCTTCTGCTCCTACTGCACTTAAAAATAGGTCACGACTTCAAAGAACCCCAGAGTTGGAAGGATCCTTGACATTCCAAATGGTCAGTTAGTCTCTACTGAACAATAGGAAGAGAGCTTAATTCCTTTAAGAGTTACTCATTCCATTTTGAAATGTCAGAATGTTCTTTATTCTGATTCAAAGTCTAAGACCCATAACATCCACCCACGAATTATTTCTAAATCTGCCTTCTAAAATTCCAAAGAAAAGTTTAATTCTTCTTCATGACAGTCTTTTAATTATTTTAGAACAGAATAAAATCAGAGAAAAGTGCCTTTGAAAGGCACTCTCCTGGTTTTCCAATCACCTCAATCCCTTTTTCTACTATTCTTCCTTATACTTTCTTTATTTTCATTTCTGAAGTTAATTTAGTCTTTGGAGCTCAGTCCTTGATTCTCTAAATTTTTTTCTTTAGAGAACAAATCCTATTTTGTTGACTGACTCGTCTATCTATGTAGCTGTACCCAAACTGCAGTCTTATATATTCACTTGACCCTTCAGATATTCTCAACCTCAGGTGAAGCATGATATTAATAACAATTTGACCATTTGTCCCCAATTTTGTTTTTTCTTCCCATATGCCTCCAATTTCTGTAATGATACTTCCAACATCCCAGTTGCCTAGACTGAAAACCCTGAGATCATGTGATCATGTACAGGTCTCCCCTTATTCTCTTCTACATTAAACTGGTTGAATCTTGTTAATTCTTTTTTTTTTTTTTCTTTTTAGCAGGGTCTCGCTCTATTGCCCAGGTTGGAGTGCAGTGGCATGATCATGGCTCACTGCAACCTCCTGCCTCAGCCTCCAAGTAGCTAGGACTACAGGTGCATGCCACGATGCCTGGCTAATACTTGTGGGGTATTTTTGTGTGTGTGTTTTTTTTTTGGAGACAGAGTTTTGCTCTTGTCGCCCAGGGTGGAGTGCAGTGGCGTGATCTCGGCTCACTGCAACCTCTGCCTCCCGGGTTCAAGTGATTCTCCTGTCTCAACCTCCCAAGTAGCTGGATTACAGGTGTGTGCCACCACACCCAGCTAATTTTCATATTTTTAGTAGAGACAGGGTTTCGCCATGTTGGCCAAGCTGGTCTCGAACTCCTGACCTCAGGTGATCTGCCGGCCCTGGCCTTCCAAAGTACTGGGATTACAGGCATGAGCCAATGTGCCCAGCCTATTTGTATTTTTTTGTAGAGACAGGGTTTTGCCATGTTTGAGACTGGTCCCAAATTCCTGGGCTCAAGCGATCCACCTGCCTTGGCCTTCCAAAGTACTGGGATTATAGGTGTGAGCACTGCGCCCGGCCTAATTCTTTCTTTGAAATAAGGTCTTCATTATCTCATGCCTACACTACTGTTGCCATGGCTCCTGAAACGCTCTGTGGAGTTCTCTCTTTACACACCCTCTATTCCACCATTTCAACATTCAGCCATAAGATTCATTTTCCTAAATAACAGATTTCAGAATCATTTCTCTACTAAAATTTTGATGGTTGCCCAATGCCTAACATGTAAACTCTAAACTTCTCAATATGACTTTTAAGTTTTACAATAACTGCACTCTTAAGAATCCAACCTACTCTCTTTAATATTCTCTACTGCAAACTTCTCCCTCATGGTCTTATAATATCCCATGTTTATTACCGGTTTCATAAAAATCTTTTTAAACTTTAAAAAAACGAAAGAGTACACAGTAAAGTACATGAAACATAAATGTAGAGAATAAGAAATAATTATAAAGTGAACATCTATAGAACCACCACCCAAATCAAGAAATAAAACACTGCTTGTACCCCGGAAGACTTTTTCTCATGTGACCCTTCTTGATCACACCCTAATCCCTTAGGAGTAACCACTATCTCGACTTAACAGTAATTGTGCGCTTTCCTTACGGTTTTACCACCCAGGTACATCCTTAAATAATATATTTTGGTTTGCTTCTTTTTGAATTATACTTTATGTGTTCTTTCATCAACACTATTTGTTAAGACTTCAGGTTGCTGGTAATTCTAGTTTGGTTTCATGACTATAATTCAGGATTTCTCAACCTCCGCACTATATTGACATTGGGAGTGACACTTTGTTGTAGTGGCTGTCCCATGTATTGCAGGATGTTAAGGGACATCCCTTGCACCACCCATTAGAAGTCAGTAGTACTTCACCTTTTGACAACCAAAAAATGTCTCCGGATATTGCCAAATGTCTAACAGGCAAAAATCACTCCTGGTAGAGAACTACTGCTCTAATTCATTCATTTCCATTCCTCATTCATTAATGGTGTTCCATTCTAATGAATATATCACAGTTACTTTTCCAATCTACTACAAAAATAATGCTGTTATGAACACTCTTATTTATAGGTCTTCAGAAGCATATACACATGCATTTTTCTAGAATGGGAATCGCTGGGTCATTTCTGTGTTTTATAAGGCTCACCCGTTTTTTCAAAGTAGTTGTACCATGAGAATTCATACTGCTATACAAGCTACTCAAAAGCCTAAGTATTACCCATAAGATACTAAGACATAAGCAACTACAGAGATTTTCTCCCTCCCAACCAATGCACAAATTCCATTCCTGTAATTGTCCCCCATCCTCCAGCTCCTCACCTTCTTTTCTACCCTAATCACAACTGCCCTTCAAGCCTTAGATGATGTCCACCTTTTCTCAGGGGAGAACAGCACTATCTCCTATTGCCCTCCTCTTTCCCTAAACTTGAATAGCATTTCTGAACTGAGGCACTCATTTTTGTTAGTCACATACTTCCCAAAACTGTAAGCTGTTAGGCAGCACCAAAGCTGCCTTTTAATTTCTTCTCTGAAATAAAGAATCCAGCTGGGCGCGGTGGCTCATGCCATTAATCCCAGCATTTTCGGAGGCCAAGGCGGGAGGATAGTTTGATTCCAGGAATCTGAGACCAGCCTGGGCAACAGTGGGACCCTGTCTCAAAGAGAGGAGAAATAATTCCTTTCTGGCCTAGCAAAGTAATCTAACTACACATATATAAATGTTCAACAAGGATGCCTTGAATAAATGAGAATAGACAAGCTTTGAACCTGAAAGTAACTGAGATTTAAAAGGTAGTAACAGGCAGGAAACTTAAATTCTAGTCCTGGCTCTCATCCAGAATGTAAACTTCAGCAAGTGATTTCCCCTCTCTGGGCACTGGTTTCTTCATCCGCAAAAGTGTTAGAACACATGACCTCAGAGGTCCCCTCCAGCGCTAGAATTCGGTAAGAAAATTGAACTTCATCAAATCGAGCTTGAGGATGATACCGGTAGTGGGGGTGAGGGAGTCCCTCGGTTGTCGACCGGGTTTGTGGCGGTGGTGGGGTTCCTCTGTTGCTCCCTGGAGCTCAAGAGAACGGCCACGACAGCTGAGGTCAGCCGCCAGGGCGGGGACCAGAGGCGCTGACCGCCACAGGCCATCCCCCGTGTGCCTAAATACCGCTACCGGGTCACCGGGACGGGCAGTGCGGCCAAGTCCGCCCCGCGAACGGCCTCTCTGGGAAGGCCAGCCTGGGGTGTGAGACACCTCGGGGGCCGGCCGCGGGCCAAGGGAGCGCCCAGTCGCTCACCCGGTTGGGATATTCCTTCTCCACACAGTCGCCACACATCGCGACGAGGTCAACATGGAACGCCCTCCAACGCTTCCGGGAAGACGAAACCTCGCGAGAGCTGAGATATGGTTGTCGCATGCGCCCAACTACTCGACTCCTGGATATTCCGTCTAGGGAACCGAGCCGAAGTCTCTGCCCCTTAGCAACTGTTGTCAAGGCAGGGCACAGTCTCCTTGGCACCTTGCGTCGGCAAAGGGTGGGGCTTCAGAACTCCTTCCGAGAAAGAGGAAGAAATCGTGTGCACTGACAGATGTGACGGGAAGGGAAGGTGGATCTTGGGCTGAGCGAAGTTCTCATAGACACCTTCCTGAGCTTAGGCTGATAAGAAAGGAAAATCACAACACACAAGAAAGGGAATTATTTCTCGCTACCACATATACAAATCTGAAATGTTAATAAATACCTTTCTGTACCATTTCTTAAGGCAATGAGAATGAATAAGAGACTAGATAGATCTCAGCAGGTGAATAAACAGTAACTGAAGTGTTTGGGAAGAGACACCCAGAGTGCTGCAGAAAATCTCTTCAAAGAACACTTAAAATATTAGTCATAATTAGCCATTCCGAAGTCCTCTGGAGGACATAGCAACGGGTACCGTATTTCTATCTCTCTCAGGTGTCACAGAAGCACCTCAGTGGCGGGCAAGGACTAGTTAAATAGACAAATGACCAGGTCAGTTGTTCCTGCATCATTTCCCAATCCTGTGGATCTCAAAATGCTTGTGATTGGCGCCCCGCCTCATCCTTTCTCTGTGTGTTGAAAGCATCTTATTTATTCGCAACCATCTAATTAACTTGCATACGAATCTCCGAAGTTTGTCTTTGCTTCTGAACAATGTGTCTTCATCACACTTCTCTACTCCAATGGGAACATCAACATCCTCCCTCAGCCCTGCTTTATTGCTGTCATGTCAGTGAAGAAAGATTGGGGAGCATGGGAGACTCTGGGATCCAGATTCCTTAAAGAAGAGATTAATAACCATTTCAAAGCACACTAGTTTAACTGGGCTTGCTAATATGGGAATTATTTTTCCACAGAAGCACTGAAATTGTAACCTTTAGTATTTCAACTTCTAGTAAGTACCTGCAACAGTTACTAAAAATCACAGGTGTGCTAAGAAACACTGCATGAACTACAGCCATGAGAGTTTACTTTATTCTTAGAATAATTATAATGCCTCCCATTTGTATGACATTTTCAACCTTTCAAAAGTGTCCTCATTTCAGTTTCTGATTTTATGCTATTACAACCCTATGTGGTTGGTAAGAAAAATATGCCTCCTCTTTTCAGATAAGGAAACCACAGAAGTGAGTGGTTAAAGGTCTTGTCTATGGTAAAACTACTCAGTAGTCAGCCAGCGCTAAGACTCTGTTGCTATCCTTGGCTCAATTTCTTTCTAATACAGTAGCACTAGCCACTTATGACTATGAAGCACTTTAAATACAGCAAGTTTGAACTAAGATTGTGCTGTAAGTACATTCTGCACACTAGATTTGGAAGATTTAGCAGTAAAAAATATAAAAATCTCATTAATAAATTTATATGATAATGCTGAAATAATTTTTGACATACTGGGTTAAATAAAAATGTATTATTAAATTAATTTCATTTGCTTTTTTAAATGTGGCTACTAGAAAATTAAAAATTACACATGTAACTCTCATATTCCTATTGGACAGGGCTAGTCTATTCTTTTTTTCTCTCTTTTAAGGCAGAGTCTCACTCTGTCACCTAGGCTGGAGTGAACTGGCGCAGTCTCGGCTCACTGCAGCCTCTGCCTCCCGGGTTCAAGTGATTCTAATGCCTCAGCCTCCCGAGTACCTGGGACTACAGGGGCACACCACCACGACCAGCTGATTTTTTGTAGTTTTAGTAGAGATGGGGTTTCACCATGTTGGCCAGGGTGGTCTCGAACTCCTGGTCTCAAGTGATACACCCGCCTCAGCCTCCCGAAGTGCTGGGATTATAGGCATGAGCCACTGCACCTGGCCCAATTCTCTCTCTTCGTCCATTTTTAAATGCTTTCTCTGTTTTTAAAGGCTAATACTGACTTTTAATCCTTTCTTACTCCCCAGATACTCACGATTTAGTCTGAGAGATAAAATGAGCACAAATACTAATAATTACTGGCAGATTGGGGTATTAGAACACAAAATGGTGAGACTATGCCCAGGTGGAGGATTATGAAAGAGGAATTTGGGCCTTAAAACATGTATAGAATTTCAAAAAGCAGAGTTTTGTTTTGTTTTGTATAGAAATTTCAGGTGGACCACAAGGAGTTTGGATTTTATTCTGCATGTGGTAAGGAGCCACTGAAGGTTTGAGCAGGAGAGTGTTGTCAGAGTTGTGGTTTAAAATTATTTTAGGCTGGGTGTGGTGGCTCACACCTGTAATCCCAACACTTTGGGAGGCCAAGGCAGGAGGATAACTTGAAGCCAGGGGTTCAAGACCAGCTTGGGCAACATAGTGATGACATCAAAAAATTTAAAAATTAACCCAGTGTGGTGGTGTGCACCTGCAGTCCTAGCTATTCAGGAGGCTGAGACGGGAAGATCTCTTGAGCCTAGGAGTTTGAGGCTGTGATGAGCTATGATCATGCCACTGCACCCCTGCCTGGGCAACACAGTGAGACCCTGTCCCTAAAAACTAAATAAATAAAAAAGAAGATTATTGGCCGGGCGCGGTGGCTCAAGCCTGTAATCCCAGCACTTTGGGAGGCCGAGACGGGCGGATCACGAGGTCAGGAGATCGAGACCATCCTGGCTAACACGGTGAAACCCCGTCTCTACTAAAAAATACAGAAAACTAGCCGGGTGCGGTGGCGGGCGCCTGTAGTCCCAACTACTCAGGAGGCTGAGGCAGGAGAATGGCGTGAACCCGGGAGGCGGAGCTTGCAGTGAGCTGAGATCTGGCCACTGCACTCCAGCCTGGGCGACAGAGCGAGACTCCGTCTCAAAAAAAAAAAAAAAAAAAAAAAAAAAAAAAGAAGATTATTTTAGCTGCATTTTATTGGGACTTATTGGAACTGGGGGAAAAAAATGGACATGCCAAAGGCAGACGCTAGCAGGAACCACAAGGGGGAGATGTGTAGCTTTCTGCCTCATCACTGAGACTATACACGACAAAAATAAATTAATGAAAAATTATACTACAGTCATAGATCTCAAAGATTACACCCATTAGCATGAATTGATTTCATATTCTAAAGCGTGAAAGACAATCTACATATTTATGAAATTTTTTTACCTTCCCAGAGTTATAACGTGTCATTAAAATAAGCAAGATTTAAAAAAAAAAAAAGGTCATCATATTCATGGTCACAAAAGCTCAAGAGCTCAGGGCTGTCTATCCAGTGAAGTTCTCCATTTAAATCTAGCGACATTCAGAGGAGAGAGGCAGGAAGTGAGACTCAGTGGAAGAGGTAGAGAGGACCAGAAATTAAAGTGTGATTGTGGTAATGGGAATATAAAAGTATCTGAGGTTGACAGATGGGAGAAAGGAAAATAGAGGCTACAAAGCAGAAGAAGATTAGCACCTGAATAAAATGAACAAGTAATGATGTAACATAAGAAAAACAATAAACAAAAAAAAAATCTTTTCTCTTATAGGTAACTATATAATATAACATTTGCAGAATCAATTTTATCTTCTAATAGAATTTTCTCTGGGGCAATATGGGTGCCCCTATGGGTCCTTAATAAATATGTGATGTCCATGATGTACATCAAACAAACCATGTTGCAGTTTACATATGAGATCATCTCTTGTAAAAGGAATTTATTAAAGAAAATCTAAATGTTAAAATGGCCCTAATTGCTGGCTCAATTACATGTGCTAAACCACATCCCTGTGGCAAGATGAAAGTTTTCCCTAAGGAGTGCAGTTTGACTCTCCTTTTAACACCTTCTTCCTATTTTTTCTTTTGCCTTATGATGTCTTAAGCCAAGAGGCTGAAAGGAGGACAAAATGCTGATCATATCTATTCTTTTCATCTTTTGTTGAAAGGAGCAAAAAAGTGCCCCAGCCTTTATGGTAGTATCCTCAGACCTATTTCTTTTTTTTCTTTTTTTCTTTCTTTTTGAGATGGAGTCTTAATCTATCGCCCAGGCTAGAGTGCAGTGGCATGATTTCGGCTCACTACAACCTCCGCCTCCCAGGTTCAAGGGATTCTCCCGCCTCTGCCTCCTGAATAGCTGGGACTACAGGCGCATGCCACCATGCCCGGCTAATTTTTTATTTTTAGTAGAGACAGGGTTTCACCATCTTGGCCAGGCTGGTCTTGAACTCCTGACCTTGTGATCCACCCGCCTCGGCCTCCCAAAGTGCTGGGATTACAGGCGTGAGCCACTGCGCCCGGCCCTCAGACCAGTTTCACAGATGGAGTAGAGGAAGCTCATCTCCGAGCAGAAGCTTGTCTGCTTGGGAAGGTATAGGTCATTCTTTCCATTGTTTCAGGGAAAGAGTGAAATAAGAGTCTGTGGTTGTCGTCACCTGATGTCACCTGCCTGGTATGAACGAATTAGCAGCATTTCTGGGTTAACACAGTGAACACAGGTCAGCCTGGCTGCGGACAGGTATGAAAGCATTCCTAGAAGTTCAGGGTCAGCAGGTTTTCTTCTTAGTTCAGTGGGAGAGTTAGACTTTCTTCCCTTTAGGGTTCTCCTGCTCAATTTCAGGCTACTTCCCTATTCAGATGATAAACTGAAGCCTTTCAAACACATTTATTTATTTATTTATTGCTTTCTTTTTTTTTTTTTTTTTTGAGACGGAGTCTCGCTCTGCCGCCCAGGCTGGAGTGCAGTGGCCGGATCTCAGCTCACTGCAAGCTCCGCCTCCCGGGTTCACGCCATTCTCCTGCCTCAGCTTCCCGAGTAGCTGGGACTACAGGCGCCCGCCACCGCGCCCGGCTAGTTTTTTGTATTTTTAGTAGAGACGGGGTTTCACTGTGTTAGCCAGGATGGTCTTGATCTCCTGACCTCGTGATTCGCGCGTCTTGGCCTCCCAAAGTGCTGGGATTACAGGCTTGAGCCACCGCGCCCGGCCTATTTATTGCTTTTTAAAACTTTATTTCAACATAACTATTCTTACAGAAGTACACTCATATTGGCTAATGGAATGCAATTTAAGTTTAAACTTACCCTGCACAATTTGAATAAAAAACTTGGTACGTGGTTTAAGATTTCAAAAATGATTTGCAGTCTGGTTTATTTTTTATCTATTACAAATGTATAAAAGATCCTCCATCAAATTCTGCTAAAGAAGGCAGCAGAAACTTGAGAAAATTACCTTTGGTTTGCCTTAGGAAAAAAACAGGCATTACACTGCTTAAGTTTATAAAATTGGTGCAGAAAAAATTGTTGTAATACTTCAGTGCCAGTTTAGAAAGTTCAGTAACCAATGGATATGGAAATGGGTGCGAAGGAGCCTGTGTACACATGTGAAACTGTAAATATCTGATTTAAGGAATATTGCATGTAGATTGTAAATCCACACACACTAAGATTCATATAATTTCTTCAATCTGAATTAACACTATCTGTTCACTTCATCTGCTAAGGTCATTCAGGGAACTGGACAGAGTAGTTGTTTTTCTGATGTATGCAAAAAAGAAAATGGAATTTCTTCCTCAGCTTTTCAGTCCAGAAGTCAGTGTACTACGGGCAACGTATTGCTTCCGTTGTCAACATTCATAGAGTGACATGCAGTGAGGTCTACTTGGATATTAATTTGTATCAGCACTCATATCCAAAATAGTCTCCAAAGTAAATGACCACATGACTTTAGAAGTGACTCCAAAAAAAAATGGCCCTGCTTAGAAGATTAGAGCAAAACATTCAGCAATATTTATAAGAAGACTTATCAAAAAATGCAGCCCTTTGTGAATTACACTTCAATTTTAAAAAGTAGCCCCCAAATAAGAAGTAGCTCTGAAAAACAAAGAGGAAGAAATATAACTTAAAATATCTTAAAAACCGGCCGGGCGCAGTGGCTCACGCCTGTAATCCCAGCACTTTGGAAGGCCGAGGCGGGCAGATCACGAGGTCAGGAGATCAAGATCATCTTGACTAACACGGTGAAACCCCATTTCTAATAAAAATACAAAAAATTAACCGGGTGTGGTGGCGGGCGCCTGTAATCCCGTTACTCGGGAGGCTGAGGCAGGAGAATGGCGTGAACCTGGGCGGCTGAGCTTGCAGTGAGCCGAGATCACGCCACTGCACTCCAGCCTGGGCGACAGTGCGAGACTTTGGTCTCAAAAAATAAACGAAAAATAAAAAATCTTAAAAACCAATGTGAATACAGGTTCAAAAGATGATAGTTAAAAGAGATTCATTTTCTTAAGACTACCTAGGATTAAGGCTTATAACATATTCTAGTATTTCAAGTTTATTGCTAGTCACTAAACATCAATTTACAAATAACATGTCCATTTTTTCAAACATATGACACTTAAAAGCAAGGGAATAGCCATTATTTCCCTCTGATTCTATTTTTTTCGCTCTCCTCACTTTTTTTCAAATACAGACTATTTCCATATAAAGTTTTCACCATATATGTTGAAATCTCTTAAATTGTAGCTTCTAGGGAAATACTATCTCTCAAATCTTGCATGGATTGGAGTGGATTTTAAAATATTTTATGTATGTATGTATATAGAGATGAGTCTCACTGTGTTGCCCAGGCTGGTCTCGAACTCCTGGGCTCAAGCAATCCTCCTGCCTTGGCCTCCCACAATGCTGGGATTATAGACATAAGCCACCACAACTAGCCAAAAGGAATTTAATAATCAAAATGCAATTGGGTTTCAGATATTTTATTGTGGGTTTTTTCCCCCAATGTGTGCCTCAAGGATATAGTAAGGCTTAGAGCAGACTTTTATTCTTTTCCACCCATATGGACTCTGAGAGGTGAAGGAGTTTGGAATTTTAGAGAAACTGTGGAAGTGAAGAAAGGGAAGTCAACAGACTTCTGTTTTGTCCTGGAGAATGGCTAGCAGATGGAGGGTTTACTTCAAGGTAAGCCAGGCACAAAATCCACAGAAATCAAAAATCTTGGGTAGTGTTGAAAAGAGTAGTTTTGACTTGGAATGGAGAAGGGGTACATAGAAACTGCAAGGAATATTTGGAAAATAACATGGTGGTTTAAAGTTAAAATATTAGATTTCAGTCCTCATTGTAACTTAATAACTCAAGGACCCTAAACAAGTTTCTTATTGGCTGGTCTTCAATTTTCTCATCTGTAAAATAATGACAGTAATAAATATACCTACCTCACAGGCTTGCTTCATAAAATGATACACAAATGTTTTCAATATATGTGTTTCTACATATGACTTAAGGGTTTTAAGGAAAGTAACTCTGGCCTTAAGCCTTAGGTGGTAGAAGGGAGGATATTAAATTAAGGAAGAGGACTTGCAATAACTCAAACTGACCGACATGTGAATGTGTGTCTGCTAAAGTGGATAATATGAGACAGTGTACTTTAACAAATTTGTACAAGGCGATTTGCGTGTAACTAGAAAAACTGAGTGAGCATGTTGTGTTGGAGAGGATGCTGTGGTAAAAGGGTCGTGTTAGGGAGGGAAACCATGGGAGATGGAGAAGGAGAAAGGCCAGGCTCCTCCAGGAAGTGGATTTGGAAAGTTACCTCAAGGTACAAAGAGAAAGGGAGCCTTCCTTGTAAGTGCTACTTTGGGCTCTACCTAATCACAGATTCCCAACTCTTCTAGTTCTTTGTACTTTTTTCTCTTTACAATATCTTCTTTGAGAACTAATGAGAGGGCCGGGCTTGGTGGCTCACACCTGTAATCCCAACGCTTTGAGAGGCCAAGGCTGGCAGATCACTTGAGGTCAAGAGATGGAGACCAGCCTGGCCAACATGGTGAAACCCCATCTCTACTAAAAATACAAAAATTTAGCTGGGCGTTGGTGGCATGCACCTGTAATCCCAGCTACTTGGGAGGCTGAGGCAGGAGAATCACTTGAACCTGGGAGGTGTAAGTAGCAGTGAGCCAACATCGTGTCATCGCTCCAGCCTGGGCGAGAGAGCGAGGCTCCGTCTCAAAAAAAGAACTAATGAGAAAGTGCATAGCAAGGTTTGAGAGAACTGAGGTATATTATTAAGCAACTACAGTAGACAGCGCCAAAAATGTGACAGTTATCATAAATCTCATTATGTCACTGCTTTAAAAGCTCCATGATTCCCTATTGCCCTCAGGATAAAAACCAAATTCCTTCCTACAGCACCCATAGCTTTTTAAAAGTTGGCCCACTCTACTTCTGTAGGCCCATGTCCTGCTGCTCCCTACCTCCCTTCCTGCTGTCATCCCACATTTCCTGTTTCTAGCCTCACCAGTTCCTCATGGCCCTCACCACATCAAAGTCTTCTTTCTAACTTTTTGTGTGCTGCTCCTTCTGCCCAGAATAGCCCTTTCTCTCCTTGTTGAATTCATATTCAGGTTCTCAGACATGGCTCAAACATCACCTCTTCCATAAACACTGGATATTAGTATCCCTTTCCAAGTACCTACAATAACAGTTTATTAATTCCCCTATTATACTATGCACAGTCAGCTCTTGACTGCAAACTTGAGAATCATGCTTGTTTCCCAGGATTTAGCATTATACCTGACACATAAGTGCTCAGTAAGTATTTTTTGATTGATTTCAGAAGCTGAACACACAGTTACACCCTTCCCACCACCTTACTCCAAATTCCATAGCCAAAGGCAGCTACCATTCCACTTGTCTGATTTGGATTTTGCTCTGTTCACTCCAGGTCTTTGCTTTCAATGGTTTTGAAATTTGAGAAAGAAAACAAACAAACAAAAATTAGGAGAGTTTTGTTTAGAAAATAATAGCCTTTTTCCCCCAATAAATTACCAATAATTTAGTTGTTAAATCATGTCTTCATTCTGTGCCCACTCGAGGGAAGATTCTGCCTAAGACGTGGATGACTCAACAAGGAGAAGGACGTGCCCTAATATCATCCAATTTAACACCTGCTTGCACTCTAGGAAGTGACCTATAAACTTAGCAGTTTGCTACTTCATTCCTGGAAGTTTAGCAACAGCTTCCTGACTTCAATTGGTTTTTTTTTTAAAAAATTTTTATTATTATTATTTTTTTGAGATGGAGTTTCACTCTTGTTGCCCAGGCTGGAGTGCAATGGTGGAATCTCGGCTCACTGCAGCCTCTGCTTCCCAAGTTCAAGCGATTCTCCTGCCTCAGCCTCCCAAGTAGCTAGGATTACAGGCATGTGCCACCACACCCAGCTAATTTTTTATATTTAGTAGAGATGGGGTTTCACCATGTTGGTCAGGCTGGTCTTGAACTCCTGACCTCAGGTGATCCACCTGCCTCAGCCTCCCAAAGTGTTGGGATTACAGGAGTTAGCCATCACACCCAGCCTTCAATTGGTTCTATAGACTACTTTATGTATCTCTTTTATAAATAATTGGATCCAGCCAGGTGTGATGGCTCATGCCTGTAATCCCAGCACTTTGGGAGGCCAAGGCAGGAGGATTGCTTGAGCTCAGAAGTTCAGGACCAGCCTGGGCAACATGGCAAGACCCTGTCCCTACAAAAAATACAAAAATTAGCTGGGCAGTGGGTGTGGGGGCATGTGCCTGTAACCCCAGCTACTTGGGAGGCTGAGGTGGAAGGATCACTTGAGCCTTGGAGGTCGAGACTGCAGTGAGCTTTGATTGTACCGTTGCACTCCAGCCTGGACAACAGAGACCTTGCCTCTAAATGCATACATACATACATACATACATACATACATACATACATACATAATGGTTTTTGTCGACTTGGGCTGAAGGAAGGTAGTGACTCTTCTACGGGCAAGGTGCCTACATCAGAGAGTGTTTCATTTCAAAATTAAGAATGGTGCTCGAAATGTAAATATACCTGGAAGAAGTAATATGATGATATTAAAGCTCAGGAATTCAATTTCACTCATATAATGTTTGGTGTATGTGCCTTATGCCCATCTTTCACAATCAGGGGGCAAGGCAAGAAAAACCAGTGATCACAATACAGTGTAATAACTGCTCTTCGGGATGCTCCTGGGGCCCAGATAAAGGGCAGCCTAGGAGAGGCCAGAGAGAGGAGGGGACACAGTCTCAGCAATGATTTTCCAGAAGTGTCGCTCCATCCTCAGCCTCTTTAAGCTTAGACATTAGGGAATGTTGGGCAGGGTGTTCCCCCGACACAAGGAACAACATGTGCAAAAATGCAGAAATGCTGAGAAACAAGTTTGAAAGGGGTGGTGTATAGGGGAGGTTCATAGATCTAAGTAATCTCACATCCTTTTATGAAGAGGATAAAGTTTTGACCCTTTAGTCAGGGGATGTTGGCTTCATAGTTATGCCTCAGCCCAGCACTTGTGAAGGTTGAGTAATGGATTTTAAATTGCTCAATTTCTTCCTACCATATACCAGGATCACATTTTCTACCAAAGTGGTGGTATGGAGACATACAAATGTGGACTCACAGTCCAGCTCTGTCACTTATTAGACATGATGAAACATTGTGGGAAAGGTATAACTTCTCTGTTCCCTTTCCCTCATTTGCAAAATGGGAATGCACCTCCCTCATGGAGTTGTTGTGAGAATTAAAGGAGAGAATCCACATAACACAGGGTGTGACATATGTATTAAGTATTTCATAAATGTTAGCTATGATGATGAAGATGATTCCAATGGCCCTAATAAAGATGTAAGAATAAGTGGCTAGTAATCAAGGGGTGGTAATCAAGGGGTGGTAATTAATGGCAACCCCTGAGAATCCCAGAGAATCCCCTGAGAATCCCAAAGAGGTCACTTAACATACTCCTCCACATCTAAGATCAATGCTTAAATCAACACTGTTTGACCCCACTTGCCACCAAGGGCTCTATACTCGAGGAAAGATTGGGAGTAGAGGGAAAGGGTAAAAGAAAATCACAAGTAGAAAGAAGGGAATGAGAGATAAAGGGAAAAGGAAGTGGAATGATAGGACAAATTACATAGAAAATACACTTTCGTGGCACATCTACTATTAAAGTTGCCTATTCCTGACTTCAGTCTTCCAAGGCAGGTGATGACTTCATTCAAGTTAAAAAGAACCAAAGGAAGAACTAGGAAACTACAAGAGGTCAACATATTCAATAATTCCAGATAGGTCCAGGTATTAAAGGATCATAAGTAGAAGAAAGTGTTAAGAGTCATCTTTTATATTTTCTTTTTTGAGATGGAGTTTCACTCTTTTGCCCAGGCTGGAGTGCAGTGGTGCGATCTCAGCTCATTGCAACCTCTGCCTTCCAGGTTCAAGCGATTCTCCTGCCTCAGCCTCCCAAATAGCTGGAATTATAGGCACGGGCCACCATGCCCAGCTAATTTTTGTATTTTTAGTAGAGATGGGGTTTCGCCATGTTGGCCAGGCTGGTCTCGAACTCCTGACCTCAGGTGATCCACCTGCCTCGGCCTCCCAAAGTGCTAGGATTACAGGCGTGAGCCACCGCGCCTAGCCATCTTTTATCTTTTCTAAGGAGCTGTGTGTGTGTGTGTGTGTGTGTATGTGTGTATATGTGTTTGTGTGTGATGTTCTCTCACTGTTGCCCAAACTGGAGTGCAGTGGCGTGATCTCGGCACACTGCAACTTCTGCTTCCTGGCTTCAAGCCATTCTCCAGCCTCAGCCTCCTGAGTAGCTGGAATTACAGGAGTGCATCACTTTGCCTGGCTAATTTTTGTTGTTGTTGTTGTTGTTTTTAGTAGAGACGGGGTCTCGTCACATTGCCCAGGTTCTAAGAAACTCTTTATCAAACTCAAGAATATTTAGAGAATCTCTAGACAGATTATTGTGTGTATTAAGACTACCGATGTTATGAGGGGCTCAGAGACTCTTGCAGATACAAGCAAAAATGCTAGACCAAATATTGAGAGGTGAAATCTCTCCAAGAACCGAATTTTTGAGGAGTAGTCAAAGGGAAACATCCTTCCTTGTATCATCCACGTGCAAATCAATGAATGCTGCTAGTCGTCACCTATTTGGTAGGAGGAATTTTAGGAAGGCCCAAACTGTCAGTAGTTTAAGCAAAATGGTGTTCCTTTCTGGGGCTTTTCAACATCAACTCATACCCCCATGTGATTCTGACCTGCTACTCTTTTGTTGTATTATTTTGTTAAGTATTTACTCCTGAGAGATGATTCTGTCCTAATTATCTCTTACCCACATGTCTTTCATTTTTCAGTTTGTGTTCTAGTTCATTTTCAGAGCATTCGCTCTCATGATCACTGTCTTTTTTTTTTTGGTTTTTAGATCTTCTTCCTTCTCTTTCTTTAGTTGCTGGCAGTTGAGCAGGGATAATGCTGAACTGGGGCCAGCTGTTAATTAAGCAAAATAAGTCAAGCAAGTCAAAACTTCCAAATATTTGGTTTCAGGTGAGTTAGCCACCACAGCATTTTCTTGGATGTAATTTTATTTTGATTTGATTTCTGTAAGTCCTCCGGTTGGGGCTGTCATCTTTCTGCTGTGTGACAAAGCAATGCGAAGAGGATGCGTCAAGATATAGACGAATCACATTATTCAGCAACAAGGCAACAGGGCAGAGCCTTGAGCCAGAGGCCTCAACCCAGTCCTCAGCAAAATCTTGAGGACATTTTTTGATTTCACTATCTGTTTCTGGGGACATAGAGGTTTTTGTCTTTTTGCCAGAAGGAAAATTGGGTAGTGAATTTTCTGATTTTGAAAGTTTACTCCTAACCCATGTTTCATTCCTAAATAACAGAGTAAAGGCATCATCATGATGAACAAACAATTTTTAGTGTATATTATGTGTAAGATGCTGGCCAGGCACCAGGAGAACACACAGAGAGAATACATAATTTATACTCAGATGACTTACTATCTTGAGGAGATTAGATATATGCATTTAAATACATACATATATTTTAACAAACAAAAACTACCAGATAACACATACCAAGTGCCAAATGGGTAATATATAAGTAGGTTGACCATATGGCCCAGCTTGTCCTGGACAGTCCCACTTCACACCTGTGGTTTCAGAGTAATTGTGACCCTTTTAACTAGCAAACATTATAATCTGGATGATAAATTATATGGTCACCATTTGTACAGACCACTAATCTAGGAATCAAGAGGAGGGGGTGATTATCAATGGCTGGGGCAGTTGGTGGCGAGTTCATGGAGCTGGTAGAACTTGAGTTGGGCCTTGAAGGAAGAGTTAGGGCGGAGGTGAGGGGCAAGTAATCTACAGGGAAAAGACCAAGACCAAAGACAGCAGCCAGGCCTGGTGGCTCATGCCTGTAATCTCAGCACTTTGGGAGGCTGAGGTGGGCAGATCACCTGAGGTGAGGCGTTTGAGACCAGCCTAGCCAACATAGTGAAACCCTGTCTCTACCAAAAAACAAAAAACAAAATAAACACAAAAATTAGCTAGCTACTCAGGAGGCTGAGGCAGGAGAATCGCTTGAATCTGAGAGGTGGAGGTCACAGTGAGCTGAGATCTTGCCACTGCTCTTCAGTCTGGGCAACAGAGTGAGACTCCATCTCAAAAAAAAAAAAGCACCAAAGTGAACATGGGAATAAAGTACAGTCACCGCACTACTCTAGGGGACACTGTTCACATTATATTCTCTGTGAATAGAGTCCTCTGGAATGTGCAAGTGTCAGCTCTAAGGGTATGTCATATTTGGGAGCAACTGGAAAATTAGCTGGAGAAGAGAGTTTGTGTAAGGTAAGAATAGAAATAAGTATTAGCTGGTTGTGGTGGTGCATGCCTGTAGTCCCAGCAGCTTGGGAGGCTGAGATGGGAGGATCACTTGACCCCAAGAGGTTGAGGCTGCAGTAAGCTGAGATCACGCTACTGCACTCCAGCCTGGGTGACAGAGCAAGTTCCCATCTCAAAAAAATTTTTTTAAAGAATGAAAAGAAGTAAGAAACAGATAGTGGAGGATATTAAATGCCAGGTTAAGATATGTAACTTTCATCCTATAGATCATAGGAATCTAACCGAAGAGTTTTTAGTAAGGAAATGATACATGCAACAAACTATTTTTGAAAGAGTAATATTCCCAATGAAACTGTTCAATGTATTAAAAGGAAAAGGAAGACAAAGGAGAAGAACTAGTTTCAAAACTATTGGAAATGCATAGGAGATAAATGATGAGTCTGAGCTACAGTCGTGGCAGTGGGAAAGGGATAGGAAGAGAGACTTGAGAGAATTTGCAAAGGCAGGATTGATAAGAGTTTGGTAACTGGCCAACTATGCAAGGAGAGGGAACAGTCAAGAATGACTTAAGATTTCAAACCTGAGTCGCTGAGAAAATGATGGTATCATTGATGTATGTGGGGAAGTTGAGAGAAGGGAGGACTTAACTTTGAAGGAAAAGGTAAGCTCTGCTCCAGACACGATGAGTTTCAGACATCCATTTGGAAATATCCAGTAGGAAATATTAAGTTGAAGCTGAGACAGGAGATCATGGCTAGAGATGTGGATTTAGGAATTCTGTGGAGCATTGAATAATGGAATGAAAAAGTGTTTTCCTTCAAGATCATAAGTAGCAGACAGCCCAAGATTATCACTTGGGTTGCAATTTTATTGGTAGAGTAGATAGGAATATAGGTTGGAAAGATAGCAGAAGAGATCCCAGAGGTGGAAGTAAAAAGACAGTGTGGTATATGTCAAGACGGCGAAAGGAAAAGAACATTTCAAGCTGGAGAGGTTGGTCTACAGGGCCAAATGCCGAAAGGAGGTCAAGGAAGATGAAAACTGAGAAAATTAATAGTTTTTGGTGGTGAGGATGACACTGTGGACTTTAGAGGGTATGATTTTATTGTGGTTATATAGATGGATGTGCTCCATGTTTTAAGGGTGAGGGATGAATAGGTGGCAAGTCAAGGTAGATAATGAGTGAAGGCCGATTTTGTGAGAAATTTGGCAGTAAAAGAAGAGAAAAATGGGATGAAAGTTCAAGGAATAGCCACTATTAAGAAATAATTTTTGGCCGGGCGCGGTGGCTCAGGCCTGTAATCCCAGCACTTTGGGAGGCCGAGGCGGGTGGATCACGAGGTCAGGAGATCGAGACTATCCTGGCTAACATGGTGAAACCCCGTCTCTACTAAAAATACAAAAAACTAGCAGGGCGTGGTGGCGGGCGCCTGTAGTCCCAGCTACTTGGGAGGCTGAGGCAGGAGAATGGCATGAACCTAGGAGGCGGAGCTTGCAGTGAGCCGAGATCACGCCACTGCACTCCAGCCTGGGAGACCAGCGAGACTCCGTCTCAAAAAAAAAAAAAAAAAAAAAAAATTTTGGCCGGGCGCGGTGGCTCACACCTATAATCCCAGCACTTTGGGAGGCCGAGGTGGGCGGATCACAAGGTCACGAGATCGAGACCATCCTGGCTAACATGGTGAAACCCTGTCTCTACTAAAAATACAAAAAATTAGCCTGGCGTGGTGGAGGGCGCCTGTAGTCCCAGCTACTCAGGAGGCTGAGGCAGGAGAATGGCATGAACCTAGGAGGCGGAGCTTGCAGTGAGCCGAGATCGCGCCACTGCACTCCAGCCTGGGCGACAGAGTGAGACTGTCAAAAAAAAAAAAAAAAAAAAGAAAAGAAAGAGTTTTTTTTCTTTTTCCTGAGACTGGGTCTTGCTCTGTCGCCCAGGCTGGAGTGCAGTGGCACCATCAAGGCTTACTGCGGTCTCAACCTCCTGGGCTCCAGCGATCTCTCAACCTCAGCCTCCCATGTAGCTGGGAGTACAGGTGTGTGCCACCATGCCCAACTAATTAAAAAAAATTTTTTTTAGAGACAGAGTCTTGCTATGTTGCTCAGGCTGGTCTTAAATAACTAGGTTCAAGTGATCCTCCTGCCTCAGCCTTCCAAAGTGCTGGGATTACAAGAGTGAGCCACTACTCTTGGCCAAGGAAGGATTTTTAAAAATATATATGATAAGGAATTTATGTTATGTTTTGGACTATAAATAGACCTTTATTTGCTTAGAACAAATTCTGATTTTTCAAATTGCTCACAGTAACTTTTTCCTCTGAATTCTATGCCAGAAGTTTACTACAGCAAGGGAGGAAGAAAATACAGATAGGACAAGATCTGATAAAGGATTCAATAGTTACTTATCAAAAGATTAAAATGGACTTAATCTCTTTCATGTAGCTGGGGCCCTTTCTATTCAAGCAGAAATTTAGGTTAGAAGAGGATATCTCTAAAACACTGAAGAAAAATTTTTGCTTGCTTGATTTTTGTTTGTTTGTTTTTAGAGACAGGGTCTCTTGCTCTATCACCCAGGCTGGAGTTCAGTGGTGTCATCATAGCTCACTGCAGCCTCTAATTCCCGGGCTTAAACAGTTCTCCTGGCTTAGCCTCCCAAAATGCTGGGATTACAGACATGATAAGCCACTGCACCTGGCCTATTTGTTTGGTTTTTTCGAGAGTTTTCTAAAGCCCCCAGTGCACTCCCCAGTTTAAAAACCTTCAGTGGCCTACAGATTCCCCAGCCTGACATCCTCATGCTTTCCACTTTCCCAGGCACCATCGTTCAGGCCCCAATTACTCCTCCCCTTGAGGACTGTAATAGCCTGTCTCCTGTCTCTCTTCACTGCAGCCATCCTACATACTGCTGCTAGCTTAATTTTCCTAAAGCACAGTTCTGATCCTGTCTGTGCCTTGCTTAAAAGCCATCAACGAATTACCATTGTCAATTGAATTAGGCACAGGCTCCTCTCCCTGACTGTTAAAACCAGCCACAATATGGCTGTGGTTCACCTCTTCTGTCTTAATTTCTATACTTTCCATATATATAAACTAATCTACAGGCATAAAAAATAATGGGTCACCTGGTCCTTCTATTTGGAGTGGCCATATGACATTTTCCTATCAAAAAACAAGTAATTTACACACGAAAGAGGGAAAAAGAAGGTGTGAGGGTCATTTTTGCTTGTTTTTTGAGACAGGGTCTCTTTTTGTTGAGACAGTTACTCAGGCTGCAATGCAGTAGCATGAGCATGGCTCACTGCAGCCTCAACCTTCCAGGCTTAAGTTATCCTCCCACCTCAGCCCCCTGAGTAACTGGGACTACAGGCATGCACCACCATGCCTGGCTAATATATATATATATGTGTGTGTGTGTGTGTGTGTGTGTATATATATATATATATTTATTTATTTATTTATTTATTTTTTTTTTGTAGAGACAGGGTTTCAATATGTTGCCTCAAACTCCTGGACTCAAGCAATCCTTCTGCCTCAGCCTCCCAAAGTGCTGGGATTACAGGCATGAGCCACCATGCCCGGCCTTCATTTTTCATTTCCTGTTAAATGTGATCTTACTGTCTGAACCCTCTCCCCAGATATTTTCTTTGTGATTTTTATGTGGCATTTACCAAATGCTGCCTTATATTAGAATCCTTTGTTTCTCCTATCTCCACCCCACTAGAGTGAATGCAGCCTGAGGACAAAGACCATATGGTCCTCATCTCCGATCTCTGCCTTGCACATGGGGGCATTCAATAATTTTTCTAAAATTTCCTGACTATATTGAAAAGAGGTTGTGGGTTGCCCTTAAATAACCCTGCCATTGCTTACCATTACTCCAGATGTTCTTATCCTTTGCTATTAAGACGCATGCTTTTTTTTTTTTTGATGTAACACATGTGTGTCCTTTATATGGCTATACAAATATTATGTGTTGCATTATAGGTAGCTAGAAGACGGGAAGACAGGCACTTTTTACTGTTTAGTTTATGGAATGCTCAATTCAAAGGTTTGCAAATATAAACTCTTACTAAATCTTTTATAATAATAATCTTAATCATAAATCTACTTACAGAAGATTGTTTTATAAATCAAGGGTTCTTAAACCAGGATGGATCTATATATAAAATTAAGTATTTATGCATAAATGTCTATTTTTCTCTGTAGAGAGGGTGCATAACTTTCATTACGTACAGCAGTTTGTTACCCCAGAAAGAGTAAGAACTATTCTTATGAATCACTACATCTATAGAAATGTTTTTACTTTGTCCCAACTCATTACTTGAAAGGAATTTTTTAAAGTATCAGTAGTTGTTTCATAGACAACAGAACCAGTCATAGAATCATTCAGGATAGTTCCTGATGCTACTTCCAAACCTCTACCTTGTCCCCACTTTGCTACCATTCTTGCCTTCAGCTTAATTGAAGAACAAAATAATGAGATCACACATATGATGTACAAAGACCTCACCATCTGCCACATACATCTTCCTCTTCATGCCTTCTTTTGGAGGCCTCTGCTGTTTTCACAGGAGGTTTTTATCCAGATTCCCACTATCGAAATTCTTAAATGAACCCTTCTTTCTCATGCCAACACTTCTGGCCAATCCCACGGTTTTAGATAAGTGTTTGTTTTAAGAGGAATAAAATTTCTTCTAACAGCGCCAATTTCAGGTGCTAGATCCATTAGCTTTTCCTGATACACTTTAGAAAAAGGGAATGAGAAGTAAACTTCTGGCTTACTATTAAAAACCTGCTTCTTGGTCAGTTTTCTGCAAAAGCTATCTCTCTTTCTTCCTCTGTCTCATAGACCATTAATGATTTTTCTGTATCTTTCTCCTTTCTGTCTTATTCCCTTCGGGATTCACTCTTCCACAGTGATTTAATTTAGTTAATGTTCTAATTAGTGCAACTTCCACTCCAGCAGATTCCCTGAGCTTTCACATCAGTGCTTTTCCATATAATAAACTCCATTAACAAGTCTCTGAACATTAAAGAAAAAGGAAGCAGTTGTTTAATGCAATAGTCTCTACCTCATTTGCCCCTGTCTTCTCGTCCAACTTTCTTGGCTATTCTGGAGCTTCATCAGCAGATAATTCCATCAACAGAGAATTAGGGCTGAGCTTTTTTAGTAGGTCCTGTCCCTATCATCACTGTAAGTAAAAAATATTTTTATACACAAGTAAAACAACATCTCTTAGAATGGCTTTTTTTTTTTTTTTTTTTTTTTTGAGACAGAGTCTAGCTCTGTCACCCAGGCTGTAACCGCCACCTCCTGGGTTCAAGTGATTCTCCTGCCTCAGCATCCCAAGTAGCTGGGACCACAGGTGCATGCAACCACACCTGGCTGGTTTTTTTTTTTTTTTTTTTTTTTGTACTTTTAGTAGAGACAGGGTTTCACCATGTTGGCCAGGCTGGTCTCAAACTCCTGACCTGAGACGATCCACCTGCCTCAGCCTCCCAAAGTGCTGGGATTACAGACGTGAGCCACCGAACCCAGCTAGAATGGCTTTTTAAAATGCTGTAGTTTTGTTTGTTTTTGTTTTGTTTTGTTTTGAGATGGAGTCTCACTCTGTCACCCAGGCTGGAGTGTAGTGGCGCAATGTCAGTTCACTGCAACCTCCGCCTCCCAGGTTCAAGTGATTCTCCTGCTTCAGCCTCATGAGTAGCTGGGATGACAGACATCCACGCCCGGCTAATTTTTGTATTTTTAGTAGAGATGGGGTTTCACCCTGTTGGCCAGGCTGATCTCAAACTCCTGACTTTAAGTGATCTGCCTGCCTTGGCCTCCCAAAGTGCTGGGATTGCAGGGACGAGCCACCATGCCTGGCTGAGATTTGTTCTGATATACTCATCTTTTTCTTCCAATCTCCAAGGATTTCCCACACATAATTAGGAGTATAGTCTAATCTGGACTGTGAAATCAAATAACTAAGTGAACCACAAGATACTATTCAATCTGATGTTCTAAGCAACAGTTCTTAACCTTAGTTGCACATTGAAATCAACTGGGGAGCTTAAAAAAATTCATGATTGTGTCTCATCCCAAGAGATTCTGATTTACTGGTGTAGGATGCAGCACAGACAGTGGGGATTTTTAAAAGCTAATATAGCAGTAGACAAAGTTGAGAATCCACATTCTAACGTAGTCAGCACAATTAACACAATCAGCTTCAATCAATGAAGCTGAAACAGTGTCATAATACTGTCATAAGACAGTAGAGGGCAGAGTTGGCTTACATTTATATAGAGATAAACCATCTTACATAGGAAATAGCAAGTAGTTAATAATGTAATTTTAACTTTGAACTTTGTGGTTGTCTGTTGCCATAAAGCTTTCCTTCACTGTTAAAGCAAAATTACTTTTTGTCCCCGTCTCTACTAAAATACAAAAAAAATTAGCCGGGCATGGTGGCGGACACCTGTAGTCCCAGCTACTTGGGAGGCTGAGGCAGGAGAATGGCGTGAACCTGGGAGGCAGAGTTGCAGTGAGCTGAGATCCGGCCACTGCACTCCAGCCTGGGTGACACAGCAAGACTCTGTCTCAAAAAAAAAAAAAATTACTTTTTGTACATTGGAATTTACTGGGAAGCCCCTGGGGGGCAGTTGATCAATAAGGTCATTGTATAATTTATTGTCCAAACCAGTACATTTCTGAGAGTGCAAGGAAGCACTATTAACGATTATGCCAGGACAACAAGTGCAAAACTGTTTTGGGCAAACTGGAACATATAGTCACCATGTCTTATATGGGATCCAGGAGATGAGCTAGAATCTGTAACACAGCTTTATTCATTAAAACAACTAGTAGAAACTATGTACTTATGCTGTGTACTTATGCTTATTAAAATCTTCAGCATTATTTTTGCGTATGCCGTATCTATCGATCGGTGTTTAGTATCATTCTAGGGATCTTGGGCAATAGAAGAGAAACTTTTTAAAGTATCAAGCGTTATACAATTTAGTTGGGAAGAGAAGACTGATACAGAAATTTGTTCTGGTATATAAATCACAAGAACCCCTTCAAAGATCCTTTCAGTAAGCAGAATATAACAAGTAAAATAAATAATGAATTAGTGAGAGATAAACTGTAAAATATGTACATGCCATTCTTGACTTGTTGTGGCTCTGCTTAGAGTTTCTGGTCATGGTCCTTGCATGCCTCCAGCACTTCCAGTAGGCAGAGACCAGTTGAATTCCTGAACTGCTCTGGGTCTAAACCTTAGAAATTCTCTTCCTTGTGAGCATAGCTTCTCTATTCTCTATTTTCATAGCTTCTCTATGCCTTCTCTAACTCCTTAGATAGTTAACCTCTATATCATTGATCCCCAAATTGAGTCAAGGAATTTGAGTATGAAAGGTATGATACAAATGGCAAAAGGCAAATAATATACTACTAACAATCACTTAAGTCAGCAACAAAAAGATCCCTCAAGTAGAGAAGTTTAGACCCCGTTTGGACACACAGATCGCCCATCCCACACGGAGATTCCCCTGTTGGGTGTTCCAACTAAGCCGCACGCTTTTTGACTGATAACAACCACGGTGGTGACCTGTATTTATGATCTCCCACAAGATTTTTTTTTCTACCAATTTTCAACTTCAAAACTGTTATTCACCATTTTTCTTTTTTTTTTTTTTTTTTTTTTTTTTGAGATAGAGTCTCACTCCTTCTCCCCGGCTGGAGTGCAGTGGCACGATCTTGGCTCACTGCAACCTCTGTATCCTGCGTTCAAGTGATTCTCCCACCTCAGCCAGGATTATAGGCACACATCACCACATATGGCTAATTTTTGTATTTTTAGTAGAGACAGGGTTTCACCATGTTGGCCAGGCTGGTCTTGAACTCCTGACCTCAAGTGATCTACCGCCTTGGCTTCTCGAAGTGCTGGGATTACAGGTGTGAGCCACTGCACCTTGGCCACCATTTTCATGTAAGAAGCTTATTCTCAGCCATGTGCAGTGCCTCACACCTGTAGTCCTAGCTGCTTGGGAGGTAGAGATGGGAGGATTCCTTGAGCTCAAGAGTTTGGAACCAGCCTGGATAACATAACAAGACTCTGTCTCTCAAGAAAAGAAAAGAAAAAAAACCATATTCTTCTTCTTTTGCTGACTTACCTTGTATGAATTCCTATTTGATATTTAACTTTTATTATAATTTGTTCTGCATTTTTTCATGTTTATTTGAGTAACATAGTTATCAAGGTTAATTAGGCAACCTTAGGAAACTCAAATAATTAAAGCACAGTAGTAAAGAAAACAAAGTTATAAGATCAATCCTGTCATAAAATGGTTACAGTTTGCTATGGTTTGAATGTGTTCCCCAAAGTTCATGTCTTGGAGATTTAATCCCCAATGCAACAGTGTTGACAGGTGGAATTTTTTTCTTTTTTTTTTTTTTTTCGAGACAGAGTCTTATTCTGTTGCCCAGGCGGGAGTGCAGTGGTGTGATCTTGGCTCGCTGCAGCCTCGGCCTCCCAGGCTCAGGTGATCCTCCCACCCTAGCCTCCTGAGTAGCTGGGACTACAGGCATGTGCCACCATGCCCAGCTAATTTTAAAATTTTTTGTAGAGACTAGGTTTTGCCATGTTCCCAAGGCTGGTTTCGAATTCCTGAGCTCAAACAATCCATCCAGACAGGTGGGATCTTGAGGGAGTTATTAGGTCATGAGGACTCTGCCCCCATAAATGCATTCATGTTATTATCTTAGGAGGGCATTCATTATCAGGAGAGTGGGTTTGATAAGATCAGCCCCTTTTGCCCTCACGCTTGTTTGCTCTCTTGCCCTTCCACCTTTCCACCATGAGATGATGCAGCAGGAAGGCCTTCATACATTCTGCTGCCATAATCTTGGACTTCCCAGCCTCCAGAAGCATGTGCCAAATAAATCCTGTTTATTGTAAATTACCCAATCCATGGTATTCTGTTATAGCAGCACAAAACGAAGTAAGGATTGTTTCTTTCCACAGCCTCAGGTTGCGTCCAGTGGCCAGTGTGATGGCTTGACAGGTCTTCCCATTGCTCATGGGATGGACTGGTAAGGGACTGAGCATGGGTCAGGCAACTCCTTCTTCCACACTAACGATGGGATGCCTGAATGAGCAAAACAGGTCAGCTGAGCCGGTTGTGTATAAAAAGAATAGTTTTTTTTTAAATCTTTGTGGCACAGTTATTTCATTATCTGAGTTATTGATGAGAATATTCAGACCTTGTCTTCCTTTAGTTCACTGCTGTTTTGTTCTTGCCCTCACCATCCTCTCTATCAAGGCTTGTTCACAGATAAGGATCCCATATCTGCCATTTATATTTTACTATATTTTCCCCCACATTGAAAACAACTTTATTCTTTATTATGAAATATTCTATGCTTATAAAAGACCTAAACCTCTTAGAAAAATAGAGAAGGAAGTAAGAATTACTCTGAATCCCACCATCTAGAAATCACTTAGATTTTTTTGGAGTATCTTTCCTGATATGAAATGTCTCATTTCTTAATCAAATAGAAATTATTTACAGCCTACTTAAAAAAAATCAACAGTATGTCATGACATCTTTCCCTATCAGTAAGTATAAAACCACATCACTTAAATGGCTCCATAGAATTTATATGTGTGTGTTGTGTGTGTGTGCATTCACACCATAATTGGTTTAACCAATCCCATTTTGATGAACATTGAAGTGATTTCCAATTTTTCATTATTATAATGAACATCTACTGTGTTCTTAGCATAAGTGTAAAATATAGAAAGCTAAAGCTAAAAGAATCCTTAGAGACCAGCTAGTTCAATGCCATCATTTTGCAGAAGAGAAACTGAGGTATAGAGAGGTTAAGAGGAAGTAGAATCCAGGTCTTTTGCCTTTACATCTACTGATCTTTCTGGTTTACCCTGCTATTATCTTAAAAAAAAAATTACTTGGCTCTTAAAATGTCTCTAAGTGGAACCGACTTTTTTTTTTTTCTTATGCCAATAGCCAAAATATTCTACCTTAAAAGCCAACTCCTTCCAGGGTCATTGCATTTTAAGATTTGTCTTTAAGGCTGGGCGCAGTGTCTCACACCTGTAATCCCAGCACTTTGGGAGGCCTAGGAGGGTGGATTACCTAAGGTCAGGAGTTCGACACCAGCCTGGCCAACATGGTAAAATCCTGTCTCTACTAAAAATATAAAAAAATTAGCCGAGCATGTGGCGTGTGCCTGTAATCCCAGCTACTTGGGAGGCTGAGGCAGGAGAATCACTTGAATCTGGGAGGCGGAGGTTGCAGTGAGCCAAGATCTCACCATTGCACTCCAGCCTGGGTGACAAGAGCAAAACTCTGTTTCAAAAACAAACAAACAAAAAATATTTGTTTTTAGTTATGAAATAAGTTAGCAGATTCCTGTACTGTCTTTGGAATAAAGGCAGGATAGGGATATGCTGAGTATTTGAAATATATGGGGCTGGTGCCTACTTGTTTATTATGCCTGGCAGTATTTAGTAGAGGAGAAGGGTGAGGGTGGAGAAATAGAGTTAGGCAGCAGTTGGGGTCAGTAATGGAAAACAAATTCCCACTCACAGTTTGGAACTCCTCCCAAAAGAAGGGTCTACAGCTTTCCTTTGGTTCAGTTTCTGCTATGGAAGGTCAAGAGCTGGGTGCATAAGTGCATTTTGATTACTAAGATGGAGATGGAATAGAACAAACAGCACAGAGTTGTTACTCTGTACATGCTTAGCATAATGTGGGGCTAAATTCTTGACTTAATTAATGACTTAAAATATTAGGTTATAGTATGAATCATCTACATTAAATATCATGGGATTTGTTAATTTAAAAATCATGAGATACTGCTCCTTGAATAAATGATGCTTTAATAAGCAAGACATTTGGATTTCTATATGATCTTTGTAAAACTACTTAAACTCTTTCTTAATTTATTTATATAGCAGTAAGGATAATGATAGCAATTTACTTCATGAAATTGAATAAAATGATATAAGGCATTTGGAAGAAAGAAAATGATACACTTTTAAAAATAGAATTTTTCATACATAAAAGAAAATGAGGAAAATGATATTTCTGAGAAGACCCACTTATATTCTGTATGAATTCTATAAAACATATCATGTTTGAATTGAATCATAGTTTCTTGTAGACCAACCTTAAAGCACTGAAGAAATATCCAAACAGAGAAACTGAGCAGTTGTAGAAATATTCCATAGAAAAGAAAATGAGATGAATTTGCAGAAGTAATGGAGTTTTTTATTGCAATATCTTTCCAAACTTTATTGAAAATTTCCCAAAGGTCTTGGTTAATATTAAGAACAAATATTTGTGAATTTGGAAACTGCTCACTAACAAATAAAAGCAATTAACAAGACCATTTATGCTGGCAGTAATTATCATATAAACCAAATTTGTTTTATTGGTTAAACTGTTAGAACTCCAGCTGTCATTCCATATTAACAAATTTGATTTTTTAAATTATATTTTCTACCCTTGATTTGAGTTCCTGCCTTGATAAATATTAATAAAGGAAGAGAATGAAATTTTCAGGGTTACTCTCAGCTATCTACTTGCAGACTACCCACTCTGTGGAGTACTCAAGGTAGAGTGTTAATATCAAAACAACATTAACTCACTCTTTATAATGCGTTTGGATTCATCTTCCTATGTTCTTAATCCTGCGTTCTCAAGGCTCTGGCATATTGGAGTATGGGAGTTGGAGCAGGGCCATTGCCCGAGGATGAGGACTGAAAATGACACTGAGAGGGTGGAGCAGACAGAAACAAAAGCTAACCGAATCATCATTATTGTGTTTGCTATCCGTTGTTATAAAGACGTTGGAAGATGGCAGACCCCTGCCTCCATAGATGAGCTCAGTGGTAGCTGTGAACATAAAACCTACTCGATTGACTCTGTTTCTCACCCATAGACAATAAGTTAGGTATGGATGCATCAGGGTAGCTGAGGACCTGGTGAAATTCAGGCACGAATATTGCCAGCTATGTTTCAGGGAATGTGAATTCATTTAAATAACCTTATTCAAACATAGATAGGAAAGTCAATCTCCTGAAAAAAATCAGAAATATGCATTTTAAAGCCAAATAGAAATGACTTTTTGAATTACCTACTTCTTTGGTTGATCTCCAAGATTGCAATCTCCTTTAATTTCCATAATGCGTTCGTTCATTTATTTACTCATTTGCTCATTAGGCCTTTATTCAGTATATCTTTTGTGTCAGATACTATGCTAAGTGCTGGGAATCTTAAAACTATATCCTGAAAAAAATAGGCAGCCACTGGCTGATTTAAAGAAGCAGAGTGACAGGACCAACTTTCCTTTTCAGAAAATGTACTTTGGCTACTATGTGGAAGCAGAATTGAAGGAGAGGGAAACTGGAGAACGGATCAACAGGTGAGAGGTTCCAGAAACAATTCATTGTGAGAAAAGTTGAGGCCGTGTTATGGACTTAATTGTATCCCCCTAAATTCACATGTTGAAGTCTTAGATCTCAATGCCTCAGAAAGTGACTGTATTTGGAGATAAGGCTTTACAGAGGTAGTGAAAGTAAAACTGAGGTCATATGGATGGGCCCCAACCAAATATAACTCATGTCCTTATTAAAAAAAAAAAAAAAAAAAGGAGATTAGGACATAGATGCACACAGAGTGGAGACTATGTGAAGACAAAGGGAAAAGACAGCCCTCTACAAGCCAAGGAGAGAGGCTTCAGAAGAAATCAACCCTGCTGAAACCTTGATCTTGGACTTCTAGACTCTAGTACTGTAAGAAAATTAATATCTGTGTTTGAGCCACCCAGGATATGGTACTTTGTCATGGGAACCCTAGCAAATTAATACAGCCTTTGGAACAAGGCAACTGCTATAGGACATTAGCACCTACAGGCCCCAGTTCATCAGATACCTCAGTGTAAGTCTGCCATTATGTCTACTCAAGCTCGTATGAGGTGACAGAAAACCTAGTCCTGTGTGGCAAGGAAAGATCAGGAACTGCAATATAAGAAAAGATGCAGCCAGGCATGGTGGCTCGCGCCTGTAATCCCAGCACTTTGGGAGGCCAAGGCAGGTGGATCACGAGGTCAGGAGTTCGAGACTAGCCTGACCAACATGGTGAAACCCCGTCTCTACTAAAAATACAAAAATTAGCTGGGTATGGTGGCACATGCCTGTAATCCCAGCTACTCAGGAGGCTGAGGTAGGAGAATCACTTGAACCCGGGAGGTGGAGGTTGCAGTGAGCCACTGCATTCCAGCCTGGGCGACAGAGCGAGACTCCATCTCAAAAAAAAAAAAAAAAAAAAGAAAAGAAAAGATGCTCATTAATTTCCAAACCTGGTTAATGCCTCCATGGACTAGCAGATGACAGGATGTAAATCTTGTTTTGCTTTTTCCTGTTATTGGTGGAGGGAAATTTGAAATTGGTGTCATCTGCCCCTTCAGAGGATGGTTCGTCTGGTATTTGCAAACTTGCTGCAGGCTTTCAGGTTCCTTCTGTAACCATTCTGTTTGAGGCATCGGAAGGGCAAGTTTGGTCCCTAATCCTTGGTTCCTCCATATTATAAATGGCAGGCTTTTCCCATTGGTCCTGCTGCTTCTTTGTCTTTGAAAGTTGTGGACAATGTGATGTTTCTAGATGTTTCCAAAAATGAAATGGAAATTTCACCTTAATTTTATGAAATGCATCTCTTTGCAAAAGGGTAAAGAAGAAGGGAAGTAATGATTTTTGAGCTATGGGCACCATTCTGATGATTTCTGAACATTATCATGAGTTCTTGATTCCTCCATTGTTGTTGGCGGGGATTTGAGTTTGTGTTGAGTGGAACTTCAGGTTTGTTTGGTTTGGTATTTACATTTTTCAGTAGCTTTTCTACATATATATTAATTTCTAAATTCAAGTGGTTCATTTATTTCACACAAATAACTTTGGTTATGTGATTCAGTTTTTTTTTGTTTTGTTTTGTTTTAGATAGGGTCTTGCTCTGTCACCCAGGCTAGAGTACAGTGGTGTGATCATAGCTCACTGCAGTTTTGAACTCCTAGGCTCAGGTGATCCTCCCACCTCAGCCTCCCAAAGTGCTGGGATTACAGGCATGAGCCATCGCACCCAGCTCAAAATATTTTTAGGATCAATTTAATTCAAGGCCAAGCAAGTTGGTCTAGCTTATTATAGTTTTTGGTTTATGACTTATTTTTATTCAATGTCTTGGGTTTTATAAATAAAATCATAAACTTTAAAACTGTTCATAAAACTGTGAACTATATTTAAAAATCATCTGGCTGGCAACTGAGTTGGTTTTTATAATCTGAAAACTTATGGTTTTTTTCAACTCTGAGAATTTCTATTCTACTTTCCCATTATTGCCTTCTTCTACTCTCTTTCCTTTCCTTTTGTAACTTCTATTAAGCAAATACTGAACCTTGGGGGATTTTGCTTACATGACTTTCAACTATTTTCACATATTTTCCATCTCTTTTGTCTTTTGCCCGGTGTTTGGGGAAAATTCCTTTGGCTTCTGTTTCCACTAATTTGCCCTTCAAGTAGGTCTGTTCTGCTTCTCAACTAATGGATTTTCAATATCAGAAATGACTTTTTAAATTTCTAGGGTTTCTCACTGATTGTTTGTTATGGATGCAATATCCTTCCAAGACTTACTGATTAAAAATTAAATTCATTTAACATTTATCCTGTTCCTTTTATTAATTTAGTTTCCTCTGATATTATTTCCTTTTATTAGTTGGGTTTGGTGCTTCTCTTTCATGGTATTGGTTCCCCTCTCCCCATAAGATAGTTGGTGGTTGTCCCATCATCCCTTAATGTGGGAATGGGCTTGTCTCCTCTTTCTGCTTATCATAGCCTGTCTTCAGGGGCTGTGAAGAAGGGTCAGGACATGCTATGCCAAGAGACTGAATGGTTTCCATCATTTCTTGGGACATGCTATGCCAAGAGAGTGAATGGTTTCCATCATTTCTTGGGGTCACTAGATCCCTGAGCTCTGCCCCTCGGGTCCCAGGATCACCACTAACTTTTTTTTATCCCGCAGGCAAACACCTGATATATAATGTGAGCAGGACAGAGGAGGCTCCTAAGTGAATTATTCTGTCTCAGGGCCCTTCTTCCTCTTGTATCCTTTAACTCTTGCTTGCAACTTCCCTACACTACTGCTCCTCCTGAATCTGTTCTGGTTTCCTCTGATTTTGTTTCTCTGTGAATCAGATCTTGCGTCTTTTCTGTATCTCTGGATTTCTTGAACATTGTTGGAATACTGATCCCCCTTTTCCTTATTTTCCTGTGCTTTTAGATGCCTGTTTCAGACATATCTTTTAATGAAATTTGGAGTAGAAGAGAAGCTAACTGTGTGTATTCAATTCACCATCTCCATCCAATCTTTACCTTTTAATTTATTTATCATCTCTACTTATTATCAAACAATACAAGCTTATTGTGAAAAACTCAAAGACTATAGAAATGGAAAGTGAAATTTCCCTTTTATGTTAGATGACTCTAACATAAGTCTCAGCTGGTATCTTCTTGGTCTCACCTGTTGGTTTCAGCTAGAGCTGAGTAGACAGTTCTATGAAGGCTTACCCCCCAACTCTCTGGCTGTCAACATCTATTCTCAAATGCACACCTTCTCCTCTGGCCCCAGAACTCTTCCAAATCTGCAGATTGCCTGTGTGGAGCTTGCTGGGTAGCTCGGAAGTGCAGACTTTCAACATGGGTGGGAGAACAGTGGGGGCAGTCCCTTGTCCAACCAGGATGAGGGCCAATATCCTATCCTTCACATAGACAATTCCAAGAGGTATTCTATACTCTTCTGAGGAAGTCCCTCCAAACTTGATCCCTATTGCCCACAACAATGACCTTGATAATGAACCTATGTATGTGTTTCCTTCTCCCTTCTTTTTTTTGAGACAGAGTCTTGCTCTGTCAGCCAGGTGGGAGTGCAGTAGCATGATCTTGGCTCACTACAGCCTATGCCTCTCAGGTTCAAGCAATTCTTCTACCTCAGCCTCCCAAGCAGCTGAGATTACAGGTGCGCACCACACCCAGCTAATTTTTGTATTCTTAGTAGAGATTGGGTTTCGCCATGTTGACCAGGCTGGTCTTGAACTCCTGACCTCAAGTGGTCCGCCTGCCTCAGCCTCCCAAAGTGCTGGGATTACAGGCGTGAGCCACCATGCCCAACCTTTCTCCCTTCTTTTACTCTCCCAATTTCTTATTCCTGGTCACAGAGATCTGTTCCCCTTTCCCTCTTATTTGACAATGCCCTTTTCCTCACTGCAAACCTAAATTTCCTGTATCCCTCAGTTCTGATTTATCATTTCACTGTAACTCTATTAGCTGTAAAGCATTTGGGGATGCTGTCAGGATAACACGCTCTGTAGCAAATGAGGTTGTATTGAATTATTTAGCTTTCAACTAAAGTGGAGATAACTAAAGCAGCTGAGCTGGTTCGTAAAATGTTGGGGTAATCTGTCTGCTGATTTGGAGCTTTTATCATATTAATTTTTTCTTACGGTTGAAAATTATAAATTTTAAGGTTACAAAGAAAAATATGTGTGCAACTATTTAGTTCAGTGCCACAAACCTATAGCTAAGGAGTTATCTGTTTTGCATAGTATATAATTACGTAGCTGCAGAACCACTGTTCTAGAGAACCATGAATTTATCTAATAAGTGTATTCATACAAGGTTTTAAAAAACCATAAATACATAATTTCCCTCCATTTTTTTCTATCAAAAATAGATCAAGGATTTCTGCTTGAGATATATAATAGTCTCAGCTTTTGAAGCTGGCCTGTTTTTCTTGAGCTTTTTTTGCCAGAATTTGACTTAAAATTTTTTTTTTCACCAAAAAGAACTTTCTGTCTTTAACTCAGTAATAGACAAATGCACTCTTAAATGTTGTCAACAAAGCAGAGGAGAGGATCATTGCTAATCTATTGATGACCATGAATGTTTTTGTATCCTCTATCCCATATTACTAGTGTCTCTTGGAAAATTGAGCTGTAATAAGGGTCCAGCCAAGAGGAGGGTGGAGTGAAGAATTCTGTGACTTTGTAATACCTGGGGCGTTTGTCCCACTCAGCATATCTCAGTGTCTAAATGCCCACCCTCAAGAAGTGGGACTGCGGCAGGAAGTGAAGTATCTTTGCATATGTTCAATATATAAACTAAACTCGAACATCTGGCAATTAAACACCCCTTTCCTGGGTGAATTCTGGAAAACAGCACAATTATCCTCCCAAGCAAATAACTGATGCTGCCTGTTAAGAACACCAGGCAGCATCAGTAAAGTTAAAACTTCTTTCTGCATCTATGCGCTTTTAATCTCCACGGCTATTTCCATAACACCTGAGATTACCTGCGTTGATAGCTGGTGAGAAACCATCCCAGGTACCACAGGTGGAGTAAAGAGATGAAAGCTACCGCAAGGCGCACACGTAAACCTTACTGAACAATGACCTTGTATCGTTAGAAAGTCAAGAAAATGGACTGCCTTGCAAGCTGCCCGTGTTCTGTTGAGTCTCTCTCCGGGGGCAACTCGGAGATGCCTTTTTGGCACCATCGGTTCTAGAATTTCCTCTGGCCTGCTGCACCGCGCCTCATCCAGGCTTGCAGTGAGGCACCCCCACTCGCCCGGAGACCCGGGTCGGCCAGGAGGTGCCAGTGGGCAGGTGTGGCAGCCTGCCTGTTGAGTCTCTGCAATGTGCGAGCGCCTTGGGACTGCAGGCTGCGTGCCGCCAGCTTTGCCTGGTTCATCCTGACTACACTAGGTTTTCGGGCAGACACAGCGACACCGAGCTCCGGCTGGGGGTGGGGGCCTCGGGCCCAGTGCCCGCCCCCTGCCCTCCCAGCGTCTGCTCTCGTTGCCAGCCGGGAGAAGCCCGCCCGGGAGCGCGCTTTCTAATGAACCAGCCCCTGGGAACAATCTGTCCCTCCCAAACCCGCCACGGCGGGGGATCACCGCCCGGGTACCCGTCGCGCCCACCCTATGGCCTGAGTGTCTTTTCATATATTTAAAAAACCGAACTGTGTGCAGTGGGGATGCAGGGCGGGAAAGGCTGGAGGGCTCGTTTTCGCCACCAGGCTCGCCTCTCAGGGCTCACGAATTAGGCCCCAGCTAAAGTCCAACCCTCTTCTCGCCTCAGGGGGCTCGGGGTGGCGCGGGGTTAGGGGCAGTGAACGACGATGGGGGGGCGCCCCAGGCTCAGCGGCGGGCGGGAAGGCAGAGGCGGGTTCCAGGAGCCGGGCTGAGGCCCGGCAGGTGCCCCCAGGCGCGGAGGCTGATTGGCAGGTGCGGGAGTGGGTGGGGAAGGCGGGGGCTGGGCCTGGCGCTGCGGGAGGCTGCGGCCCCGCCTCCCCGCCCCCGCCGCGGGACTATCTGGTCCCGGCAGCAGCGATGTCCCTCGGCAGGAATGTCCCTCCTCAGATAATGTTATTTATATCTCTGGGCGGGTCCGCGGCTCGGCAGCACCAGGAGCCCGGCGGCCGCTGTGCCAGGAGCCCCGCGCTGCCCTCCTCCCCCTCCGCCGCCGCCGCCGCCCCTGGGCTCGGGGTGGCCCCAGCTTCAGTCCCAGGGCAGGTGAGTCCCACGAGGGCCCGGCGGCCAAGGAAGCTGGGTGCGGGTGAGCAAGGCTGGTACGCGCGGCGCCAGCTCAGAGGAGCGCTGGGCCCAGGGGGCGTATGACGCGCAGGGCCCAGGGTACCGGGTGGGAGTCCAGCCCCAGTTGCCGGGCGTGGGGTGGGAGGGGTGCGGGGCCCGGGAGGCCCGGCAGCTGCGGCAAAGATCATTCCGGGACGCGGGAACGCGCGCGGGCGTCCGAGACACTTGGTGCTAGCTTTGGAGAGCCGGATCCCGGAGAGGCCGTCGCCCCGGGGCGCAGGGAGAGGGTGACTGGGGTGCATGTTCTCGTCCGCCTCCTCCAGGACCCCGGCCTGGGAGCAAAGGGGATCGCGCCTCTAGCCGGTTCGACCGCCGCGCTGCTCTCTCTGCCTTTTTCTGTCGGGCTTCTCGGCTCTGGGGCCGCTCATATCCCTCTTCTGGGGAACTTGGCTGCGCTCTCCCTGGGCCGCCCAGCGCCCAGGCAGGAGGGACAGGTCAGGGCAGCAGAGGGGGCCGGTCCTCCGGGCGCTGGGAACCACGCGGAGAGTGACCCCGTGTAGACCGAGGGAGGAAAGATCCTAGTGCCCTAAGCCATACTTCAAGGACCCCTAGCCTTCCTCTCCCAAAGAGTTCCTCTTTCTCTAAGCTTCTCCAGGCTACTCTACCCTCACCCTTCTCTCCAGTTTCCCCTCTTCCTCTAACTTGGTCTTGAGAAATAGCAGAAAGTGGGGTAAATAATAGAAGCTGTAAAACAATCCCCAACTCCCACCAACTCATCCATACTTCCCAGGCTAGGGAAGCAGCTGCGGGGCTGGAGTGCTGTTTCCCTGACAACGAGCTTCAGGTAGGGCCTTGAGTTATAGCCTATTAATATCCAAACCACTGTTTTCAGTGAGCAGTTAGAGGCGCCAGGAGTAAGGAAAACGAAAAGAAGTCACTGTTTTTTGTACATCTAAATGTTAGATGCATCAGATTGGGGGGTGGGGTTGGGGGATGTAGTGACAGTCTTTTTGTACTGAAAATTTCTGTGAGGAGAGACTAGGTTGTCACCTCCAGGTAGGAGGCAGTCATGCAAAACCCCTGCCTGGAGGTAGTCACGATCCGTATTTTAGTTTCTAAGGAAAGAGATTCAGGCGGCTCCCTAATGAGAGGAGTTTGCAAATCAAAGATTTTTAGGCACAGCTCAACTGTCCACTGTCCTATCCTTAGCTTCACAGATGGCTCTGAATTTTATTCTAGAATTCCCTCTTCGCCCACCCCTTCCCCCACTATAACCCAAGACAGGTCATTTCTTATTTCGGGATCCAACTTCTATTCTTTTGCTCTGAGTCCCAGGTTCAAAAATGCAATTGAAAACACTTTTTTTTCCTAAGTGCAAAATGATTGTTAATGTATGCTGAATGTCCAGCACCTAACACAGCTAGGCCTGTGCTTGCCTGGAGGCTAGCAGGCTAGCCAGGAAAGGGAATGTTAAACTTACATTGAAGAAGAGCCCACCAGCCTTGAAACCCACCAACTCCAGAGGTGGGTCATTTATACAGAATTTTATCAAAAACTCTAGAGTAAAGCACCATTGAAAGACATAAACCCTCATGAAAATGTGGTTTTAGACCCCTGAGCTGTTGTTCTTAGCTTTGTCAGTGCCCCAGTGGCAATGATTGGGGATGAGCCAGTCCTATTAATCTTGAGTTCTGGGAAGACTCAGAGTCCACTCGTGGAATTGTAAGCACCCAAGGACTCCCAGGCATCCAGGATGGGCCTTGTAGCACAGGCATATCAAGTTCTCCTGAGCGGCTTGCCCAGAAGAGAGTTTGGATACCACCTTTGGCTCTGATCAATGCTTTTTCCAAGTGTTCTGAAGGTGTCCTATAGCAGAACACCTGCTAGATGACTAGTTTTGGGGGTGAAGGTATGACAGGAGCAAGACTTCTACCTGGGATCACGTTTGGCAAAATAAAAATGAGTATTTTAGGCAAGTTAGGTGTGAATGAAAGTTTTGAACTAGAGTCAAAGTCTGACAGGTCTGTCACAGCTCTGGAAATAAACTGTTTTTGGTAAATAAAAATAATAATAGCTTTTATTTATTCTGTCTTTTATGTTGTTGTACCCAGTACCTGGCTGGTAGTGAACCCTCAGTTAATCTTTGTTGAATGAATGAGGAAACCAACAAATGAATTCTCAGCATTTTCTTTATATTATCCAACTTAATTATCATGGTAACTCTATAAGGTAGCTCATATCAGCATTTTACAAGTAAGGAAACAAGTAATCTTCCTTACAAGTAAGGAAGATTAAATAACCTGCTTCATATTCCCCAGCTAATGAGAGATGGGTCCAAGATTCAAACTCAGTTTGTTTGGTTCTACCTTCTTTTTAAGGTTAGATACTCAGCAGGGAATATAGAGTATGAGTTGGGAAGATTTGACTGTAGCATTGTCTTCTAGCTTCACAATCTTCATTCCCAGGACCTCAGGTAATAGTTCTGCTTATATCAGAGGAGCTTAAAAAATATTGTCTGAAGACAATATTGGGCATTTATTTGCTCAGAGGTTTTTAGCCTTGCCCATTATTTTCAGGTCATTGTTTCAAGGACAGAACTATAATTTTGGCAGGAGTCAAAGCATGGATTTTTTTTTTTTTTTTTAAAGAACAGATTTTCCTTTCATTCCTGGAAGTGGCCAGGAGGGCTTGATGATACATAGGGACAGTGTGATAGGACAGAGGATAACTATAAAAAATTCATGAGGCAAACACTATTGGAGAGGGAAGGGATTTTGGAGGTCACTGAACCCAGCCTTCCATGTGCGTACTTACTTGCTTAAAGGCAAGACCTAACTACAGGTACCTGATCATTGATGTGTAGCTATGGCACCCATACTCCTTATTACTCGAGCTCACTTCTTTCCTGTCTCACTCTCAAGGCCAATATGGTTTATTTCCTGAAGTTCTGCCTAATCAAACTTCTGAGATTGTATTTCCTTTGGAGGAGATTATGAGAGGATGTGTTTTAATATCCAGTACTTTCATTTTAGTGAAATCTTACAGAAAAGGTATTGAGGATAAGCAGGAGAGAAGGCAGTCTCAAGCATTAAACTCTAAACTGTTCTATAATCTCCCCCATCGCTTGTAAGGTGTACACATGTATACATTTTAAAACAATAGTTATGCATATTACGATCTAGAGACAAGAAATCTTAAGTAATTATGTCCATTTTTGGGGGGCATGGGGAAGGACTTTAGAGAACTATTGAGACTGTCAGATACGTGTTTTAACCTAAACCCAATCACCAAATTGCTCTTGAAGAGCAGCACTTTAATTTCAAAATCAAACACAAAATTTTACTCTCTGCTCAAGACCTGAAAAGGTAGGAAACACGACCAGTGGGAGATTTAAAGTAGAGATGGGGTTTCACTATGTTGGTCAGGCTGGTCTCAGGAGTTCAAGACCAACCTGGCCAACCCCATCTCTACTAAAAATACAAAAATTAACCAGGTGTGGTGGTGGGTACCTGTAACACCAGCTACTCAGGAGGCTGAGACAGAGAATCACTTGAACCTGGGCAGTAGAGGTTGCAGTGAGCCAAGATTGCGCCACTGCACTCCAGCCTGGACAATAAAGCAAGACTCTGTCTCAAACAAACAAACAAAAAAAAAGTGTTATAAAAAAGCAAGGTATAGTGGCTTATGCCTATAATCCCAGCTACTTGGGAGGCTAAGGGAGGAGGATTGCTTGAGCCCAGGAGTTAAAGAGGCTGAGCTATGATTGTGCCACTGTACTCCAGCCTGGACAACAGAATGAGGCACCATCTCTAATTCATGAATTAATTAAAAAGTGATTTAAAATACATTTCTTTTTTACATTTTTAAAATTATGGAATTTAAAAAAAATAACCTCAGATCTACAGATTAACATTTATCAATGAACTTAGGAGGATCAAGAGTGAAAATAACTGTGCTATGTGGGCTGATGAGAAATTTGATTATATAATGAGGACTGGCAGGGAAGTTCATGGATACTGGTTTCTGAAACCATATGGATATCACAAGCCAAAAATGACTGTGGAAAGAAGAAGTTCATCTTTGAAGTAGCTTGTATTGACTCAGTTGGTTTTAACACACAGATCGTAGGTTACTCCTCTGTTTTAGATAAGAAATCTGAGGAGGAAGAGTAGATGCAGTGGTCTGAGTGCCAGAATCATCATGTGGCATTTGCTGGGTTTATCACAGAGATGCTTCCTTCTTCACCGCATTAGGTGAAGGTCACCTGTTTTGGAGATGGAGAGAGTGATTGAGGAAGAGCGTAGGAGGCAGTCAGGAAAATTCACTGTCAGATCTGGCTCCGCTGATGGATTGCCAACTCCCCTTGGTAAATATTTAGAAAATGCCATAGCATGTTTCCCTCTGTTGCTGCGTGTATTTCTTAATTCACAGCCAAGTGATCCAAATTCTTCCATTTTCAGCCAGCCTCAGCTGAATATCAAACCACCAGGGATCCCTAGCCTTTATAGCTCCCGTAGTCTTAGAGGTGGTCACAGACAGAAAATACTTCCTTAATGAATTGTCTGCCTAGCTTATCAAATTCCCAAACCACGTTTCATTTTTCTCTTTCTTTTTCCTGGTTGCGGGAAATATTACAAAGCCCTCTTCTTCCTACCTCAGCAAGTCCTTCTCAGGCTTTGCCATAATGTTTTATTTCCACACCGTACCTGTGCAGACCTGGCTGAGGGTAGAATTACAAGGGCAATTAAAACTCAGACATATACCATGTGAGCAGTGGGGGCAAAAGTGGGCTTCCTTTCTTTCACTTGGATGTTATAAATTTAGCAAGTGAAAAGGCACAGGGTTAGAAAAAAATAGGCTTTGCATTGAACCGGGCTCAGATCATCCAGGATATTTATGAAGAGAATAACAGGGCACCTTGACAGCTAAAGAACAATAATTGCTTCGAATTATAGTCAACTTAGGAGTTTCCACCATTGTGAAAAGGAGAAGAAACTTGAATAATTCTGAAAATGAATACGTTGAAAATAATTTCCATTGGTACCAGACTTAAATATGGGCATGTCTCATTTGAGAATTTATAGCAATTCAAATAAAACAAAGCATACTTTAAAGGCATGAATTATGTGGACCAGAAAGAAGTCTGTAACCTTATTCTGTCCCTCTTTCGAGTCCCAACCTGTTTCTAGAAGAACCCTAGGAATGGCAATTAATTTCACCTTCCAGCATATTTCTGCAAGGGTGGAAAAGCAAGAAAAGACCTTTCATAATACTGACTTCGAGTCGTAAGTCATAGAGAGTTAGAGGTAGAAAGGCCTGAGAAAGAATTGAGATGTATTCAAAAACAGCAGACATTGGGTGTCTACCACGTGTCTTACACTATTATGCTATTATGTGCTGAAGACACACAAAGAGATCAGATGGAGAATCACTGATCTGGTATGAAAATGGCCTTGCAACCAAGTAATGATTCAACAGGATGCCTGAGAGAGAGGGCGCACAGGAGGAAACATCTCCTTCAGGTTGGGGAATCCCAGAAGACCTTTGAAAGTGCCTAGGATTTCCCTAATGGAAGAAGGGAGGATGAGGGGGCCTGCGAGTGGAAGTTTAGGCAGTTGTCCAGCACAGACAATAAAGCATGATTAGATTAGGGGATGAAGCGTAGTTCCACATGGCGGAAGTTTCACCAGAAAGGTGGTTGGGGTTCAGCCTGTGAAGAAGTTTGAGTCACTGGAAGTTTTTAAGTCGTAAAGGGGTGTGATGAAATCTCTGTTGACAAAGCTCACCAGTGGCGGTGAAGAGAAAGTGAATTAGATCCCAGCCAGTACAGGATGATGATCACAGATAACTACAGTCCACTCAATATTCAGCATGCCTTTGTCTACATGTCATCTTATTTTATCTTATGATGACCATGTGAAGGGAAGATCTGATTATTCCTGGTTTCCAGTTACAAAACAGGATTAGAAATGTACATTTATATACTCAAGGTCCCTCTAGTAGTTTACTCCAAAATGTGACTTTGACCCAGTTGCCTAGTTCTGAGGCTGGGGCTGTTTCCAGGTCTTCTCAGTGGAGTAATTGAATATTCTGGGCCTTCTGGTTGAGACCACGTTTGCTTTTTTTCTTCAGCAGAATATTCCACCTAAGTTCATTGGTTCCGGAGAGAAGGAGGGAGACGCTCGTTAACAGTATTACCTTTACCATAGCCACAGAACCTCAAGAATGGCCCTCCAGAGTATGCACAGATGATGTTCCAAAGCATAAATTAATGGATTCTCAGTAGCATGCCATAGATAAATGAAGGGTTCATCTGCCTGTTAATTGATGTTTTGGCTTTTTCATTCCTTTACCCCAAAATTACTGGACATTATTGTGCTTATGCTTCATTTTGGACTTCAGCAGCCTCTTTTTGTCCAGTGATCTTGAGGGCCTTGATTTGTACTTATGTCAGTCTTCAACAAATATTTACGGAGCTCTTATTTAATTTGCCAGACATGCTGTAGGCCCAGGGGATGTAACAGTGAATGTGGCAAAAATGTCTGATGTCATAGAGTGCATATTGTAGTTAGGGGAGAGAGGAACTAAATGACGAGCAGCAGACAAAAATATATATTGTAATTTCAGGTGCCAAAAAGAAAAATAAAGCAATGTGAAGGGAAAGAAGGGTGGTTCTACTATTTCAGGTAGGGTGGTATCTGATGGGGCTTCATCTGGGCTGAGACTCAAATGAAGTGGGGAGAGGGGCATGGGATGTTTGGGAGAAGAGATTCAGGTTGAGTGGCAATCTGTTCTCACACTGCTAATAAAGACATACCAGAGACTGGGTAATTTATAAAGGAAAGAGGTTTAATTGAATCACAGTTCAGCATGGCTGGGGATACTTCACAATCATGGCAGAGGGCAAAGAAGGAGTAAAGGCATGTCATACGTGGTGGCAGGCAACACAGCATGTGCAAGGGAACTGCCCTTTATAAAACCATCGGATCTCATGAGACTTATTCACTATCACGAGAACAGCACATGAAAAACCCACCCCCATGATTCAGTTACCGCCCACGGCGTCCCTCCCATGACATGTAGGAATTATGGGAGCTGCAATTCAAGATGGGATTTGGGTGGGGACACAGCCAAACCATACCAAGTGAGAAGCCCCCAGCGTGGGACCACTGCTGTGTCCAAGCAATGGCAAGGAGGCCAGTGTGGCCTGAGTGCAGGGCGTCATGGGGAGAGCTGACCACAGTGCTGGAGAGAAAACCGGGTCTTGATGGTACAGGCTTTGTGACCTTTGGGTTTTAGCCCAAGTGTCATAGAAAGCCACTGGAAGTTGGGGGCAGGGGAGTGACTTGTTCAGATTTGTGTCTCAAGTGGATCTTTCTGGCTGCCCTAAGGAGAGTTGATTGTGAGGCACAAGAGTGGAGGAAAGGAGTCCCATGAAAGCTACTGCGGTGTTTCAGGACTGAGAGGACGAATCAGGATGATAGTGCTGGTGAGATGCAGTTGGGTTCTGAGTATAGAGATTATGGGATTTGGATATAGAGGATGAGAGAAAAAGAGTAAGATGATTCCATTGTTTTTGGCCTGAACAACTGGATGAACAAAAAGGTCGTTTACTGAGATGGTGATGTATTTTATCAAATGTACCACGGGCTATTTTTTTTATTTCTGTTTTTGTCGAGGTGTTGACTTGGAATAGTCTCTGGCAGACTTTTCATTTAAATACACCAAAAAGGAGATGTTTTTATTTTCAGATGATTCATGACATCTGTTTGAAGTGAAGCCTTAGATGTGCTGTGCACTTTGTACTGGTACTTTTAGATCAGTCCCACAACGTTTACACTATGTGATGGAGATTAAGATATGGGAGAAACAAGATTGACATATATTTCACTTTATTTTTAGAAATGTTTTGAATTGGCTGGTTAAAGCCCAAATATTTTTTGATGCTTCCTTGTTGTCATATTTAAAAAACTTTAAAAATTATAAAATAAATTCATGTACATGGTTAAAACATATGTCCATATTATACAAGGGTATACAATGAAGAGTAAAAGTCTTCTCCTAACTTTAGCCCTGTTTCTAAGAAGGTACCATTGTCAGCAGTTTCTGTGTATGCTTTGAGAAGAATTCTTTTTACGTTCAAGCATTTGGACTGATACATTTTAAGTCATAGCGTTAAGCTAGCAGCATCACGTATTTGAGTGGTAGTCTGTTCTCACACTGCATCAGGTTTCAGATTTAGTATCCCTCAGGTTAAGCGACCTGGAGTCCACTTTCTATCAACTAAGGGTCTCGCTCTCCAAACCATCCCATACTGAACCACTGTCTTTATCATATAACACCCCTTCTCAAAAGCCACCAGTGGTTCTTCTCTGGGTCGAGGTAGAAATCCAAACTCATAAAGTTGGCTTTTAAGAGCCATTGTTTAGGCACCAGTCTCTTTTTTTCTACTCTTTTACCACTTTCCATCACAAACTCTCTACTTAAACTAAGTTTCTCCGCTTCTGCTTACTGAGTCCTGAACATTTTTCCCAGATTTGGAGTGTTTGCCATCAGAACCTGGGTTCAAAGCTGTGTCTTCTTCCTGGAACACTTCACTCCACAGTAATCTCTCCCTTCTTCAAACTTGCTAAATTAGGGCTAGATACATGTACCCTATTTGAACATAATCACAAATTCTTTTATTATTATAAGCTTTCCTTGTATCTGTGTATTATTTGCTCAAATATATGCAACATAAAATTTACCATTTTAACCATTTTTAAGTGTACATACAGTTCAGTGGCATAAGCACATTCACATTGCTGTGCAGCCATCACCATCATCCCTCCCCATCATCATGAAAAAGATGGACTTTTTTCATCTTCCAAAACGCAAGCACTGTGTCCATTAAACACTAACTCTCCATTCCCTCTCCCTCCATCTGTCTATGGACACTTGGATTGCTTCTACTCTTGCCTATTGTGAATAATGCTGCTGTCAACATGGGTGGGCAGATGTCTCCTCAAGACCTTGCTTTCACTTCTTTTGGACATATACCTAGATGTGAAATTGCTGGATCACATAGTAATTCTATTTATAATCTTTTAAGGAACCCATCCATGCAATTTTAATATTTCCCCTTGGTATTTAACATCTCCAAAGGGAAGGGCAAAAATTTATTAACATCCTCATTTTGGGGGCCAGACTGAACTTGAGAAGTGTTTATTTCAGAACACTGTCTTTGGGTGATAGTTCGTCATCACAGTTCTTGAATTTGTTCATTTATTAGTTTGCCTATTTTTAGATTGTAGACTTTTAGAGGACAGGCAGGAGATGTTTAATTTGCTTTGTAGAGCATGTAGCCCAAGCTCAGGTGGGGAAGGGTGTAAATATTATGCGATGTTTTATTTCAGCTAAAAAATCTCCTTGAGCTGGATGACAAGAGTCTGGGTTGCTTCCAGCTACTTTTCTCTTGCTGTTTGCCCTTGGGCAAAGAACTTCCTCTTTCTCTGACCTTTTTTTTTTTTTTTTTCTTTTTCAGGGCTTTTTGTGTGTGTGATTGTGATGGTGCCTTAACATTTATCATTATCCTTAACATTTTCCTTGTGGATTCCTCTGTAAAACTTACATGTTGCCTTCTCTTCGTAACCTTGCCTGACAGCCCCTCTTCCTTGCCAAGTCCTGGGGTAGCGCTGATTGCTTCCTCTTTTGTATTTTTACCGTACCTTTCTCATTCCTTTCTTACAGGTGGATCATCTTGTTTTGTAATTGTCAACTTGCCTTCTACACTGTTAGTTCAAGCTTCTTGCAACGGGGAACTGAGTCTCACGCTTAAAAACAAAACAAAGCAAAACAAAACAAAATTCAGCACCTAGAGCCATGCTTTATACGCGGAGGGGAGTGGATTAAAAATATTTGTTGATTAAAAAATTAGGCTGGACATGGCAGCTCACGCCTATAATCCCAGCACTTTAGGAGGCTAAGGTGGGCAGATTGCTTGAGCCCAGGAGTTTGAGACCAGCCTGGGCAACATAGCAAGACCTGTCTCTACAAAAATTAAAAAAAAAAAAAAAGCTGGGCATTGTGGCACGTGCCTATAGTTCCAGCTACTCAGGAGGCTAAGGTGGGAGAATCACCTGAGCCCGGGAAGTTGAGACTTCAGTGAGCCGTGATTGTACCACTGCATTTCAGCCTGGGTGACAGAGTGAGACCCTGTCTCAAAAAAAAAAAAAAAGAAAGAAATTTTAAAAATCTGACCAAGCACAGTGGCTCACACCTGTAGTCCCAGCTGCTTAGGAGGCTGAGGCCGGAGGATTGCTTGAGCCCAGGAGTTCAAGGCTGCAGTGAGCTACGATCATGCCACTGAACTCCAGTCTGGACTACAAAGTGAGACCCCATCTCAAAATAAATATATTAATTAAAAATTAAAAAAAATTAAAGAATCATGTGGCCAGTTAGCTCAATTGGTTAGAGTGTGGAGCTCATAAAAAATTAAAGAATGAATGTTTGAAATTACATGTATCTAAGTTTGTATAATTTTAACTTGGATACAAGGCATTGTTATGCTAATGAGTTTATTATAACAACAAGTCAACATTTATTGAGAAAGTTATGTGGTAAGCACTATGCTGAGAGTTTTCATGTGTATTTATTATTTACAATCAGACTTGGAAAGTTAACTTACCCATGAATACCCACCGAGTAAGGTAACAGCTGGACTTGAACCCATGTGTGTTTATTCTAGAGTGCTTGCTTTGAACCACTGTGCCTGCTCAAATTGGGGTGGAGGCCAACACTACCTGACTTAATTCTCAGCGTTTCTTTTTTTTTTTTTTAATCCTGCATCTTTAATGGTTTGAAATTAGAGAGGTAATTCGTTGCATACCTTTATATGTTGCTTTATATTTGCAATGATTTAGCCTAATAGACTTGAATCCCTTTATTAGCTTTTAATAAATAATTAATGTTCTGAATCCTACTTCCAATGTAGTTATTTGACATCTGAGGATGGAGATGCTAATTAGTACCGCACAATATACCCACTCTCATAAGGCAGCTGTACCAAAACTGCTTTAGAAAAGGTCTGAATTATTGCCAAATGTGATAGCCTCCTTCCAGACCCGAGGTTTCCGACTTCTCCACAATATTTGACCACTCTCCCATTGAACTTCTGCCCTCTCTGGGCATCTGTGACCTGGGCCCTCCTTTTTCCCTCCTAGCTTCTTTACCACTGCTGCTACATTTGTTGTTATTATTCCTTCCTCTCTGCCAGCTTTCAGTTGTTGGGATTGCCAATAGGTCTGAATCCTTATCTCTAGTCTGACCTCCTCCTCAATCCCAGATCAGCTTCACAGCAGTCTGCTGCTGTCTTCATTTGCTTCTATAGAGATGTCTCAAGCTCACCATGTCATCCTGGGACTTCTCGCCTCCCTTCTTCACCCCAAATCTGCTTTTCTGCCTTTTTTTTTTTATATATATAGCTAGGTTCATGTTGTCACCATCCCCCAAGTAAGAATCTCAGTACCATTTTTGGTCTCTCTTTTTCCCCCCATACTTCCACATCTACTTGGCTGCTCATTTTTCCTCTAAAATTTTCAAATTAGTTCCTTTCTTTTAATTCCCACTGTCACTATTCTTATCTTATGTTTAAATAATTGGCCTTTAGGCCTTCAGTCTCTACCTTTCTAACCCATCCCACACCCTGACCTCAGAATTATTTTTAAAAACCTAAGTCTGACTGAGTCATTCTACTGCTTTGAAACCCTCAATGGTTCCCCATTGCCCCAAAATAAAGTGTAAAGGGGCAGGCAGGGGCCTCGGCAATCTGTTCCAACCTCCCTTCCTAGCTTCATTCCTTCTCCATTACCTTGCCTGGGGTGCTTGTGACTTGCTCAACTTCAGGCTCATTTTCCTGCCTCCATGACTTTGCTGCCACTTTTTCTTTCTTTCTTTCTTTCTTTTTTTTTTTTGAGACAGAGTCTCGCTTTGTTGCCCAGGCTGGAGTGCAGTGGCACAATCTTGGCTCACTGCAAGCTCCGCCTCCCGGGTTCACGCCATTCTCCTGCCTCAGCCTCCTGAGTAGCTGGGACTACAGGTGCCCGCCACCACACCTGGCTAATTTTTTGTATTTTTAGTAGAGACAGGGTTTCACCATGTTAGCCAGGATGGTCTCGATCTCCTGACCTTGTGATCCACCTATCTTGGCCTCCCAAAGTGCTGGAATTACAGGCGTGAGCCACTGCGCCCGGCCTGCTGCCACTTTTTCTGTGCCTAGAATCTTTCCTCTCTTTCCTTAGCCATGAACTCTTTTTTTTTTTTTTTTTGAGACAGAGTCACCCTGTTGCCCAGGCTGGAGGGATAGAGTACAGTCGCATGATCATGGCTCACTACAGCCTCCACCTTCCAGCTTCAAGTGATTCTCCTGCCTCAGCCTCCCAAGTAGCTGGGATTACAGGTACCCATCTCCATGCCTGGGCATGGGTAATTTTTGTATTTTTAGTAGAGACGGGGTTTCGCCATGTTGGCCAGGCTGGTCTTGAATGCCTGACCTCAGGTGATGTGCCTGTCTCAGTCTCCCAAAGTGGTGGGATTACAGACGTAAGCCTCCACACCCAGCACAGCCATGAACTCTTACACACATATGCCTTAAGACCCCCATCAGCTGTAACCCCTTTTTGAAGCTCTCCTAAAACTTCTTTCCCTCTTCTGTGACCCCAGAAGACACACATTCCTTCCACCTTTGCTGTCCACACTGTAGCCTGGCTGGTCATGCACAGGCCTGACTCACCTCTAGATTATGAATTCCTTGAGGAAGAGATGGTGTCTGATGTCCTTGGGGACACTCGTGCCCAACTCAGGGCCTGGCTTATGTTCAGTGCTCAAGAAACAAGTTGAATTGGGTGATAGGGGGAGGTTTCAAGAATATTAGGCGTTGTAAATAATCCAGAAATTAATGACCTATAAAAGATTATGAAGAGGGGCTAATGGAAGACACTATGGATGGGTTGGAGGTGAGGAGGGAAGAGGATTGCTTTAGACCTGAGTGGAGGCTGTCTTCCACCTCTATATTCTCCACAGTTTCCCATTTATCAGAGGAACAAATAATGGCTCATTTTAACTTACATCATCAGATATGTCTATTGCTAGAAAAATTTAGTTATTCATCCAGAATACAGTCACTCCCACCTCATTTTTCAGTGAATGTTTGAAGCTGACCCTCAGAATGCAGCTATGAAAGGCTCTTTGACTGTGCATTTCAGATCCATGGACACAAGATTTGTTTCATAACAATAAAGAGTTAAGAAAAACACTTAAGAAAAAAAAAGACTGAAAATTCCTGTATAGAGGTTTTATTTTTCTGGGTACAGTTAATCTGTTTACTTGTTTGTCCTTAAGGCATGTCAAAGTAGGAACTACCTTGTAATATATTACAGTATTTATTGGTTGGTTTGTTCTGCCCTCATTTCTGCCTTACCCGGACAAAAAGTGAACCTCACCAATGGCTGGACTCACCCGAATTCTGCTTGCTCAGGCCTCTGAGCATGTTTTGTTTCTTTCAACAAAACTCTCTGTCATGGATGCACTCCCACTGCAATCCAGCTGCTCTCTTTTCCTGCCTCGTCCTGCACCCAGTGACTGATGGGAGCTGGTATTTAACTTCCAGAGGCGGTGAGTGGAGCTACGAGGCCTCTAAGTATGTGGTGGGGTCTGAGATGAGCTGATAAGCGGAAAGCCCTCAAAGGCCTTGGCAAGATGTACCTGGGATAAAGAACGGCAGGGGACAAAGTTAGGCCTTGTGAGGGGGACCTGAGGGCAGTGAGGCAGAGGAAGGGACTCAGCCAAGACAACTGAAGAACCCATTGAGCTCTGACGGGTATCCTGAGGCCAACGATAAGCAGACAACAGTCAGCAAACTCAATGGAGAGCTGACAGTGAGGGTGGGATAAACAACTAGCAGCTTCTAGAAGCTCTGGAATGTCATGAATGCCAGTGATCATCACCCCATCTCAAGGATTACTAGGCACCATAGTGAAGGTCACCAGTAGGCTGACTACTAGTTAGTGGCCTCACTGCATACTCTTCAAGTGAACAGTCTTATTCATTTCATAGATGTTTTACTTTGTGGTGTTTTAGCCATGCCATGGTCTCTGTTTTTCTCATTTAAAATCCAGCCTGCTGCTCGTAGAGTCAGTAGAGCAGGCTCTGCCTTTCTCTGCAAGGTGGGTGTGTGCATTCTGTAACCGCTTTCTGGAACTATTGGGAAATCTTGATGCCCAAATGTTCAACCTAAAGTTGACGCAGGAGGGTTCTTCACTGTGTGAAGTGATGGGAGGAATGAAGGTGTTTGCAGGTACAGGGAGTGAAGTAAGATGGTAGAATCAAAGCAACTGCTCTGAGAGAGGAAGCCAGTACCCTCTGCAAAGCAGAGACCTATACCTGTGAGGGCAAACTGGGTCATTTGTGTTTCAAAGCTGTGTGAAATCTCTTTGCCCAGGAGACTGAAAGAGTACTCCATGGATCCAGGCTAGCCAGGCCTTTCTTACCATGGTCGCTGGTGAGTCCAGTGGGTGTATGGTAGAGCTGGTACTCAGTACGGCGTCCTCAATGTAGTAACTCCATTGGCAGCCTCGGTTTAGCTACTCTCACTGCATCTGACCCAGAAAACGCTCAGAAAATGACTGCAGTGAAACGCGTCTTCAAGGTGAAGCTTTGAGTCCAGGTGGGGGAGGGATGCGGAGTTGATCCCAAGGGTTCAATACTTCTAAATGTGCTGGGAGTGAGCTTTGTTTATGCTCTGACCCAGAGGAAGTCACTTTACATCTCACCCTGCTTCTACCAGCGTAGAGTGCCTTCTGCTTGTTTTGCATAAGCTGTGTGCCTCCTCTGCAGAAGAGACACAGAATGAATTGGGAGCTATAAAACTCCTGGCAGTCATAATTCTTTGTGAACAGCAGAGTCTGGTGAGCAGTGTATTTGGTTGGCAAGTGATCATTACAGTCTATACTTGGTTTCTCTGTCTGTAAGACGGTGGGAATGCTTTCTCACTGAAATGTGAAGGGGGTCAAAATGAAATTGTGTATACATTGTCCTTTTTCTAAGACCCGATGCTTAAAGCATCAAGACTCATCACAGAGAGATGTTCTATGGATAAAATCTACTCCAAGCATCTTGCAGACATTATCTAATTGAAATTGTCCCTGAAGAGCATCTTGTTCAGCTCCCTTATTTTACTAATAAAGGAGATTTGGAGGGGAGCGATTGGCATGAGCTTGCATAGTTCGTGCAGGACTCTTGAGTGAAACCCAGGTCTCCTGATCTGTGGCCTAGACCTTTTTCCCTGCCTGTATCTCTCCTTCCCTCTCCTTCTTCATCTTCTACAACTTTTTAAAAACCAGTTTTTAGAAATTATAACATGAACATGTTATTTTTACCCAGGGTAAAAATAATTCAAACAGTACCAAAGAGTATAAATAGCACTCCTAGACTCGTTACTGCAGAAGAGGCACAGGTAACAACTATTAACAATTTCTTGTCTATCCCCTAGAGATTTTCCAGGCACATATAGATATACACACATAGATACAGATATGTGTTTGTGTAGGTATATATATGTGTATATTGTGGTCTTTTATTTTTTCATACAACATTGTAACTTGTCCTTTTGACTTAATGATGAAACTCCTTGGATATCTTTCCATATTAGGACATAGAGGTTGACCTCTTTCATTTTTCTGTTTTTGAGATGGGGTCTTGCTGTGTTGCCCAGGCTGAAGCACAATGATGCAATCATAGCTCACTATATCCCTGAACTCCTGGGCTCAAGTGATTTTTCTGCCTCAGCCTCTTATGTAGCTAGGACTACAGGCATGCACCACCATACCTGGCCTTTTTTTTTTTTTTTAAAAGAGATGAAGTCTCACTGTGTTGCCCAGGCTGGTCTTGAACTCCTGGGCTCAAGTGATCCTCCTACCTTGGCCTCCCAAAGTGTTGGGATTACAGGCATGAGCCACTATGCCTGGCCTGACCTCTTTCATTCTTATCAGCTGTGTAATATCTTATGCTCCTTCTATTTCTTCATGATGAGTTTCAGAATTATAAGCAGCACCATGGAATTTGAGTCCTGAATTCATGATGCCAAAATAAGAATCTCTATTTTACATGAGACTCCGGTAAGGGGAATGACTTCTGACAAGGTCACATGGCCTAGATAATTGAGAAATCTGAGACTCTACTTCTATTTGCTGATGCTATGTACTTATGGGCCCCAGTCATATGCCAGCTGCCATGCTAGGGCTTCGAATACCTTCACTCGTTTAATTCTCAGAATAGTCCATTCAGTGTGATGTTGTAATTGCCATTTCACTGATGAGGAGGCTGAGGCTAGTCAAGCTAAGTTTGCTTTGGTTCACACAATCAATTAAGTGTCTGACTTCAGATTTGTACCCAGATCCACTTGACCCAAAAGGCAATGCTATTCTCACTGTCTGAAATCTAGGACACTAGGGAGAATGGTTATGGTGAATTGAACCAAGCATTTTTTAATGGCTTTCAAGTTTGGCTAGTTGAGACCTAGAATCTACTATGTGCATAGCAATGACATGGAGGACCAAGTAGCAGTGGAGCAGAGACAGAAATGATGCAGGGAGGTGGGGACAAGAAGTGGCCGCTCCTCAGAACATGTTATTGTCTGTTATATGCTAGGCTGTGTGGAAAACACAGAGGTCATTTGTTAAGGCACAGTTCTTGCTCTTGAGAGGTTTGTAGCATGACACAAAGTGGACCCAGGTAGGTGCCATTGTGGGGCTGGCTGCAGAATGATCCAGGGTCTACACAAGCTCGTTCAACCCATGGCCTGTGGGCTGCATGTGGCCCAGGACGACTTTGAATGTGGCCCAACATAAATTCATAAACTTTTAAAAAACATTATGAGAATCTTTTTTTTTTTTTTTTTTTTAGCTCATCAGCTATCATTAGTGTTAGTGTATTTTATGTGTAGCCCAAGAAAATTATTCCAGTCCAGCCCAGGAAAGCCAAAAGATTGGACACCCCCTGGTCTAGAGGAAGCCAAGACTGGTTTGGACTGGGGACCCAGATCTTAGGGCACCATCAAAACTTTTTAACAGGGGAGTGACATACAACCAGCTATGTTTTAGGACACCCTGCAGAAATATAACAAACGACTCAAGAGTGTCTAAACGAGGGCAGTAGGAAGGGAAGGGAGGCAGTGAATTCAAGAGCTTCTGAGAAGTCAGAGTATCTGTACTTTCTATGTGAGGTAGGATCCAGTTCAGTATTTTCAGGCCCTACCACATAAAGGATCAAAGATATTAAAATTTGCCAATATCCCATATTAAATATCATGGGGTGTGGGTTTTTTTTTTGTTGTTGTTGATTTTAGTTTTTTGTTTGTTTGTTTGTTTTGTGACAGAGTCTCACTCTGTTGCCTAGGCTGGAGTGCAGTCAGTGATCATAGCTCACTGCAGCCTTGAACTTCTAGAGTCAAGGTATCCTCCTGCCTCAGACTCCCAAGTAAAGGCATGCTAGCATGCCCCACTAATTTTTTTTTTTTTTTTTTTTTTGAGATGAAGTTTTGCTCTTGTTGCCCAGGCTGGAGTGCAATGGCATGATCTTGGCTCACTGCAACCTCCGCCTCCTGGGTTCAGGCAATTCTCCTGCCTCAGCCTCTCCAGTAGCTGGGATTACAGGCGCCCACCACCACGCCCGGCTAATGTTTCATATTTTTAGTACAGACGGGGTTTCACCATGTTGGCCAGGCTAACCTTGAACTCCTGACCTCAGGTTATCTGCCCATCTCGGCCTCCCAAAGTGCTGGGATTATAGGCGTGAGGCACCGCGCCTGGCCCACCCCACTAATTTTTAAATGTTTTTACAGAGATGGGGTCTCACTATGTTACCCAGGCTAATAAAACATTTTTGTTCTCGGAAATATTTGAAAGGATTTTAGAATTATTCTTAATTTTGATTATATGGTCTTAATTTTGTACTTATAAGATAGTTTTTTTTTTTTTTCAAGTCTTAAAGCATTTTTGCAGGTTCTTGAAAATCTTGTAGGTGTGTGGTGCCCACTGGCACTTAAGGGGAGGGAGAGAGCCACTGAGTGTGGCTGGAGTTTTCTAGCTCAGGTATCTGGGAGGTTGCTGTTGCTAATTTACTGAGATTAAAGTCTTAAAAGAAAGAGGCACCCTGGGAGTAGGGAGGAGGTACAAAGGAAGAATTCAATGTTAACTGTGTTAAGTGGGAAGCAGCTGCAGCGTGTTCTGTGGAGCTGCTGTAGCAAGTTGAGTCCAGGAGGGGCTGGGCTGGGGGTGTCGATTTGATAGCTCTCAGCACAGAAAAGGGAGAGGATCACATGAGAGAAAAGAGAGGCCTTAACTTTGGGTAATGCCTACATTGAAGGGGTGAGTGGAGGAAGAGAATCTAGTAAATGTGATTGCAATATCACAGCACACTGAGGATGAAGAGCCAGGAGAATCCAAGGCCTTGGAAATCCAGCTTTGAGAAAATGATGGTTGATTGTTTCTAACACCGAAGAGGGATCACATCGGAAAGGAGTGTACGAAGGCTGTTAGCCTTGGAAGAGGCTCAAGTGACCCTCTAGAAAGCAATTTTCGTGGAAGGATGAAACTCGATGATCAGGAACTACAGAGGGAAGCCGTGGTGAGGAGGAGAAGGCAGTGAATGCAGATTGCTTTTCTGAGAAGTTGATAGAAAGAGGATGGTTTGAGAGAGAGGTCAAGGGAAATTTTGTGCATTGAATAACATGATTTTTAGGCCAAGAGGGTGAGGATCCCTTGGAAAGAAAGTGGGGATACTGAGGCAGCTAGGGATGGAGACAGAGTTGATAGATGCTGGAAGTCTCTGGGAGGCTGGAAAGCATCAAGTGGATGGGGGAGCCGGTCAGTGCACCCACGCATGTGCCCTGCCATAGATGCCTGGTATCATTTTGAGAACACTTGCCAAGTCCTGTCACATACAAAGAACCATGATAGGTGGCCCTGTGGCATTCCTCACTTATATGAGGCTTGATTGTATACTCTCAAGGGCAGGGACACTTTTTTTCCTCTCTTTTATTTCTTCAAAAAAAAAAAAAAAAGAAAGAAAAAAAACGGGATACATGTGCAGGTTTGTTACATAGGTATATGTGTGCCATAGTGGTTTGCTGCACCTATTGACCTATTGACCTGTCCTCTAAGTTCCCTCCCCTCACCCCCAACCCCCCAACAGGTCCTGGTGTGTGTTGTTCCCCTCTCTGTGTCCATGTGTTCTCATTGTTCAACTCCTACTTATGAGTGAGAACATGCGATGTTTGGTTTTTTGTTCCTGTGTTAGTTTGCTGAGGATGATGGCTTCCAGCTTCATTCATGTTCCTGCAAAGGACATGCTCTCATTCCTTTTTATAGCTGCATAGTATTCCATGGTGTATATGTACCACATTTTCATGGGCATTTGGGTTGGTTCCATGTCTTTGCTATTGTAAATAGTGCTGCAATAAACATACTTGTGCATGTGTCTTTATAGAAGAATGATTTATATTCCTACAGGTACACACCCAGTAATGGGATTGCTGGGTCAAATGGTATTTCTGGTTCTAGATCCTTGAGGAATCACCACACTGTCTTCCACAATAGTTGAACTAATTTACATTCCCACCAACATCGTAAAAGCATTCCTATTTCTTCAGGGCAGGGACTTTTTGTTCAATGCTTGTTATTTGTGGATAGAGCAGGGCCTGGCACAGAGGACGTGTTTGTTGACAGACTGATGGACTTATTGCACCTGTCCTACAACATCCTGAGGCAGGCTCGATCCTTTTTTCTTTTCTAGTGTCCTACTGTGGGATATATGACATATGGATGAGAATATAAGTCATATACATGTAAGTTTTGAAGCATAGTTACAAAAAAAAAGCACAGTCCTGGCTTCCACGCTTATGTGCCTACCTGGGTGCTCCTCCCCTTTTCTCAGAGCCCTGCTCTCTCAGGTCTTGTTTCTCTTGGAAATGTGGACAACTGAGTTTTTATCGGGACTCTTCCTGTGCCTCTCAGTGCCCCATTCTGGGGCACCAGAATGTTCTGTAGAAGCAGGGAAAGAATATATGACAATCCTTTAGGGGAAACAAAGGGGCTCATTCAATGAGTGGGTGAAAGATGAGACTCCCAGTTGATGGTGATAAGAGGATTTTGTTTCCTGAAAGTTCTCTGGGTGTGAATACACTTTCTTTGCTTGGTTCATGTCACGGGGGGATTTCCTTCTTGCCCAGTGAACAGGACAACTCTTTACTAAGAAGTCCAGCTCCTGCCATCCCAAACTATTTTTGGGAAGGTCAGAAGAAGCTCAAGGGTCAGGCCATATTTGCTGCAATTCTCTTAGATTCTAGGGGGGAAAAGTATTTTATTCAGTTGGAAGCATCTGACTTCAAGTTTTAGGCAATTTTACCTTTTCTTATTGAGATGAGGTGGGAGATTTAACTTTTCATTCACAGTCTTTTCAGAAAGACAATTTTTTTTTTCTGATCACAAATGTAATGCAAAGTTTTACTAATGTAAAATATTACAGAAATACAGACCATAGAAAATGAAAGTTCTTCATCATCCACTTTTCTTAGCCCTTAGATAATCATTGACCATAATTTGATGCATATTCCTCCATATTCTTTTATACATATACTAATAAGATATTATATATACATATATATATATAGAGAGAGAGAGTTTCCCTCTGTCGCCTGAGCTCAAGTGATCCACCCACCTCAGCCTCCCAAATAACTAGGACCACAGGCATGCACTACCACACCTGGCTAATTTTTATATTTTTTGTAGAGACAGGGTTTCTTATGTTGTCCAGACTAGTCTCAAACTCCCGAGCTCAAGTAATCTGCCTGCCTCAGCCTCCTAAAGTGCTGGGATTACAGGCATGAGCCACCACGGCTCGTCAATTGCTATTTATTTTTACAGAAAATGTTTTATAGTTTACATACTATTTAACAGCTTACCTTGTTTAACTTAGCAGTATATAAAGATCATCTTTCCGCATATGCATACCTGTAGACTTACCTCATTCAAAATTGTTCCACTATATTTCATGATATGGAAGAACCACACTTTATTTAACCAATTTTATTTTATTTATTTATTCTTTCTTCTGAGACAGAGTCTTGCTCTGTCGCCCAGGCTGGAGTGTAGTGGTGTGATCTTGGCTCACTGCAACCTCCACCTCCTGGTGATTCAAGCGATTCTCATGCCTCAGCCTCCGGAGTAGCTGGGACTATAGCCACGTGCCACCAAGTCTGGCTAATTTTTTTGTGTAGAGACAGAGTTTCGCTATGTTGACCGGGCCGGTCTTGAACTCCTGACCTTAAGTGCTCCACCCGCCTCAACCTCCCAAAGTGCTGGGATTACAGGTGTGAGTCATTGCACCCGGCCTATTTAACCAATTTTAAAATGATGCCTGATTAGGTTGTTTCTGTTTTTTTATTTGGCTTTTGCTCTAACCAGTAATACAGACTATTTCCAAACTGCTAGAGGTGGCTAGTCTGTTTAAGCTAGCGGGGCTGGTAAAATGAGGCCATCTTTACTGGGGAAATGGAAGGCTGAGCCCCAAGACTCCCCTGATGCTCTCCTGACATTCTCCCCTAACAGGCAGACAGACCTTTCCTGTAGCTCAGGACATCACCTGCCCCTTCTCCCAGGCAGGGTCCAGGCACCAGCCTTTTATTGGGATGCATACTTAGACCAAATGCCACTGTCATTTGTTTGATGTTTCCCCCTTCTTCATTCCTTTCCTGTCTTCTTTTCCTTCCTTCCTTCCTTCCCTCCCTGCTTTCTCTTACTCACTTGGTGTCCAGTTGCAGCTTCCGCTGTCTCTCTCCTCTCTTATTCCAGTCACCTGTGGGTGTCCAGGCTCTGCTAGCTTCCGTTCCCCACAGCAGGGCCTCCTACTGCTCCTGACTGTGATCTCATTTCATACCGGCTCGAATTTCCAGTTTCTCTAGATGGTGCCTTTCTTAGTATCTGCTGCCGTCTCCTATCACCTCTGCAAAATGTATTAAATCTACTGCTTTCACAAGTACTTGCCATACCCTTTAAAGGATTTAAATAAGAATCAAGCTTAACACGGCTGCCGCAGTAGCCTCTTTACTCCATGTTACCTAGCTCTTACCTGCACCCTCTGTTTACTGTACCATGAGTAGTAAATTTCCGTTCCTCGCGAGGTGACTTCATTTGTAGTAGAAACTCCTGCCGTGTGGTGTGGCAGAGAGTACATGCTTTGGCTACAGTCTGACCTGGCTTCAAATCCAGGTTCTAACACTCACTGTCTGTGTGGCCACAGCAGGTAATTTAATCTTTCTGATCTTCATTTTCCTCCTCAGTAAAATAGGGAAGAATAAATAATACCCACCTTGGAGACAGGTATTGCACCTTGTGCTATGCTGTGGATGAAAATATGTGTCAGATGCCTGGCACATGACAGGTGAACAAAAATGCTAGCTACTGTTGTCCTTATAGCTCACTTTCTCTTTTGCACATTTGTTGATTTTTAGTAGATCTCATTATGTGCTATAAGGGATCAAAAAATTGATGTATCCAAAGTCTTATTAGAAATGGATCCCATAATGATGTACAATTTTGAACATAAATATCTTTGCCAGCAGTTCCCATATTTCTAGCAATAGCAAATAGAGTAATTAATAAAACAACAATTTAGAACAAGAACTTAGATATTTTCTTGAAGGCCATTATGCTAGAAATAATTTATATTTTTCAGAGAATAGCTGTTCCCATTCCCTCCAAATGATTTCCAGAAGCAGGATTTTTTTTTTTTTTTTTTTTTTTTTTTGAGACAGTGTCTTGCTCTGTTGTCCAGGCTGGAGTGCAGTGGCGTGATTATGGCTCACTGCAGCACTGCAGCCTCAACTTCATGGGCTCAAGTGATCCTCCCACTTCAGCCAAGTAACTGGGACTATAGATGCATACCACCACGCATGGGTAATTTTTAAATTTTTTGTAAAGATAGGGTCTCACCATATTGTCCAGGCTGGTCTCAAACTCTTGGGCTCAAGTGATATTCCCGCCTCGGCCTCCCAAAGTGTCGGGATTATAAGCATGAGCCACTGTGTCCGGCCTGGGATTGTTTTTTCTCTCCTAGATCCAGCAGTTGTGTTGGACGATGCTCTTTGTGGTTTCATTATTGCCACAAATATGCACCAAAGGTTTTCTAAGCCAAGACTTGAGGTGTTCATTTGAGGGTTTGCTATAGATTAATATGGCAATGGTTCTCTGGTACCCTCACTATCAAATTTGTGTATTGCGGTCGCATGCTGCATTTTGGGGTTTCATACGCAACATTCTGGGGTTACTTGGTTTGGAGTCGAGTCTTTCTTTACTGGTTTCTGGTGCTAATCCCTCAAAGGGTTTCTCAGGACCATATGAACAAATGATAAGGAAATTAAAGCATTGACTCAAATTTTCCTTGATTCTCAGAGGAAAATTAAGAACTTGTTCCCTTCCCACAGAGGCAGTGAACTTGTCCAAGGTCTCAAGCATGTCGGCAGCAGCTGCCACTTGTTTTTTCTCTGGAGCCATCCTTCCTTGTGGCTATAACAGCAGCTCTCCCACGCTTGGGGCTTAGTTGCCCTCCTCTGAGACCAACCAGGAAACAAATTCTTGAGGACTCCACCCTTCTCCCTTGAGGGTTTCTGAGCTCCGTAAACCTTGGGAACCTTTCATTGCCCTAGGGAAGGTACGTTCTGCCTGGGAGGCGTTAATGAACGCAAAGGCATCTGATCTGCAAAGTTTGCCCTGGCTCATCCATTTGGGGGCAAGTTGGGTAGTATCATCTCTTCCTTTTCAAATGGAAGAGGGCTTGGTAAGGAAGAGAAATGACTTGCCCAGAGCGTCCCAAAGTTACTAGCAGGACTGAATTTTCCCTTCCAAACCTTTAAACTCTTGCTTCCTTGATGAACTTGGCTAAGCATCTTAGGGGCATGATGCTGATGGCTCAGGGGCAGGTCAGCTGTGCTGAGAACGTGGATAGTCTCATGGAAGAAAAGGAACTTGGCAGTGGGCTCCTCTCTCCCTACAGCCGGATCCTCCCTCTCAGGTGGCAGCTATGAAGAGTCCTGGTGAGGGAGGTTTGGGATGAACCTTTAGCATGGACGTTGGGAAGCTCCTTTCTCAGGAAGTGAGCTGCCTTGTAAAACTGAAGTGAGATTCCTGGAGAGACAGCCTTCTGGGCCTTACTGTGCTTTGTCTGCTTAAACCAGCAGGAGCTACAGGACCCAGCATTAGCCCATTGCTTTCTTTTCTGAAACCTCCATTTTTTCTTCACCTCTTTTCCTCCCATTTCTTCCCTCCCCTGAACCAGGCAAGGAGGCTTGGGGCCAGCTGGGCTGTGTGTGTCCTTGCCATCTGCCAGGCCTCACTCCTCGGCCCGGAGCCTGGGCTTCAGCCAGTGCTTCCGCAGCTCTGCCCTGCAGCCTAGCCCTGCGATCTTCTCAGTGGCACTGAGCAGGTGTCCTACCAGGGTGCCTGGTGCCGTGATGCCAGCCTCCTGCTCCAGCCCTACAGGAAGGGGTGGAGGCTTGAGAGAGGCTCCTCTAAGGCAATCTGGTGGAGAAGGGGCAGACCTCGTGCCTGGAGCGCCTCCCCTGCTGGTGTTCTCAGGCACTCTGGCCCCAGCCCTCCAGTTTCTTTCTCTGCTGTATATTTATTTTTCATGAATTTTGTGGTTCCAATAGCAACAAGAGGAATTGAGTGGAAAATCCAAATCCGGAAGCCACTTACAAAGAAGATCCACATTTCTCTTAGACAATTATGTTGTGTTTTTCAGGAGGCCAAGGTGGAAGGTTTGCTTGAGCCTAGGAGTTCGAGACCAGCCTAGTCAACGTAGCAAGACCCTGTCTTATGAAAAGATTAATAATAATAATAATAATAATAATAATAAATTATGCTGTGTTAGAACACAAGGGATGATGAATATTTGGTGTCTTGTGATGTAAATATTTTGTCTAATACAATTTCTCTTTTTTCATTTCCCCAAGCCATAAAGAATAACTTCTTAGAGTATCATTTTCCTATTTCATAAAGAATGGTGTTTAGAGTGCATTCTCCTTTGGGAATGGGTCAGGATCTCTAGGCTGGTCCACCCTGTGGTGAGAGGAATAGTTCTTGCTAGACATTTTGTCTTCATATGGACACCTTGTTGACTGTCTTTCCTTCCCTTTCCTTCTGTTTTTGCTTTTCTTAGCTTTGCTGCTTTATTGTTTTGTCTATCACTCCTCACTGGTTGGGAGGCCCTTTGCCTGGTAACTGGCGCATTGGGCACCCTTCTCTTCCAGAGAGCCAAGTGGTTCCAGGTGTCTCTGCTGTCATTTGACCACAGAGTAGTTGTGAAAGGCACTTGCTTTCTGGCGAGTTGCCGTAAATTAAGGGCAAGGGCCCCAAGGATGATCTCACTGAGGCGCCACTTCCTGAAAGGGGTGATCATGGAGCCTGGCCCATCAGAGGGGCATCAGCAGCCCTTCCCAGCCAGCCTGTCTGTGCACAGAGAACTCATCTGTAGGAGAGTTTCTGGGGTGAGGTAGCACTACTACTTTGTTCACCAGGAAATAATATACCAAGTTTTTCAGTTTTCCCTTCAATGAAGGGCAAGGCCTTGGAGGCCTTGGCCTGCCAGCATCCTGGAGGATGGGATGGGGTGTAATCCGAGGAGCTTTCCCCTCACCCATGTAGTTTTCTGGGCCCGGCTTGGCCCAGCAAATGGAAATCCTACACGACTAGCTGAGGCAGAACTAATATAGGGAGTCCAGAGTTGGACCATCTAGTAGAGAGAGAGCTATCTCCAATCAAGAGTCTGGAAAGCTGGCTGGGTACAGTGGCTCACGCCTGTAATCCCAGCACTTTGGGAGGCTAAGGCAGGCGGATCACGAGGTCAGGAGACAGAGACCATCCTGGCTAATACGGTGAAATCCCGTCACTACTAAAAATACAAAAAATTAGCCGGGCATGGTGGTGGGCGCCTGTAGTCCCAGCTACTCAGGAGGCTGAGGCAGGAGAATGGCGTGAACCCGGGAGGCAGAGGTTGCAGTGAGCTGAGATCACGCCACTGCACTCTAGCCTGGGCATCAGAGTGAGACTCCGTCTACCAAAAAAAAAAGTGTCTGGAAAACTATTGACTGTTTTTGCCCAGTAATAAGTTTTTTTTTTTTTTTTTTCCTGTAGTTGTTGTTGTTTTTAGGCAGAGTCTCGCTCTGTCACCCAGAGTGGAGTGCAGTGGTGTGATCTTGGCTCACTGCAATCTCTGGCTCCCGAGTTCAAGTGATTCTCCTACCTCTGCCTCCTAAGTAGCTGGGATTACAGTCGCCCGCCACTACACCCAGCTAATTTTTGTATTTTTAGTAGAGACAGGGTTTCGCCATGTTGGTTAGGCTGTTCTTGAACTCCTGACCTCAGGTGGTCCACCCGCCTCGGCCTCCCAAAGTACTGGGATTACAGGCGTGAGTCACCACAGCCAGAAAGTGATAAGTATTTTTAAAAAATTTTTAATAAATGTCTCTTGAGTCATATCAGAGATAAGTGTTAAATTTTACTAAGCTCCTGATATGTGTGAGATCCTAGGCCAGTAGACACAAGAAATGTTCCCATACACTTCAGGGCTTGTCACAGAACATCTGAATCTTCAATCCTTCCCTCTCTCTTGCTATTTCACTCTTGCCTATAGACAAGTTCAGGTCTTTCCCATTGACTACAACTGTCCCTCGGCCCTGCATGCCTGTCTGCTCACCCTCAAAGCCCCATACCCTCTCCCATCAAACATTTTGAAGGAATGGGCTACACTCATTGTTGTACTCTGATTTATTCCACTCTCTGCTGCCATGGGTTCTTGTCCCCATGCTCTACTGAAACTGTTCTCCCTGTGGTCACCAGCTGTGAATCACTAAGGCTCTCTGGGATATGGGACAGCGTTGTTTGCTCCTTGCTTCTGGAAATTTCCTTCCCTGAGGCTTCCTGATATGGTTATCGCCTAACTTGCTTTGTTCTTTGATGGCTTCCTGGGCATATCCTGAGGAAGGGGTTCTCCAGGGTTCACCCTCAGCTCCCATTCTGGGCAGCCTAAACCCTCTTTGTGGACAATCTTGGCCACTTTTGGTGTTCCTGCTACCACCTATTTACTGCTAATGACTGTAAATTTCTCTGGTCTCTGGCCATTCATTTCCACAGGTTCAGTACTTGGGTACCCAGCCTCAGGTTAAGCATTTCCACCCAGACATCCCATGGGATGTCCAGGACTCCTACTGCTGGCATTGCACATGCTCTTTCCCCATTCTTTGCCTGTCTCTTATTTGTCCCATAGGTATTCATTTAAAGGCTACTTCCTCAGGGAAGCCTCCCCACATCCCCTAGGCTAGTGGAAACCTCCCTGTTAATGCTTGCCTGGTAACTATACATCTCCTCGGCAGCACTCGGCAATGTGTAAATTATAATTATTTGTAATAATTCACTGGCTATTTGTCTTCCTTGCTGGACCGAAAGCACACGAGAGCAGAAAGCCTATCTATTTTGCTTCACTATTGCATTCCCACACCCAACATTACGGCTAGCACAGGGTAAGGGCTTGCTATGAAATTTTGACCCATTGAACTCATCCTTTATCCCCCCTAAACTTCCTCCTTGTCTGGTAATCACTACCTTGGTTGATGGGACCATCATCCACTTGAGAAATCATTCTTGGCTCTTCCCTTTCTCTCACTTGCTATTTCCACTCACCTACCAGTATCCTACATAGGTTTGTAACCTGATTGCTCCTCACCATCTTGTCTACGAAAGTCCTGAGTCTTGCCCACACCATCTCTTGTCTCAATTACTGCAGCGATATCCTAATCATTTCCCTGCCTGTAATTTTGTCCCTTTCCCTTTGAATCCATCCCTCCATACACCTGCCAAAGGGATCTTTCTAGAAGGCAAGCTTAGCTACACTGTTCCATTTAGCACCCTTCACTGACTCCCCACTGCTTAGGTTCCCCTTGTCTGGCCCCCAGCCTTATCTCTCACCCCTCTCTGAGCCCGTAGCCGTTTCCTGGGATCTCCAGGCTGTTTCTTCCATCCTTCCATGCCTCCGCATATGCCTTCCTCTTACTTGCCTGTCATGCCTGCCTCCACTTCTCCATCGCCCCCAAGTGTGCCTGGATAACTCCTGTTCCTCCTAAAGCCTCAGCTCTGATCCCCACTCATCCTCCACCCTTGCAGAAGGCCATCTGTGTGTCTACTCTGCTCCCACAAAACCCCAGGTACTTCCCTTTCCTCATTGTCGCCTAGCCTGCTTTTACAACTTTTCAAATACTCAACTGCAAGCTACTGGAGGCTTTTTTATATTTTGATTTTAAGTTCTGAGGTACATATGCAGGATGTGTAGATTTGTTACCTAGGTAAACGTGTAAAAGTGTGCACCACTTACAAGTGCTAACACGCGGTGTTTGGTTTTCTATTCCTGCATTAGTTTGCTGAGGATAATGGCTTCCAGCTCCATCTATGTCACTACAAAGGACATGATCTCATTCCTTTTTATGGCTGCATAGTATTCCATGGTGTATATGTACCACATTTTCTTTATCCAGCAGGTTTATATCATCTTTGTAACCCTCATGCCTAGCAAAGGGCCTGGCACACAGCGTGCCTTTTAAGGGAAAGAGTGAATGAGCCCAAATAATGGGATTGAGGGACAAACTCATACTGCTGCTGCTGCTGCTACTACTACTACTACTACTGCTGCTACTGCTACTGATATTAACTTTTTCTAGGTGCTAGGCATTGTTCTGGGTATTTTCCGTATATGAAGTCTTTAATTTCACAACAACTCCATAAAGTAGATAATGTTAGTATCCTTGTTTTATAGGTGAAGAAACCAAGGCACAGAGAGGCTATTTTGTCCAAGATTACACAGCCAGTAAGTGGTAGAGCTGGAATTTGAACCCAGGAATTCTGCTCAGAGCCCTGCCTCTTAATCCGTGGACTGTGTTTCCACTAGCAGAAATAACATACTTGAACATTTTAAAACTATGCATCTGTTTTTTTGTTTTTTTTTCTTTGTGTTGCTCACTGGGTCTGTAGTGTTCTCTGTCCTTGGAAAGTAAAAAGAATCTAAAAGTGGCTAACAGGGCAAGCAGTGGGTCTCTCTGGACATTTCTGTATAATCTGGGCTGTTACCTGGGAAGTTGTGTCAGGTTCATAAATAATGTGACATGTAGGTAGACAGAAAGAAGACCTGGATTGGGGCCAGCTTAGTCTTTCTATTTCTCTAATGTCTCAAAGACCACATGCAATGATCTGGTCCTTCAGTTGTCACCGTGTTGAATGAGAATGGGAACACATCAAACTCTGGCTGTCACTGGTGCTTCAGAAGAACAGAGTTTGACAGAATGAAAAGGAAGGGGAAGAGAGAGCAGGAAGAATTGTGGAATCATTGGGAATGGAGATCATGAAGAAAGGAAGGCTGGAGTCACCATAAATCACATCACTTACTGCACCATTTTCACAATGACAAGTAACCCAAATCAGGGGAAGAAAATAGGAAGTATTGGCATTCTACTTATTTCACTTCTCCCAAGAATTGAACTCTTCATTGCTTGGGGGACAGGGAGGTAGGGGACTCGTGCCTTAGCCCAGGCCACGATGACGGCACAAGTCTGGGCTCTGAAAGAAGCCAGGGTTTGTGAAGGGGACCTGGTGAGGGGCTGGAAACTTGAGGATGTTGGCCAATATGTCTATATGGATGTAATGGGAGGAAAGGAACTATTAGAAAACGTGGGCTTTTTGAAAAATCAAGTCTGAGGTTGAATCAACTACAGTGGTTCTGAAATCCTTCTGGAAAGTCCCGTGGTGGGATTCTAAAGGAGCCATCCACAGGTGTGTGTGGACAGGCTCTGGGGAGGCCCTTATCCTACCACTCCTTTGGAGGCCACTCATTCACCTACCTGCCATCCCCTGTCCTGTGTCCCAGTGGTGATGCACTGAGTAAGGCATCTGATGCTCAGTAGGCATTTGAACAGTCAGTCCTTCTTCTTGTCCTCTTCACAGGTAAAAAGCAGGAGTCAGAAAACTCTTTCTATAAAGGGCTGGGCAGTGTCTATTTTAACCTTTGTGGCTGCGTATGATAGACTCTGTCACATATTCTAGTTTGTTTTACAGTCCTTAAAAATGTGGATTGTAGCCATGAAAAACATATTGGGGGCTATCCTTTGACCCCTCCTGGTCTAAAGTAATAATCCTGCAGCTTCAGGCTCTGCCATAGATGGAATGAGTGATCCAAAGGCCCCAGGATATGTTGAACTTTGTCTTTGAAGAGTACAGCTCATGTGGCATAAGATGGGTTAATACTCTAGACCAGGAGTCTGCAGATGAGAGCACTCAGGTACTTCTTGCTATAGTTAAGGTGAGTAGAGTGTTAGGAGCCACATAGCCTCTCTTACAGCCTCCTGATTACAGTGACAACAAAGGTGACTTTTGGTGGATTAAAACAAAAATGTCCTTACTTTACTCTGAGGGTGACTTCATACTAGGAATGGCCCTCATCTCAGTGAGTGAGATGGGAATCCTTGACCTTGGAGTTGGTGAAATGAGGAAGATTCTATTCAGGAGGTGGAAATATAAAATTCTGCTCTAAAAGAGGAGATGAGCAAATATTGTTTTGTCTGAGTTGAGTTAGGATGAAGTGTCCAAGGTTTAGTAAAATGGGGCCAGAATATCCAATTATATTGTTGCCATTGTCCCTATGTTTTTTCGAAGGGACTAGGTTAATTTAAACATTGCGGTGACACACTTGCTACCTATAAAGTAGTTTTTTAGACATAGTGTTGCAAACTAATAGAGTAACAGGCTAAACCACCTCTCGCCTAGTCCCCCACTCAGGCGGTGGGGAAACTGGCTTGTGCCATTTCCCTTTTCATGTCATTTTCAGGTCCATGGTTCCTTGTTTGAAGCCAGTTGAGGATATGTGTTTTCAAATTCAGAACGTTTTAGATTTGGAAACATTATACAGGGTTTGGGCCAGCATCCCATAATCAAACATGTTATTATTTTTGCAGCAAAACTTATGAATATTTACACAAAGGAGGATAAATAAAGGCTGTAACTTAACCTACTTAACCTATTCAGGGCATATTTTACTGCCAAATTAATTATTTAAAAAACCTTCTTTCAGAGCTTTTGGAAAGAATTGTTGCAAATAAGGGATTATGATCCATATGATTTCTCTGAACTTAGACTGGAAGCTCTGTGAGTGTAGGGGGTGTATCCTCCTCAATGCTTAGCATAGGACATGCACATAGTAGGTGTTCATTAAAAGTCAATTGATTTTTATTAATATAAACATGATTACATAGGTCAAGAGTATTATGTGCCTATTAAACAATTAGCCTTTATTTATCTTTCCATTTTTCTAGTTTCAAAATGTATTTTTGAAAATGTTGGAATTCCCCTATGAGCTATAATTAAACCAAAAGCTACCTTGATGGAGCATAAATTGGAAAGTAGTAAATAAGGTAAAAGCTATTGGGCTTTCTGTGTGTTAGTGGGTGAATTAGTGATAAATTAGTTAACTTGTGGAGCTATCTTGCAGTTTTGTAATTCAGCAATGTAATATGCACAATAATTAACTTATCAACAATATTGATGAAAATTGAATATCAAAGAAGGTTTGTTGTTCCCCAGTACCAACTACTTGTTTCAACCGTGAGCTGAAAATGACTAAGTGATGTAATAGCAATATTGAAAATGGTACCATCAGCAAGAGAGAAACGATGAGGTCATCCTCTCAGAACATCTGGCCAGCTCTCTACACAGGTCCGAGTCTCATTTGGGAGCTCCTATTAGGGACAAATGAGGATAATTTGGAGTGGGTGTTAATGAGAACAAAGAAAATTAATGTGATTTTAAAAAATGGTCTCCACAATAAAGAGCAAAAGAGATTTGGATCATGACACTAGAAAGGAAAAAGAGTGGGAGTGTCCTCTCTAAGTGTATACCTCTAACCAGATTTCTACCTTTGTGGAAGGTAAAATGGGAGAACCATCTTGTGGTGTTGTCTCCTAAAAAGTAGATTTAAATGGCAGGGAAGGAATGAAAGCGAAACATAAAACTTATAAATGTGAAGATGGTGAGTCGCTAGAAGAGATAATCAAAGAGGGCCATGGAATCCCCTATTCTTAAGAGACACTGAAAAGCAGCTTTGTATGATTGATCAGTATAAATATGAGGATACAGATGAGAGGGATGAAGGAATTCACAGGTGAAGGATGCCTGCGATCACCCGGCCACGGATGGTGGAGGAAGCGGAGGTGTGGAGTGCCTCCCTTTGTCTCACTCCAGAGGGGATTTGTGGTTGGGGGGCGCATGGAACATCGAGGAAATAAGGCATGCTTCCCGAGAGCTGGTCTGTGCTGGCTGACACGACAGCAAAGGGTGGCATGCTGTGTTAGGCATGAACTCTGCAATGAGTTTCAAGTGGTTTATTTAGAATCTGGCTGGAAAAGGAAGGGAATATAACAGGTCAGCATTTCCCACCAGCTGGCTGGTGTCTCATGGTAGTCAGTGCTCTCCTCTCAGACTTTCTAGAGTCCTGCTTGCTGTTCTGGCTTAGGAGTGTGGTGGTTGCTCCCAGGCCCTGGATTTCTTCTTCTGAGTTGACTTTCTGATACAAAGCCAATGTGGCTTGAAAGGAGCTAGCACCAACCTGGGAAGGTACCTGAAGGATAGATAAATAGGCTTTTCCCTACTCATCTACCCCCTCCTCCAATTCCCACTGGACACAGGTTGGAAAATTCTCCCCTAGATGCCCACATCAGGGTCCTCTTAGCCTGAGACATGATATGACACTTGGAAGAGGGCTGCCTGATTTGTTCTGCCCATTCTTTTTCATGTGGATGGAGCGTGTGTTTTCACATGGCCAGGATTTTGGCCTTTGATGTGTTTTAGGAAAAACCACAGCCAAGCTGGGCTCTCTTCGCTGGCCTTTGGGGTCACTGTTTCCTAGTGAAATTCTGTTTTAATTTTTTGAGGCTTTGAGGATTAGGTCCTGGACCAAGAACTGACTGGGCTTGAGGCTTCTAAGTCGGTGAACAACTGAGGAAATCACATCCGGAGGTGGAGCTACACATAGACAAGGGGCTTTTATGACTGTTGAGAAACATGAGGATGGAGGCACTATGGGTGGGTGACTGGCTCCTGAGAGCTTAGTGGGCTGGCTGTGGACCACTCTCAAGCTTGATGCCATGTTACTGGTGTACTAGTACCTTCCCTTCCCGCATGAACCGCTCCTCTGCTCTAAGGCCATGAAAGGAGCTCCGGAAGGAGCTGTGTTCTCTCTCACCTTAACAGCTAAACTGTAGAGCAGATTGGAATCTGATAGTTCAGTTGATTTCTTCTACTGTTAGCATCCAAAAATGTGAAGGATCAGTGGGACAAAGGCCCTTTCCGACATATATTTAGACCCAATTTAAACAAGCCATGAATGTATATGGTCCAGACAGTACCTGAATATACTCAGTTTTATCTCCCAGTGACAGTAACTCATTGTCTTACTGTAATGAAATCATGAGTTCCTTGAAGGTGGGAGCCACTGTCTTTCTTTGCCCACAGTATGCTGCCATGAGTCCTGCAGGTGCTCAATAAATATTAATTGAATTAATCAGCTGCCACAACACAGGTGCATACATTTATCTGCCTCGTGCTGTCATCCAGGTACAAATACTGACGACCTATGCATTCTGCTGCCCTTTCAGGCGCCTAGGTGTTCTCTCTCTGTATCTGTGCAGGCTTTCTGCAGCTCTGTGCTGTCTTGGTCTCTTTAGCTGAGCACATTCTGCAAAGTATGAGGCCCTGTTAGCCTTGTACATGCAGCCTATATAATATATAACCCAGCTTTGGGGTATTTACAATACCCCCTGCTCCTCCTACCCCCCCAGCCTTATCTCTCACCCCTCTCTGAGCCCGTAGCCGTTTCCTGGGATCTCCAGGCTGTTTCTTCCATCCTTCCATGCCTCCACATATGCCTTCCTCTTACTTGCCTGTCGTGCCTGCCTCCACTTCTCCATCGCCCCCAAGTGTGCCTGGATAACTCCTGTTCCTCCTAAAGCCTCAGCTCTGATCCCCATCATCCTCCACCCTTGCAGAAGGCCATCTGTGTGTCTACTCTGCTCCCACAAAACCCCAGGTACTTCCCTTTCCTGGTTCCTGCCTAACCTGTTTTTACAACTTTTCAAATACTCAACTGCAAGCTACTGGAGGCTTTTTTATATTTTGATTTTAAGTTCCGAGGTACATATGCAGGATGTGTAGGTTTGTTACCTAGGTAAACGTGTAAAAGTGTGCACCACTTACAAGTGCTAACACGCGGTGTTTGGTTTTCTATTCCTGCATTAGTTTTCAGAGGGTTTAAGGTAAATGAGTCCACTCTACTTCTGGGGCAGGGTTTTTAATTACCGTGTAGTCTTTGTTCTGTTGTTGAGATCAGGCTTCTCTGTGTAGGGAGAAGGGAATTCCAGTCATCCTGTTGCATTATAATCAAGTTACTTACCACAGGTCAGGAGTAGCAGTTCTCTGCTTTCATCCTGATCACAGTGGTGATACAGGAATGTAGCATCTAGTGTTTCACTGGGTGCATTAGGCTGCGGTTGCAACAGTGCTTCAGACTGGTGGTTTTCAATCTTTTAAGGACCATGAAGTCATTACAAATTTCATCTGAACTCCATAGTCTACCTACTTTATGCATAAAATGTAGAGTGGGTTTTTTCTGGAAAATCAATTTTGGCCTGAAATGCCTCACCATGAAATGTATTTAATAAATAACACACACAGAGCTTAAAAATTAAAATGATAAAATTGTAAAAGAGTTGAAAATAATTTGGCTCAACAATGAAGAGAATAGACGAGCCCATGGCAGAACTCATTTCACAAAGTTGGAGAAACATACAGGGAAACTTCTGATTCCCTAAAACATGATAATTTCTTATTGTCAAAGGCTGGTACAGCTTGGCAGCTTTGTAAGTTGGGTGATCCTGCTGTCTCCTGATTCTGGTGTCAACATTTTGCTTTTCATCTCTAGAGTCCTGTAGTTTGGTAAAACTTTAAGTTTGAGAGTTCAACGCAGTGCTCAGAAGATATTTGTTGGATGAATTCATCACTCATACTCCAGTTTGGTTCTCTTTTTGTAATTGATGAGGATGAGGAGAGTGGTAGGTATTTTCGTCAAAGGGCTAAGACTATAACTTGTAAATAGGTACTTAGTTTCCAAAGACACACAGCACTTGTACCACACAGCCAGTGCCTGTTCTGTATTCATGAGCTTTACATCTGTGTTTATGATGTTTGTACCAATGGGCATACACAGAACTACCAATCTTTTGGCGGGCTAAGCGGCTACTTCTGTTCAAAGGAAAAAACTTGCTAAGTGGCTATTTTCTGATAAGGATGTCCACATGTAATGGGTGTAGCAAACTGTGTAGGGCACAAAAGAGATAATGACAGGGAGCAGGCTAGTTCTGCCATGCCCAGATAGTGAGGATAGGAGGAGCTGATTCTGTATAGCCAGTCTAGCCTGGTTTGGTTATGGATTACTTTGGATCTTTCATTTCTCAGTGCTTTGCTTGTTTTCCATGTCCATCTCTGTCTTTAACAGGGGAGTATTGTATGCAGTGAGAGCAAGAGCTCAAAGACTTGGGATTCTGGGTCTTATTTCTGGTCAGGTTAATGACGTGAAATGCTCAGAGGTTTTAGGAAGATCATCTTCTTCTCCATCTCCAAAGTTGCATGCTGCGGTCACAAAGGGAATGGGAGGCAGACATCTTTCCAGACACTGAGATCAGGTCGAATCTCTGGAATGTGATTTGGATGTATTTTGGAAGTGTTGGGCTATTTTTAGTAGAAACGGGATAGGGAGTTGGGGAGAAGAGTAAATCTGACTTACAGAGAGTAGATGTTCATGGGAAGTCATAGCCTCTTCTTCATGTTACTTTTCAATTAAAGCCCTGCTAAATGTTAACGTGAATTGCTGGACTGTTATTAACAAAGCTGAAATTTATCATTAGAGACAATTCATCCTCAAGTTCTGCTGTCAGACCAGCATCAGGCTTCTCACAGTTGTGTGCCTTTGGGCAAGTAGCTTAAGTTCTGTGAGCTTCGGTTTCTTCATTTATAACATGGAGAAGTGGAAATCACTCACAGGAGAGCACCGATGATGAAAGGCGGTGTGTATGTCAGGCACTTAGCATGGTGCTAGGTACTCACTAATCATGGTTGTTTCATTGTTGTTGGGGGTGATGGTATTCTACAAATGTCTATTGTTGGAGATGTAAATTCCTATTTTGTGTTGGGACCTGGTCTCTTCACACACAGGTGGATAATTCACAACCGAGGACATGCATTTGCTGGCAGTCAAGGGTAACTATAATAATAAAGACAGGCTGGGCTTTCTAGCTCTCTCTCTTTTTTTTTTTTCTCCATGACTCCTGCTAAGCACTCTTGGAGATCACGGCCATCACATTCTTCGTGAAGATTCTCCACCCAGACTGGATGTACCATTTTGAGGACGGGTAGGTCCACTCTTGTTGGATCTCAACTGCAACCTTTTTTGTTGGGATTTGCTAAAGATCTGGTATATGTCACTTTTATAATTAAAAACAATTTAATAAAACACATTAGGGTGGCTGAAAGGAAATATCCCAAATTAACTATGGTCCTATCTGAACATAGGCTAATGCACAGCTCTGTGCTGGGATGGGAGGCTGGTGGTGGTGATGGTGCTTAGACAGTCCAGTCAGGAGAATGGGTAAATTCTGCATTGAGCACAGAATGGTTCAGGGCAAGGTGCATGGGCTAATGCTCAGAGCAGGTGGTGACTATTGCTGTGCTCCAAGCCTGGCAAGGGGTGTTGCCAAGGTGAGCAGGCAGCATTCTGTCTGTGCACACCCACTCTTCTCTCCCGGTCCTGCTCCTCAGGTTGGCTTGACAGCTGATGGCCTTTATCCAAAGAAGGCAGCTGCTGGAGGAAGCCTAAAGCCTGTCCTAACTCTTGACAAAATGTCACACTCATGCCTTTTTTTCCTAGCACCAGAGACTAAGGGTTGTGATGGAAACAAGGGAGCTGCAATAGGGCCGTGACCAAGTGGAAATGAGAGAGTAAGGAGTTTACTGTTTTGCTTGTTGTGAAGAACGGTGGTAAACATTCAAACATTGGTTTAGGTTTTTTTTTCCTAATGAAATATAAAAACATCTTTTCCTATTTTTTTGGAGGGAAAGGAGGGGGCAACAATGTGACAGAGCTTGAGTAGTAATTGTGTGACCGCTCGGCATCCTGCCCTGAGCATCTCTTCTGTAGACATGTCTCAGGCATCACAGTAGAGATGTGGTTGCTTCCTCATGTCTTCTCCTGGACCTGTAAAAGCCTTGAGAAGCACAAAATACAGGCTGTTTGTTTTCATCAGAAACCTGTCATCCAGTATTTACAGAATCTACACAGATGCACAAAAAGGGCAAGATGGCCATTACCCATGTAAACGCTAGATAGCCTATGTCTGATGTTAAAAATTTTCTACTTCTACGTGTCTCCCCTACCCCTTTTTTTTTTGAGACAGGGTCTCGTTCTGTCACACAGACTGGAGTGCAGTGGTGTGATCACAGCTCACTGCAGCCTCAACCCCAGGCTCAAGTGATCCTTCCACCCCAGCCTCTCAAATAGCTGGGACTATAGGTGTCTGCCACCATGCCTGGCTAATTTTTTTTTTTTTATAGAGACAGGGTCTCTCTATGTTGCCCACGCTGGTCTCAAACTCCTGGGTTCAAGTGATCCTCCTGCCTTGGCCTCCCAAAGTGTTGGGATTACAGACATAAGCCACTGCATCCAGCCTATATGTCCCCATTTTTAAGTGCCACAAGTAGAGGGGGGTGTAGTTGCCGTTTTATAATTGGAGAAACTGAGGCACAAACGGGGCTAACAATTTGTTCTTCTGGGCTGTGGAAACAGCAGCAGCCTTAGAGCAATGTTTGTAGACCACACAGGTTCAGAGCCTGTATACTCCTTGCCTGACACTCTATTAAGGACTTTAAATACATTATCTCATTTGATCCAAACAGCAGTGCTGTGAGCTGATGACTATTATTAACTTCATCTTATAGATGAAGAAATAGAGGCTTACAGACTTTAACTAAATAGCCTAGGGCCTCCCAGTTACTAAGTGGCTAAGTCTGGAGACATCCCCAGGCATTCTAACTCCAGATATACCTAACCACTATGCCGTACTGCCTGGTTCACGTCCCCAGATCAAAGTCACCTTAGAATACTATTTCTGCCATGAAATCCCCTGCCTGCTATCCTCTGGCTCTTTCTGGAAACTGGCTCCAGCCCTTGCTGAATGGAGGAGTACTGCTACCATGTACTAGGAAATGAGGTGTGGCAAGCGTTTTAGAGTTGCTTGCAGACTATTTTAGCAATGACCACTCACTTCTCTGCACCTTTCAAATGACCTATGCTGGCTTATGTGTCCACCACCATGGCCCCGCACACGTGCCTTCCTGGGAACGGCAGGCACTTGGCAGCTCTTCTGCCCCTTGCTCTAGGCAAGTTGTTTGGAATCAGGCCACTTTAAGAGAGGAATGTGGTGGCAGTTACTTTGCAAGCAGCTCAGTGTGACTATTGGTAAGGCACTGACGTGCCGTTCAGTGAAACTTCTGAGTAGCCCAGTTACAGTGCTCAGAACTGGGGGTGCTCTTGTCCCGGGTGCTTCCAGATAACATTTGCCGCACTCTTTAACAGATATGAGGAAAGTGTTATCAAACTGCGACACCTTGGGACACCTTCTGCAAGAAACCCTCTTCTAGTTCCATACACTGGGGTTTCCCTTCTGCATATAGGTAAATATGTGCTGTGTTAAAGAAAGACGCCCCCCCAAAAAAAGTGGGATGTCAGAGGGCAGCTGGGAGATTGGACATAGACATTTCCCTCTGACTCTGCCACTGGTCTGTCCTGGGAATGTTACCCACAATGCTTTCCTATCTTCTCTACGTCTGTGTTGATTTCGGGGAAAAAGTGCTTGGCAATCCTCACAAGAAATGTGGATCTGACGCAGGCTAGAGACCCAGTGCATTCTGTGTTTTGAAATCTCAGGGTGTGGATTAGCTGTGACCCTAAAGAGCCTTTTGGGCCTCCAGCGCAGATCGTCTTTCTTTCCTGTTGCCTTTCTCGATGCTCTTGTTGCCTGGTGTTGAGCTGGAAGTGGAAGAATTCGTCTCAGATGATTTAAAAACTGTTTATAACCTCCCCACTCCTTTGATCTCCACATTCCTTCCTGCAGAGGGCTTGGGTCTGGCTCGGTTGACAGGGCAGTGATCACAGGAGGTAAGGGCAGGGGCTCTGACCCATACTGCCTGCGTTTGAATCCTGGCTCTGTCATTTACAGGCTGATGTGCTGGGGCAAGTCACTGAACCCTCTAACCTCAGTTTCCTAACTTATAAAATAGGGATAAGGAGAGTGGCTTGCACTCAGGGTTGTTCTGAGGAGACGATGTAATGGGGTTTACAAAATCCAATGCCAGGCACAAGGTAAACTCTCAGTAAATATACAATGACAATAGCTTCATAGCTGGAGAAATTTACTTCCTATTAACTGGGTGAGGAAACTGAAGCACAGAGAGAAGCAGTTTTTCCAGCTGTGCCAATAAGAAATGTTTAAATTACCTTCCTGACTGTAAGCTCCTTGAGGATAAGGAACACATATATAGCATCCCTTTGGGAAATATTTGGATAATTAAATTGATGTTTATAATGGTACTGTCTTGTATGGCAATAGCAGCAAGTTCTACAGGCCCTATCCACCTCTCTGTCCTGTGGTCTCCTCCCTAGAGGACTCTGCTCTATTGCTGATCTCCCTTCTGTGTAGCCCAATGTTGATCACATCGACAGACTCCAGAAGTAAGGAGCTCAGTACGTGTGTGTCAAATGTGAAGGGATGGTGAAGAAAGGGCTCTGTGGGTCACAGCTCAGCCAGGTGAGGTGTGTGAATATGTTCTCTCCTTCAGGTAGCAAGAAGCTTCTTAGAATAGCCTCATAGTTCTTTTGGGGAACTGGTCCACTGCAATAATGAGTGCAGCTTTAATAATTCACTCCACAAGTTCTGAGGTTGCATCTTACATGATTTCAGAATTACATATTTGACCATGCCTTTGCAGCAGTCCTTGTAACTTTCAAGACTTTTGCTTTTTTAGCATTTATAAAAGATACTTTGAGACCTTTAAAGCATGAATCTAAACAAATGTCACAAAAAGTCTTTACTCTCTTGGCTTTTGCTTTCATAAGCAGGAAAGGCTCAAATAATGATGTTAGCCTCGTGGGGTATTCTCAATGGCCAGGAGAAAGGTGAGAAGTAGCTGATTCACTTGGAGGGATCCTAAGGTGGAAATGGGCCATTAGCAGTCTTTCCCCATCTTCTGAAAAGGCAGAGTTTTTCTTCTGAATGGGAACATCATGGAGCAGAACACATAACAAACTCTCAGAAGACATGAGTTCAAGCGTTGGTTCTGCCAAGAAAGGAACTTGATCTCTAAGTCTTAGTTTGTTTAACTGAAACTGAAATTAATAGTACCTTTCCCACCTGTCTCACAGGGTCATAAGCAGATCAGAGAGAAATTGCAGGAGATAACTTTCTGATAGGCATTGTTTACATAGACAATAAAGATCATCATTCTCTTTTATCAGCACCCAGCTCAGATGCCGTGTCTTCCATGAAGCCTTCTTTAATTTCTGTAGCTTTAAGTATTCTCTCTGACTCTGAAATTCTCTGGCACTTATTTATGCCTCTCTCTTGACACTTGCATAGCTCTATCTTGTTGTATCATTGGTATTAATATACCATGTGTTAGGCAACCTTAGGAAATAATTCATAAACTTCCACTATAGAATCTTGCTCAAGAAAAATCTTGCATTATTTAAAAATAAATTACGATAATTATTTGACATTTTTCTCATCAGAGCAGTTTATGGCAATGGGACTGCCAGGTAGTAAGTGCTCCATAATTATTTGCTTTTAATCTTTTCATTTATGTTTATTTATATTTTTAGTTTTAATATGTTACTTTTATGTCTATCAAAGCATAATTTACATACAGTAAAATTCACAAATTTCTATAGGTTTTGACAAATATATATAGTTGTATCACCACCATCAAAATCAACCTCCAAAATTCCCTCATGCTCCTTTCTGTCAACCTATTTCCCCAACCCTACAATCCTAACCCCTGGCAACCACTGATTTGTTTCTTGTCCCTATAGTTTTGCCTTTTCTAGGACAGCATATACATTTAATCAGACAGTGAGCAGGCTGTTCAGTCCAGCTTCTTTTGCTTAGCAGAATGCATATGTGATACATTCATGTTGTGTATATATCAATTCTTACCCTTTTACCACTGAATAGTAGTCCATTTTGTAAGTGTACCACAATTGGTTTATCTATTCGCCAATCTGATGAACATTTAGGTTGTTTCCAAGTTTTAGTCAGTATAAATAAAGCCACTATAAATATTTGCATAGAGGCTTTTTTTTCTTTTTCTTTTTTGAAACAGTTTCACTCATGTCGCCCAAGCTGGAGTGCAGTGGCGTGATTTTGGCTCACTGCAACCTCCACCTCCCGGGTTCAAGCAATTCTACTGCCTCAGCCTCCCGGGTAGCTGGAATTACAGGCACACACCACCACCCCAGGCTAATTTTTGTATTTTTAGTAGAGATGGGGTTCCACCATTTTGGTCAGGCTGGTCTCAAACTCCTGACCTCAGGTGATCGCCCGCCTTGCCCTCTAAAGTGTTGAGATTACAGACGTGAATCACTGCGCCCAGCCCTAAATATTTGCATAGAGGCTTTTGTGTGAACATGTTTTCATTTCTCTCAGGTAAGTACCTGGGAATGGAATTGCTAGTCATATGGTAAATATGGTATGTTAAACTTTATAAGAAACTGCAGAACTTTTTTTTTTTTTTAAAGCCACTCTAATAGATATAGAGTGGTGTCTACCTGTGGTTTTAATTTACATTTTCCTAATGACAAATGAATTTGAGCACACTTTCATGTGCTTATTTGTTATTATATTTCTTTTTTAGGTAAAGCATCTGTACAAATCTTTTGCTCATTTTAAATTGAGATTTTTTTATTGATGAGTTTTGAGTTTTTTATATATTCTGAATACAACTACTTTATCAGATACATGTTTTGCAAACATTCCTCCTAGTCTAGGGCTTGTATTTTACATTTTTAATTTTGGTGGTCAAATTGATCAAATCTTTCTTTTATGATACCTGATCTTTTATGGATTATACTTTTAGTGTTTAAAATATTTTGCTTAACCCAATGTCACAAAGATTTTCTTCTGATTTTTTTAATGGAAATTTTATGGTTGTAGGTTTTATATTTAGATCAATAATCCATTTTGAATTAATTTCTGTACATGGTATGAGGTATGGGTCAAGGTTCACTTTTTTTGCATATGGATATCCAGTTGTTCCAGTGGAATTTGTTAAAAAGACTATCCTTTCTCCATCAAGTTGTTTTTGTACCTCTGTTGGAAACCAATTGGCCATATATGTCAATCTATCTCTGGACTCTATTCCATTGATATATATGTCTATCCTCTTGCCATACTATTCTATCTTGATGACCGTAGCTTTGTGGTAAGTCTTGAAATCAGGTAATGTAAGTCCTCCAGTTTGGTTTTTCTTTCAAAATGGCTTTGTCTATTCTATTTTCTTAGCCTTTCCATAGAAATTTTAAAAATCAGCTTGTTGGCCGGACGCGGGGGCTCACGCCTGTAATCCCAGCACTTTGGGAGGCCAAGGCGGGTGGATCACCAGAGGTCAGGAGTTCAAGACCTGCCTGGCCAACAGGGTGAAACCCCATCTCTACTAAAAATACAAAAATTAGCCGGGCGTGGTGACAGGCACCTGTATTCCCGCTACTCGGGAGGCTGAGGCAGGAGAATCGCTTGAACCTGGAAGGCAGAGGTTGCAGTGAGCCGAGATCGCACCACTGCACTCCAGCCCAGGCAACAAGAGCAAAACTCCGTCTCAAAAAAGTAAAAATTGAAAAAAAATCAGCTTGCTGATTTATCAAAAACAGTTCTCCTAGGATATTGACTGGCATTGCTTTGAGTTTATAGATCAGTTTAGAGAGAATTGACATCTTAACAATATTGATTCTTCCAATCCCTAGGCATGGTATATTTCCCCATTTATTTAGATCTTCGGTTTCTTTCTTTAATGTTTTTAGATCTTGCCCATTTTCTCTTATATTTATAGGTAAGGATGTAATAGGCTGTAGGTTGCTGTTGTTGAGTAAATACTTGAATTCATGAGTACATAAAAGTGTCAACCTACTTGTGAGTGCTTGTCTTGATTCCATAATTAAATACAAGATGCTAGAATAGGGTTGGAAAATTTATCAAATCTCTTGGTTATGAAGAGGCCAGCAGTGAGAATAAGAGGTCTGAGCCTCCAGGAGACAGGAAATCTGGACTTCATTCTGACACCCTCCCCAGCACATTCTTTAACCTTGGACAGCTTCTTTCCCCTGCCAAGGGTCTGCCTCCTAGCACAAGTTATACATTGAGAAGTCTGCATCTTTCAGGGATTCTCTGGGAAGAGCTCATTTTCTCTGTAGCTGCAATAGACAGCTGCCTTTCTTGCATGATTTGAAGGTGCTGAAGAGCCTGTCTGACCAGCCATTTCTCACCCATTAGCCTGATTTGGCTCCTAAATTTCCTCTTGCAGAAGATGTCCCTCCTTTGAGTAATATATTATATTTCCATAGGCCTTTATTCAGATGTGTTCCCTGAGAGGGATACTCTGGCTCCTTAGGAAGGTGGATAGTTACATCTGTTCCATCCAATTAACATGTACTAATTGAGTACCTACCATGTGCAAGGCACTTTTAAGACCTCCAGGTGAAAATGGCATCCTTCCCTTCAAGGAGTTTACAACGAAAGGAAATTAGGTTGTCAAAGTCAATTTTGTTTCGAAGTAGGATAACCGCTAGGTCTGAAGGAGCACTGCTTGAGTCAGTCAACTTGGAGGTTAGGAGGGCAGGGATGTTTGAGGCAGGGACGAAGGAGAAAGAGGGTCACAGAAGGGGCGATGGGGAAATGACAATAAACCCCACCGACCGTACCCTTTTTTTCATTTTGCCATGACAGCATATTGAGCAGACCCACAAACTCAATACCGAGAGACATTGTATGTTATTTGTAAATAATACCCTGAGGCAATCTGTTACTATACAGTTTATACATTATTTTCATATAACTTCATTTAATCTGTGCAGCAGCTTTATGTGGTAGGTGGTGAGTGTATTAATTAGGGCACCCTAACTGCTCCAATAAAGACTCCAAAATGAAATTTTATCTTTTGCTCAAATCATAGGCTAGTATATCAGTGTAAATCGAGGGGGAGGCTTTGCTCCTGAAAGTCATCCAGGAAATTCAGTTCTTTCCACCTTATGGCCCATCCTCTAGGTTCTAGGAATTTAGAGCAAAGAGTAAGAATGATGGGAAAGATTTTATGGCTAAGACCTTGAAGTGGTGCACATCATTTCTGCTCATTCAACCTCACAGCCTCACCTAACTGCAAGGACAACTGGAAGGTGCCTCCAAGCTGTGCGTGCAGAAAGCAGAATATGGATAATGGTAGACCCCACCAATCTCATTTTATAGGTAGGGAAACTGAGGTACTGAGTCATTAAGTGAGCTGTAGAAGAACACATCATTGCTAAGTAGGACAGGATTTCAACTTAGGTCTTCTATTTGGATAGAATGGGAATAATAATGGCAGTAATAACAATAATAATATCTAACAGTTTTTGAGTATGGGTGGGTATTCAATGGAACAATATACATAAAGGCCTTAGTATGTTTCAGATTCCCTTTCTAGCTCTGAGCTCTGCAACATAATCCTATAAAGAGCCAAGTATCTTTCCTGAGCAGCAGAGGGACAGCAGGAGCTGGTAGCTGGTGGCTGCCTGTCAGCAGAGCCCACCACAGGGCTGAATCGACTCTAATGGTGGAATGCTGCTCTCCCTGCAGACCTGGGAGATTGTGCACACCAGGAACTGACTCTGGGCTGGGTGAGGTGGCTCGCGCCTATAATCCCAGCACTTTGGGAGGCCGAGGCAGGCAGATCATCTGAGGTCAGGAGTTCGAGACCAACCTGGCCAACATGGTGAAACCCTGTCTCTAGTAAAAATACAAAAACTAGATGGGCAAGGTGGCGAGTGCCTGTAATCCCAGCTACTCAAGAAGCTGAGGCAGAAGAATCATTTGAACCCAGGAGGTGGAGGTTTCAGTGAGCAGAGATTGCACCACTGCACTCCAGCCTGGGTGACAGAGCGAGACTCTGTTTCAGAAAAAGAGAATGGACTCTGCAGGGCCTGAAGAAGCTGGACTTAATTTTGCTCAGTACCAAAGCTGCCTCTTGCAAGCACCTTCCCAAATGTTCCCAGGGGACAGCCCCACTGAGTCAGGCTAGGCATGCTGGCCAGGGATGAGAAAACCTCTAGCCAGGCCCTGTTCCCTCAGGAGTCCTTGTGGGCCCCAGCAACTTTTAAAAGATAAAATTTCACTTAATTCTTTTGAAAGCTCTAACATGAATGAATAAGTAAATTGGCACCCATAACTTATATATTATTTATAGGTTAGACTTTTAAAATAGCTCTTTTTGTTTGGAAACCATTCTAAGACTGACATTTCTGTGACACGAGAAAGAAACTATAAAAGACTTCTCAACTAAGTAAGGTAGGGCTTCCCTGTCTAGAAAAGTTCTGCATGTGAAGCTGCTGCTTTTATCAATTTTTTTGGGTGAGGAAATTGAGGTGTGGGTTGTGTCAAAGCTGTCCTAAGGGATTTCAAGATTTGTAGAGATTCAGGCTGGGTACAGTGGCTCATGCCTGTAATCCCAGCACGTTGGGAGGCCAAGGTGGGTGGACTGCTTGAATCAGGAATTCCAGACCAGCCTGGCCAACAAGGTGAAACACCACCTCTACAAAAAATACAAAAATTAGCCGAGTATAGTGGCACGTGCCTGTAGTCCTAGATGCTTGGGAGGCTGAGGTGGGAGAACTGCTTGAGCCTGGGAGGCAGGGATTGCAGTGAGTGGAGATCGTGCCACTGCACTCCAGCCTGGGCAACGAGATTGAAATCCTGTCTCAAAAAAAAAAAAAAAAAAAGATTTGTAGAGTTGGTAGGAATTTGGGCCCTGTTGCCACTGCCCATCCCTTTTGCCACACCGTCTAGCAGGAGAGGAAGAGGTGGTTAACAATGTGTGGTTGAGCCAGTCATGGTGGCTCACAACTGTAATCCCAGCACTTTGGGAGGCCAAGGCAGGTGGATCATCTGAGGTCAGGAGTTTAAGACCAGCCTGACCAATATGGTGAAACCCCGTCTCTACTAAAAATACAAAAATTAGCCAGGCATGGTGGCGGGCGCCTGTAGTCCCAGCTACTTGAGAGGCAGAGACAAGAGAATTGCTTGAACCCAGGAGGCGGAGGTTGCAGTGAGCCAAGATCACGCCACTGAACTCCAACCTGGGTGACAGAGCGAGACTCCAATTCAAAAAAGAAACAAAAAAACAATGTGTGGTTGAGGCAGGAGGAGTGACAGGGACAATGTCAGGGCATTGATGATGAATCTACAGTGCTACTGCAACATGCTATGCTTCCAACCTTCTCGCCACCTTGACCTCCAAATTGGCCTCCACATGGTGTGTCCTCTGTGGGAACTGCTTTTATCTTCTTAAGGAGCAGCACTCTGCATTTCTCAATTCTCATCCATTTTTTCAAAAACGATCTTTAGCTCATTTCATGTACCTGGCATTACGTTGGGCTGTTGGGATAAGAAGAATGAATATGGATGGTCCCTGACCTCAGGTAGCTTACAGTCAGTCTGGGAGAGACAGAGAACTAGACTATGATGCTACAGTGTGGCAAGTGCATTGATGAAGATGAGCACGAGTGTGATGGGAACACTAAAGAAACACCCCACCTCTGCCTGCTGCAGGGGATGGTGGTAGAGGTGGGAGGTTTCTTTTTTTTTCCCTTTTTTTTTTTTTTTTTTTTGAGATGGACTCTTGCTCTGTCACCCAGGCTGGAGTGCAATGGCCCAATTTTGGCTCACTGCAACCTCTGCCTCCCAGGTTCAAGTGATTCTCCCACCTCCGCCTTCCCGAGTAGCTGGCACTACAGGTGTGCATCACCATGCCCAGCTAATTTTTGTATTTTTAGTAGAGCCTGTGTTTCACCATGTTGGCCAGGCTGGTCTCGAACTCTCAACCTCAGGTGATCCACCTGCCTTGGACTCCCAAAGTGCTGGGATTATGGGCGTGAGCCACCACACCCAGCAGAGGTGGGAGGTTTCTTGAAGGAAATGAGGCTGGGCTGAGTTCTGATAGAGAAGAAATTATTCTGTAAAGGAGCAAGGATTTTTCGGGCTTAGGGAACAGCATGTGCAAATAACATGTTCAGAGAGAGCCAGGGACCTAAATGGAGTTCCTATGGCTGGATGTAGGATTGGAGAAGTTGGGGGGAAGGATTGGATGGAAATAGTAATCAGGGAGGGACTAGATCACAAAGGGCTTTGTCTGTGATTTATTATGGGTTTTAAACTCCCTTCTGAGATAGAGAAGAGCTGTTAAAGTATGTAAGTGATGTCATCTTTGTATTCTAGGATGGCCTTTCTGGCTTCAGTGTGGAAAATGGGCTTGTGTGGTAGGCCAAAGAACAAATATAGATACAAAGACCAGCAGAAACCACTAGACTTGAGAAGGCAGTGGCCAGAAGTGTGGGGAGCAGTGGAGATGGAGAAGAACAGAGATTGGAGAGATAGAAAAAGGGCTGGTGTGATGAGACGGAAGAAGGGCATGGAGCATGGTCTGAGGTTTTGGTTTGGGCCACTGGGATGTTGACAGACAGGAAGCATGGCAGGAAAAATGGGAAAAGGGTGAGGATAGATTCCACTGGGGGTTAGGGTAAACATGAGGGACTTGTGGGCCTTCTAGGTGGATGTTCTGAAGGCGGGTAGACACGATGGATTCAGAATATTTGAAAGTCATTAGCATAAGATGGTAATTCAAGTCATGGGAGTGAAGGAAATAGCCTAGGAACAGTGTGTAGACCGAGGAAGAAGTGGAGGGGCCCAGGAGATAACTTTGGGGACCATCACTATTTAAGAGACAGGCCAAGGAAGAGTAGCCCACAGAGAAGGCCAAGGAGGAAGGGCCAGAAAGTTAAGAAGGGAACAAGGAGCATGTCCTGGAAGACAAAGGAAATGATTTCAGAAAATTTTGGAATGGCCAACAGAGCCTAATGCTGCTAAGTAAGATAAGACTTGAAAAGCATCTCCTGCTTTAAGTAACAAGGAAGGGAGGTATCAGCTATTTTGGCAAGAATAGCTTCATGGAAGCTAGATTTCAGTGAGTTGAGGAGTGACTTGAGGATGGGATGAAGAAGCTAGAAGCTACCATGAATATAGATAAGTACACTGTATCTATTTTCACCTCTGGAGTGGAGGGCTGAGGTCATCATACTTCTCAGTTCATCATCATTTTCCAGGCAAGGCCCTTCTCTGTGGTTGGTTGATTGATTGATTTCCTTTTATTTCCATTTTCCTTTTCTATTCTCTTCACTCCACATAAAGACAACCATTTTTATGTGTTTAAGAGTTTTCCTTTAATTTGCATATGTCCTTGTATGGGTATTGGCTTATATGCACATATTTTTAAATTATGCCAATGATGTTATAGATCTTATTCTGTTTCCTATGTATTTTGTTCAGCACTGTTTCTATGATCCCCCAGCATTGCCATGTGTCCTCCACGTGTTCATTCACCGCATTTTACCTGGCCCTGCCCCAGTGGTGGACACACAGGTTATTTCCACCTGCCAGTCACCACAATCAATGCCTCAGTAAACATTCTCGCATATGTCTTCTAGGCCTGTGCGAGTAGAGTCACACTTAGCCTGCCTGAGTCCTGGCAGACAGCCTGCCAGAATGGCTGGGCCAGTCCACACTCCCACCAGCAGTGCACAAGGCAGCCCCTTTCCACATCAGCGTCTACGTTCAGCATGACCCAGCTTGCTAATGTTTGCCTGTGGGGTCTCCTTGTTTTAATCTGCATTTCTCAGGTTACTCATGGGCTTGAGTATCTCTTCTTAGGGTTTTAGCTTTTTAGGTTTTCACTTCTATGAATTACTCGTTCATGTCCTTGGCAACTTTGTCAAGAATTTCGGCTCTGAAAGAAAGGAGAGAGAAGATGGCAAGAAGGACTTTTGCTAAAGATGGGAAAGACCTGTGCATCTGAAAATGAAGGCAGAAGAGAGAAAAAGCTAGAGATTCATGTTTCTCCCAGGATTTGAGGAATGGGCAGCAGGAAGGAATGCAAAGATCTGACCTCCCTTGGTAGTGGCAGTGAGGTTGGTGGGGAGGAAGTGGCAGTGAGGTTGGTGGGGAGGAAGTGAGACTGAGGAGGGGGAGTCAGTGCATGCGTCACCACCAGCTTTCCCTGAGCCCATCTTGCCTGCCCCCTCCACTTGAGGGGGAAAAGAGGCAGCCGGGGATCCGTGGGGTTGGATGGGGGGAAAAGGCAACCTCACTCAGATTCTGAGAACATGATATACCTGTGTTTCTAAATGTTTGAAAATTGTATTTGTTTTAAATTTTAAGGGGATGTGAGAGGTAGCTAAATATCAGGGTATGGGATATGGCATAAATAAAGTTGTCAAGGCACATGACACCATGGTGGGGACAGGGGCCATGTGAGCCCTCCTGACTAAAGCAGAGTTCACATAAAGGAGAGTGTGAGCTCAGCACCAAATGGTGCAGGACTTTGGATTGGACTGCACTGCTGAAAGCTTACAGAGTAGGGGTGTGTCAGCATGAGGGGCCATGCAGGAGGGACTGTGAAGGGACTGAGTACAGACAGAGATGGACCAAGTGGGAAGAGATGAGGGCCTGAGTGAAGTAGAATTTTAAAACATAAAGAAATGATGAATGAAAGACCCTGCCAGAGGCTTAATGACTAGCCTTGGTGATGAATAAATATTGAATAAACAGTCAGTACATGTACATGGGATAACTGAGTATGTGGGTCAGGGAATATGATGGGATAGAAGGCTTTAAAAAGGCTCCAGAAGGCAGAGGTTACAGTGAGCCGAGATCGTGCCACTGTGCTCCAGCCTGAGCAACAAGAGTGAAACTCCGTCTCAAAAAATAAAATAAAAATAAATAAGTAAATAAAAAGACTCCAGAGTTTGAGATCAGGTCTGTAGGATGAGGATAATATTTACTGAGCACCTACTAAGTCCCAGGCCAAGTACTAGGCACTGGAGTACAATAATGAAAAAGACAGACATGACAGACATGGCTGCTGCATGTAAGGAGGCTATAGTCTAGGCATAAAGAAAAAAAAAAGAGAAAACAGACAGATACATGAATAATTACAATTATAATAAGTTCTATAGAGTTAAGCAGATTGTCAAAAAGACTGAGGCTAACAGAGCGGGGAGCTACCTTAGAGAAGGTGAGCAGGGAGGACTTCTACAAGAAAGCCATGTCTGAGAAGAGACCTGAGGAATGAGAAGGAGCCAGACATGCAGAGATGCTCCAGGAAGTGTCTGGGGCAGTGGGCACAGCATGCACAAGAGCCCTGAGCTGGGGAGGACATTTCAAGTTTGAAGAACTGAAAGAAGGCTGGCAGGTTACCTGTAGGGGGTGTGGGGAGATGAGCTTGGAGAAGATGGGAAGGACCTTAGGACCATGGGAAAGGGTTGACTTTTATTCTAGGTTCCAGTTGTGCCTAGGGCATATGACTGTATTTTACAAATTTAATTTATTATTAACTGCCAATTTTATCAAAGTTTTTATTATACAAAATTTCAAGCATAAAAAGTAGAGAGGATAGAATCATGAACCCCCATAAGTAGATCACTCCAAGCCAATAACCAACAAGTGGTTTCCCACTTGTTTCATCTGCTTCTTATTTTGCTGAAGCACATTTAAGCAAATCCCAGACATCATGTCATGTCCCCCACTACATTTTTGAGCATTGCAAAAAAAACCTCATTTTCTTACATAACCATAATGCCATGATCACATCTAACAAAACTGACTAATTCCTAGGTACCAATCAATATTGAATCTGTAATTCAGATATCCCTGATTGCCTCGTAAATGTGTTTTTTTTAAAATTCAAGATCCAAACAAGGTGCATTATATTTGATTATAATATCTCCTGAGTCTCTTGATCTATAGCAGTCCTCACTCCCTGCCTCTTTTTTGTCTGTTTTAATGCCTCTGACTTGTTGAAGAAGCTGAGTCAGTTGTCTGGAGAATGCCTTACATTCTGGGTTTGTTTCTTTGCTTCCTCATGTGGTTATTTATCTTGATTTCCTATAATTCCTATAAATGGGAAGTTAGCTCTAAAGCTTAATTATTAATAAATTCAGGTTCAACTTTTTTGGCAAGAACATCATAGGTCATGATGTCCTTCACGTTGTGGCATGTCAGGAGGAACACGTGTCTGATTGTCCTGTTCTTGGTGATACTAAGATTCATCAGTGAGTTTGGGTGTTGAAAACTTGATCCCTCCATTGGAAAGTTCACCCATCAACCCATTATCTGATGGGTTTTTAAAATCTTTTCCGAATCAGTTATTACATTATAAATATAATTTCAATGATGATGCCAAATAAATTATTCCAGTCTATTCTTGACTATTTCCAATGTTGAGACCTCACTACCTCCTGCAGTTTTCATCAGAGAAGAGAGAAGTTACTGTAGATATTCTGCAAAAGTCCTCATGGCAGAAGAGAAATTGGGCATCCAACTTTTCAACTCAACTGCCATAAAATGTTACTTATTCTGGGAGAGGAGGGCAGTGGCTATCTTGAAAGAAGTGAGTTGGGAGAGATAAGAGGAGGTAGGACTGGGTCACAAGTTTCTGTAAGTGTAGATATTGAGCCCAAGAATCCCCATAGAGGATAATGTTTGAAAACTATTAGGTTGGTGCAAACATAATTGTGGTTTTTACCATTGAAAGTAATGGCAAAACCCACAATTACGTTTGTACCAACCTAATATGTATATAAGAGTATCATCTCTCCCCTCTCCTTTAATGGTTCCCAGTGGAAATTTGCCTCTGTGCAGGATGTGAAGTGCTGATAGATACTGTTGTTACGATAGAAGGCTGATGGGCCAGTCCCTACATCAGAGCTGAGCAGCACCTGTTCCTCAACCAAATCCTATAAGAACGATTGGAGCTATGATCCTATCCACCCCCACCCCTATTCCAGCAGCTGCAGCATAACTGGAGCCAGTTCTTGGTAGGAGATTTTTCCATGATGAGGGTGGACAAGTTGTGGCATGTAAAGCCCCTGCCGGGTGACAGAAACTGGAGTAGAAGTGTCTAGTAAAGGCCTCACCAAACAGCAGTGCACCAGAATGACCAGAATATTGCAGATGCATGGAGATTCCTGAGTAGCAACCATGGGTAGTAATCTTGGGACTTTAAGCACCCCAAACCACAGTCCATCAGTGATGCACTAATAGCCAGGCTTGGTTGGGATGGGAACTGCAGTGTGAAAAAGCAGATGTGCTCTGGGGAAGGGAAGTGGCTTGTCCAGGAACTGCTGGTGGTGTCCATTGACTGGAAAGGTCACCCATAGGTGGCATGCTTATCTGGGCCACACCATTACCCCATAATACTGAAACTCCCTGGTTCTGCTGTCCTGGTAGCCCCATGCTCAGTCTTAGCCATATTGAGACTGAGCTGTAATTTCTAGGTGGAGATGTCTGATAGGCAGATGGAGGTGCCAGACTAGAGCTTGAGAGTAGGGAGGAGGTAAGGGCTGCAGATGGATTTAGAGTAAGTACTCTGCACTGCACGTTTTATTGCTTCTCATTCTAGTAAGTGTGTGCACGTGTGTTTTTGTGTATTTAACTATTCTTTAAGGTGCCTGTGAATATGCAATGCGATTATGATTAGAGGGAGAGGAAGGATGTTCGTTTTTTGGTGATGGATTGACAGAAAAATTACCAGAGAAGCTTCAGGATTTAATCTCCTGACCGGGTTGCCACAATACCAAATTATGTTAAAAGCAGGTTTGAGGTAGCATAAGGGGGCAGGACAAACTAGAAAACAGGTGAGGGGGTCAAACCTTACAGCTAGAGAGAAAATAACAACAGAGTGGAAGGAGCAATACTGTTTAAGCAAGACAGTGTCCTTGCTATTGCAACAGCCTGCTCCTCAGCCCTGCATTGCCTTGTATTCCCCTGGTTTCCCACTTTGGAAGTAGATCTTTGTGCTTTGTTGCTTCTCACTTTTGTATGACCCAGGGAAGAGGAGAGGATGCTGTTTACTTTGTTATGGGACTAGAGGATGGAGAAAAGAGAAGAGCTGCCTCTTCTGCTTGGGGCTTCGGCGAGGGCTGACATAGGTTCTAGCTTGGGCTCCATCAGCACCCTGCAGGCTGGGAGAGGAGCTGCTACCACCACTTTCTCAGTTTTTAACCAACCCAGGGAGTAACTGGACATAGCATGTAAGGTTGAGTCTCCAAGCCTAGCATCCGACCTCAGAGGCGGATGTGAAGGTTGGAGCTGTGAGTTGCATCAGTGGTATTGTGAAATGCATTAATAAGTATACGTTCCTTCTGTGAGCTGAGTCCTCTGTGTGATCCCATGAACTTTTCAGTGCTGAGCTGTGGGCAAGACTTCTCGGGTCCCATCCTACTCAAAATATAGCCTGGGGTCAGAGGGTGGCAGAAGGCAGGTAAGGATGACTCTGGACTGTGCATTTAGAGCTGCTAGATGGGCAGGTGGATGGATGGATGGGGCAGGTGGACCTCTCTGGGCACAGAATCACAGAGACCAGAGAAGACCCACCTATACTTTGACAAGGGTCAGGTGGGTTCAGAGAAGGAATTTTGGGGGGGACTTGTGGGTGAGTCGGGGAATGAATGGACAAGGAAGTACTTATGCCTTTTTTCCTGGGTTTACTGATGGGCCTGAATTGCAATTTAAGGTCTAATTTTAGCCATGTATTTGTGGTCCTCCGTGACTCATGGAAGGCCACTCTAGATGTGCAGATGACTTATATCCTTGAAAATGAGACCAGATCATCTCATCTCCAAGTTCCTCCCAGGTAGCAATTTAAATGTCATTTCCATGACTCCCCATTTGATTAAGTGTCCCCACCATGAGCCCCAACATATGCTGTTTTTTTCGGTCATGGTCGTCTCTTTATAGCCAGGCCTTTGAAGGGCCGTTGTAACAGTACAGAAAGAGACATGGTGACACTGAGAATGGGTTAAATCTGGTGTTGGACAGGCATATCTTCATGTTTGCTTTTTGTTAACTATCTGTAGCTTTGCTGTTCTCTTATTTATTTCCTTCCTGCTTCTCACACCTGGTTCTCCGAGAGCTTCCCTACCTGCGTGTACTGGCCCATCCCATGACCCCCTTGACTCTGATGGAATGCTATCTGGGCAGGGCCTGGGGTGGGCATGGCAGGGGAAGAGGGGCACAAGGAAAGGGGCCTCACTTTCGTTTCTGAACCATCTTTCCTTGGTGTTTGTTTTCAGGGACCTGACTCTTTCCAAAACAAAAACAAAAACAAAAAACTCCAGCTGTGTATTTAGACACACATATACATCTCTTCCCATTCCTGGCAGAGCTGCTGCCCGGCTGCTGCCTTCTCTGAGCCGTGGCCGCAGGAGGGATGGCATTTTTAAGCAGGATGAATTACTGTCGAGCCGCCGCTCTTCTGCACCCAGGGCCATCAATCTTGTCTTGAACACCGGGACTGCTGGTCGGCCTGCTCAGGCTCATCTTTCTGGGGCAGACTTATTTATGGAGCCACAGCAAAGGTAATCTCACTCTCCAGCCCCACGGCCCGGGCCTCTCTCGGCCACTCTTAAAAATAGCCTAGGACGAATAGGAGAGCCAGAGTCCGGTTACTTCCTGCACTCAGGGTCTGATCTCACCTCACCTCTTGCGTCTGGCAGCTCAGCCCTTCTCAGGGGCTGCTGGACAGGCTTCTGGCCCTGCAGAAGGTGGTCAGCCTGTCAGTCCCTCTCTGGCTCAGAGACCAAGTCAGTGGTAGTTTCTTAAGGGAAGTAGGGAAAGGCATGGGGCCGGGGGCGGGGGCTATCTTTCCCAGCTAGCATTGCCCAGCCAGTTGGGTGCGAAATCTCAGTCCTGGAAGCAGCAAGTCCATCTGCAGAAGAGGACAGGCTGTTCAAAGGGACAAATATGGCCTTGGGCACAGGCCTGGCATCATGGGGTATCCTGTGTTTAGGGAGGATGACTGGTTTTCCCACCTTGCACCTTCCCTTCTCTTGAGTGGTAAACACTTTTGTCAAGTCCTGGCTGGGAAATGCCCTTTGTCCCCATGCACTGTGTCCTTTCCCCACCTGCCCTCCCGAAACCTGTTTGGTCGAGGGGAATAAACTGCACTCCAGTTTGGCCTTTGGTCCCAGCCACAGTCATTCCCCGGAAGACCCTGGGGAGGCCTCCTCCTGCAGCAGACCTTGGTTTTTCTCCCAAGGCAATTAGGGTGGGTAATCCTGGCTCCTGTCTTACCTTAAAAGGATGTGGTGGGATGGATTCATCAGGTTGGGGAAAATGCAGTCTCAAGTGAGTCTGTACGTGAAAAATAAGGCTATAGCCTTGCTGCCATCTCACGCTTGGGCTGGTGAATGTGCTTCAGTGCCTCCGAAAGCGTGTGCCTGGTGGGTGCGCATGTGTGTGCTGGTGTGTGTCAGTGTGTCAGATGTGAGCCAGTGTGTGTGCTGTGGGTGCACACACCCACAGAGGGAGTGGTCTCCCTTACAGCTCACTGGCTGTCAACCCCCATCACGGGTCTGCCTCACAGCCTCCCCACCTCCCGCTTTGCTCTCTTGGATGTGAAGGCTCTGGGTCCTCTGCTCTCTTACAGACTTGATCTTGGAGTCCCTTAAGATTCCCAGAAAGAGGAGCGAATGGCAGGTACAGATGAAGAAAGCTAGTAGTTTTCCTAGGGCCCAGGGCATCGAAGACCGAGCCTGGCCCCGCTGGCCCTCTCCTCACTTTTCTCCCCGATCCCAGCCCTGCCTTCCCATTACTTCTTAAGGTTCCCAAAGCTTGCTGTGTTCTTTCTTTTTTTTTTTTTTTTTTTTTGAGACGGAGTCTCGCTCTGTCGCCCAGGCTGGAGTGCAGTGTCACAATCTTGGCTCACTGCAAGCTCCGCCTCCTGGGTTCACGCCATTCTCCTGCCTCAGCCTCCCGTGTAGGTGGGACTACAGGCGCCCGCCACCGCACCCGGCTAATTTTTTGTATTTTTAGTAGAGACAGGGTTTCACCGTGTTAGCCAGGATGGTCTCCATCTCCTGACCTTGTGATCCTCCCATCTCGGCCTCCCAAAGTGCTGGGATTACAGGCTTGAGCCACCGCGCCCGGCCGCTGTGTTCTTTCTTAGCTTCAGGACTTTACACCTGCTCTTTATTCCCTTTGCTTGGACTCTTGTCCTTTCCCATCTGTCCCTTCACGGGTACCTCCAAGCTTCCTTTAGGAATAAACTTCAACTTCCCCTCCCTGGCGCCAGTCCCCGCCAAGTCCCCACCTAAGCCAGCCATGACATACATCACACCTTCTTGTAGTTGCTTGCTTAATTGTGTGTCTCTGCCACCAGAGTCCAAGCTCTATGGGGACATGACCTTTCCTGTCTTGCTTGCCCCTGCCTAGTACAGTGCCTGCCACCTTGTTGGAGCCTGGTACATATTTGAATTAATTGTGAATGAATGAATGAGTGAGTAGGAATGATTGATGACGGGTGAGGGAAGACCCAGTGCTCCTGATGTGCTGGTTCATCGCATGGACTCGCAATGCACGGTTCCATTGTCCGTGGGATGCCCTGACTGCCATGTGCTTGATGGGACAGCAGGCTCCTCTGGGTTGCTCAATCTGTCCTGGGATTCAACAGGAGACCTCATCTGAGCACCTGGTCATGCTCCAAAGAAGCCCTAAAATGCAAGGTCACTTTCTGAATACCAGCTGCTGGGAAGGAACTCAGAGGGCTCTCGAAAAGCCTCCAGGAAGAGCGAAGTCCCCCCAGTGCAGCTGCCCTGGGCTGGTGGCATCAGTGGTGGCTTAACTCTCTCATCCATCTCTCCCCATGGTTCCCATTTGCGTCAGACTCAGCCTACTTCCAGCTTCTCCCTTCCCCTGGCCTATCCCCATCTCCCTCACCAGGTTAGGTCCTGGCCCAGTCCGCAGGGCGAAGGTTGCTTTCCCCAGCTCGTGCCCCGCAGCCTCTGGCTCCTGGGCTCCCGGGAGAGCTTCCCCTCTCCCGGGGTGCTCCCTGCGGCGGGGCGGCGGGTCTGGAGGAAGCGGCCGGCTGCGACTGACGTCTCCACCTGCTGGCCATCCTGACCCTTGCTACATGCAGCTCTCCATCCCCGCCACCGCCGCCGGTACTGTTGCTGCTGCTGCTGCTGCTGCTGCAATATTTTATAACAAACGACCCAGAGACCCGGGTAGGAAGCATGCCCAGGCAGATGACACGGCGTGCTGCTCCCGCCAGAATCTACTCACATTGGATGCTCCGAATAAGTTTCCCCTGAGAAAAAGTCCGAGCGGGTAGAGAGCTAACCCTCTGACTGTGTTGCCGTCCCCCAGGGATCCTTCCATGAAGACTGAGGCAGGCCGAGCTGCTAAGAGCCTGCTGACATGACATCGGCTGCAGAGTTTGAAAATGTGGGCAACCAGCCACCTTACAGCCGGATCAATGCCCGCTGGGATGCCCCAGACGACGAGCTGGACAATGACAACAGCTCAGCCAGGCTCTTTGAGAGGTCCCGGATCAAGGCCTTGGCAGGTACTGTTTGGGGCCACAGGGGTTGGAGGGCATTCTCCCAATCACAAGGTTCACAGCCCTCCCCAGTTAGTGTGGATCCTCCGTGTGTGTTGGGTGAGCCCTGGCATGGCAGTGATGGAGACATGTTTGCCGGGCTCAGGGAGGTGGGGGTCCCCTTGGGAGGGAGCACACGCTCTGGCAGCCTCTGCCCCCAAGGGCCTCTGAGAAGCGAGGAGGTGCTGAAGCTGGGACCAGGTGGGGCCTGCCCTCTGCATCTGTCCTGAGTGACCTGCGGCCAAAGTGAGAAGTACAAGAGTCTGGGCAAAACAGTGTCTGAGGGCTGGACAGCCAGGCGCAGGTACACAGGGCCTCCTGGTTAACCCCGATTTCCTGCCTAGGCCTGGAGAGAGGAATTGTCGTCCTCTCTGTGGTCCCAAAAGGAGTGATTGGATAGGAAATCGAGAGCAGATAACATCCTTGCCACTGCCTCAGGAAGGATTTTCTTGATGAAACCTTTCATCCTTAAGCTGGAATTAGATTTTTGCTTAGCAGGTTCATAATAGATCTTTCTCTCTCTCTCTCTCTCTCTCTCTCTCTCTCTCTCTCTCTCTCTGTGTGTGTGTGTGTGTGTGTGTGTGTGTGTGTGTGTGTGAATCCCAAGAATCGGACCTCAGCCGGTAGGAGGAGGAGAAGCCATTCCTACTAGAGATTTAAGATATTCTCCAGCCCCACCCTCTCTCTCTCTCGGGGGGTGTGTGTGTGTGTGTGAGAGAGAGAGAGAGAGAGAGAAGATGGGGGTGGAGAATATCTTAAATCTCTAATAGAAATGACTTCTCCTCTCCCTGTTGGCTGATATCTGATTCTTGGGATTTTTTTTCCCCCAACTCCTGTGCGTATTGCCTCTCTGAACTTGACCCAGGATAACTATATTCCGACCTTAAGTCCTCAGCCAGTAAGAAAGGCGGAGTTGCATGGTGTTGTGTGTGTATGTGTGGGGGCTGGGTTCCTTCCCCTGATCCACCAGTCAGCAGCCCACATTGGACCTGTTTCCCTCTCATTGACTGTTCCTGTCTTCCACCTTCTAAGAAGACCACAACCTTCCCCATAAACACTGTCTGGAGTGATTCTCCCACTGCCCCCATACCTTATGGTCCAAATTGAAGGTTGTAGTAATCCTCTTCCATCCTCCCTCCCTGCACTCAGCTCCCAGATACCACAGTCCCCAGCTGATCTTGAAGCCTGAGCAGGCCCTGGACCCTCTGGGACCATAATGACCTCACACCTTGGAGTGTCTGGGCTTCTCATTCTGGGAAGGGAATGCTGCAGTGTCTCATCTCCCTTATCATGACAAGGAATCCACTTGGGTCTCACTCATCACCACTGGTGTCCTTGCTCTTTATAGGAAACTCTCTTTCTTCTTCCTTCATTTCCTTCTCACCCTCCTTGACCCCACAAAATTCTCCCTTGGTTTCCCTTGGGGACAGACCATAGCAGTGATCCATTGCTTTTGTATACATTAATTGAAGCCAACCAGACTTGGAACCATTGGCTTTGTCAGTCTGGTTTTACCTTCTTATATCTCTGTGCTGGCTGGATCTAGCTGCAATGACCCTGGTGATCCAGGTGGAGGGAGAGGGTACCATATTCCGTAAAATTTGCCAAAGCAAGGTAAAAGTGGGGACTGGACTTCGTGCAGGGATCCTTTTATCTTTTTTAAGAAACCAAAGTAAATTCTATTTTAATAGTTACTTGTTGTACTCTTACTATGTTTAAAGCTAAACCCCTGGCCAAACGTGAAAGGGGAGAGGGGAACCACAGATGAATTCAATATAGTGTCTGTCTCTCAGGAGTTCACAATCTATTAGGGAAAAATGAACTATGTTCACAATTAATTAGCATGAGAGGAATTAGAGAAGAACTGTAGGAAGAGCACATAAATTAAACAGCAATGAGAGAGCCAAGGAAGAGATGCAGGGAGAATCAGGGAACAGTTCATGGAGGAGGCAGCCTTTGAGCTGGGAACTGAAGGGTGTGTGTAATTCTGGCAGGCAGAAGGGCCCCTGGTTTCTCCGGTTGGCCTGTGTGTGTTGTCACCAGGTCTGATGAGCTGCTTGGGAAGTTGGTGGAGATACGTTAAAGAGCCAAGCACAAAGCCGGGCGTTGGGCGTGGTAGCTCATGCCTATAATCCCAGCACTTTGGGATGCTAAGGTAAGTGTATGGCTTGAGACCAGAAGCTCAAGACCAGCCTGGCCAACATGGTGAAACTCCGTCTCTACTAAATTACAATAAATAAATAAATAAATAACTGGGCATGGTGGTGCATGCCTGTAATCCCAGCTACTCAAGAAGCTGAGGCAGGAGGATCGCTTGAACCTGAGGAGGTTCAGTGAGCCAAGATCATGCCACTGCACTCCAGCCTGGTGACAGAGCAAGACTCTGTGCTTAGTGGTCAGTCCTAGGTTGATCAGGAAAGAGCCTTTGCTGACATTGGCTGTGCCTAGTTGAGCCTACGCCTCACCAGGAGCATGCATCTGACTTACCAGAGAATCTGAATGCCCCCTGGGGAGAGGAAAAGCCACAGAGCATAGAATTGTATGCCTGGGCCTTAACGATTCAGAACATCTGGCCAACAAGTAAACATGCAAGTTTGAGGTCCTTTCAAGATTTTCAAAAAACAAACAACCTAAGTGGTTACTGGCTTCCTTCTCCTGAGAGTCCACTCTAGGTGATCTGGGCTTGAGCTAAAGCTTTGGAAAGGTCTAAATAGAGTGGCAGATGTGCCCATTCTGCTGGGTAGGCAAAATGGAGAAAGGGAGCATGTCAGCCTTCCTAGTCTCAAAGTCTTGACTTTTTTTCCCTTTAGTACTGTCACTGGGGCCACCTTAACAGCCTAGGCAGGGGTCAGTCTTTCAAAAGAAACATTAGGGAGCAGGAGCTCTCAGCCACTCTCCCACTCACAGGAATATTAAGGCAAGGAGGGGATTCAGCCCTGAGTTGCTTATAAGATAGCAGTGACCTGCTTCATAGGTATATGTGGTAAAGTAGGGGAAATTGGCCTGGCATCCTCTTCAGAAATGTAAGGTCCTGGGGTGAGGAGGAACATGTCACAAGATCCAGATTCAAGTCTTGATTCCGCCTTTAATGCCACCGCAGTGGAGGATCACTGACTCCTTTTCCATTTTTATCAAATAGGGATGATAGTATTTTCTCAAGGTTGTTGTGAAGAGCAAATAAGATAAAGTTTATGAAAGTTTTTATTAATAATAAAATGCTAGGTGAATGTTAGATAATGTTAGTACTAAGAAAATTCCCCATAGGTGTTTTCTGTCCTTTCTCTTTTCCCAACTTCAGACATTCAAGATCATGAGCTTGGTCTTTTTCCTTGCCTGTTGTACATTGGCCTGTTCCAGGACCTGTTTCTTCCTACTTAACCCCCGCCCTCCTTTGCCTCAGAAGTCTGAGTTGGAAGAAAAAGCCAGGGACCAAGGAAATCAGGCTAATGTTTGTGCTTGAAGCTCTGGGCTCTTTCCCCTTCCCCCAGACCTGATGCCCATGAGATGAAGCCCCATGCCGTGCAGGTCTCTCTCTCCATAAGACTATTCAGTCCATGACCCTGGCTGTGTCTCTGCCATCTGACTGGGTGACATGGAAGGCCCGAGAAACCTAAGGATGATGGTCTCGTCAAATGCTTTTCCAGATGAGACAGTTTCTCTAGGTCCATCTCCATTTAATGACCTATGGTTGGAAGACCTGAATTTGGGTGACTGGATGTGCTCTTTTCTGCCTCTTAAGTAAAATTCCTCTCAACTCCGAAGGAAATACTCCCTATTCTGCCTTTCATACCACTCCCAGGTCTTCCTTCCTGGACCTAAAGAAACAAGCCATCTGGCTAATCTGTCCTCGTACATAAAAACCTGACCTCTCTCCACAATGAATGACTTTCTGTATGAAACTGGGAGTCGGCCTAACTAAAGCGAAAAGGAAGATGGGTAGGAAAATGTTGCAGAAGGCTCCTGTAAGGGGGTGGATTTGACCTTGGCAATGCCAAGGGGAGGGCTGGGATCCCAGCAGGAATATTTGCCCTGTAGCTCCCTGAGCAGATTTTAGCTTTTTAACGTCAGTCTCTAAACTGGCCGCCTGTCATGAGGTTAAGTAGCAGATAGCCCTGAGGCTTCTTCCTGGGCTGGAGACCATGCTTCTCTCTTTCAATGACTGCCTCTGGCACCTTCCTACTTTCTAGACCTGTTTTGAGGGATTACAGGAAGAGCAGCAACTGAAAAGCCCAAGTTCCTATCCTTCCAAAAGGTTCCAGCCTTCACGTTTCAATAGAAAGGCTCCCCCTATCTCCTAGAGTCCCCCTAATTGTCACACAGCCCCATTTCTTCTCCTTCCCCTTTTCATACTGGGAGCTGCCAGAAGAGCATTCGTGGCTGTCTGGATGAAGAATGAAGCACTGCAGGCTGCAGGGAACTTACCAGTCAGAATGCCCGCCCTCTGTCTCCCTCTCCTCGCCCCAGAGGAGGCATCTGCCTGCCTGCCTGCACACTCCTCCCCTCCCCGGCACCTGGGTACAGACTCCAGTGACTCCAGTGAGGACACTGCCTCAGGGTAGATGTGGCCCAGCTGGGAGAGCAGGGAGTGGAGGAACCCCATGGAAAGATGCCCCAAAAGAGAAGCCCTGTGCATGAGCCTCACTCCCCTTTTCTCTCTTCCCTCCCCTCCCTCCTTCCACTCCCCTGCCTTACCCATGCGCACAGCTTGGCCCCCGGCATCCTATGTGCCGCCTGCTGCGTGATTTACAGCTTCTCGGCTCACAGAGGCATCTCGGAGGCATCTTGCAGTGCAGGGAGCAGTCCAGAGCCTCCTGCAAAGAGCCTGTGGGAGACACAGCCTTCATGTTCTTTCTCAGTCTTCCTCCTGTTCTTTGGCCCATGGAGCAATCACCAAAGGATAGACTACACAGGGCCTCTCATTTTAAAACCAGGTGTATAGAGATCTGTGTTACCTATTCAGGTTTTGCCTTTACATTCAAATCCAAGTGATGCGGCAAGCTAGAGAGGACCTTCCTTCCTGCATTGTCTCTTTGTAGCCTTCTTCCCGGAAGAGAGATGAGGCTGAGGGGTGAGGTTGGTTGAGGACAATTCTGAGACTGCTGCAGGACAGCAGGTGCACTACAGCCTGTGTCCCTGCACTCTGAAGCACATAGTTGCTGCCACTCTGAACCTTAACTGTCTTCTGGACCTACTGCGTGCAGGCCCCGAGGTTAAGTTCTGTGGTAGCGGACATTCCTCAGATGCTCCTGCTCCCCGCCCACCTCCTTGGCTGCCAGGAACTCCCAGGGGAGGGTGGTAGAGGCCTTTTCCTGACGGCTGCTGAGGGCCTGAGAGTGTTCCGGACATGTTTGGCCTCTCTCTCAGACCCCTTTCCCCTTGTGTACAGGAGGATGCTGATCTCAGGTGCCCCGGTTGCCTAGGAGGGCTTTGTGTCCAGAGGGTGAGTGATTTCTCAGGGAGCAGGGCCTCACCACCCTGGATGGGTATCAGTAGCCTCTCTGTTAAGTTGACAGATTCAGGTGCAGCTGCTGGAGAGCAAGGCGCCAGTTGTCCATGGTCCCCCCATATCTGTCTCCGGATACCTGTAACCAACAAAGATGGTAGTGTCATTAATGGGAGGTTTGTAATGTTTTCTTCTTCTCAGATTTCAAAACATAAAATGGAGTTTTATTTAGAGACTACATATTGGGAAAATGTACTAGCCACAGAAATAGCTATCACTGTCAGCAACCATTTTAATGTCAGAGGGAAAAAATTGGATCCGCAGCTTTCTCTGGGAGGTCAGCCATGGTGAGATTGTCCCCCTGCCCCCAGGCAGGACACAGTGTAGATAAACCTGCCAGTTACCTGTGCAGATAAATCTGCAAGAGATGTCAGCATGCCACCTGCACTGTGTGGCCCAGGGCCGGTTTCCCCTGCCCAGGACATAAAACCTTCCATTGTCCCCTTACCACTCTTGATAAAAGCTATACTTCCTCTCTCAGAACTCTTTACAGAACCAAGGCTGCTTCCCTTCTATGGGTGACTGCTATCTATCATTGTGAAGATGCTTTATCAAATATTAATACGCTGAGGTTAATAATAAGACTGTGTTCTCTCCCCCGGCAGTGTAGTCTGAGTGAACCATGTTAATAGCCTCCTCCATCTTTGGGACATTTCTGTGGGATTTGTTCCCAAGGGCAAGCTCTGACCCCAGGCCTTGACTGTGTTTATGGCTCTCAGGAGCAGCCAGCACCCATTCTCTCTGCCCCATGTGTCCCCCACATGCTGCTTGGCTGAGGAGGTGCCAAGGGTGTTGTTTTCAGAGCATCTGTAGCAATTTTCCATTTTCCCTTTATAACATGTCACTGAGAGAGAGTGACAAGGAGGCTAGTAGCAGCTGAGTCTCTGCGAGCATTTTACCTCCAAACCCTTTGGCCTTCAGACTCGGGAAAGTAGATCAACCAGAGAGTCTCATTTTACAGTCTAGTGAGACAGAGGTAGATCAAATAATCCCACATGCGTCTATATGCATAGACACATGTGCACGGCAAATTATGACAAATGCTATGAAGATTTGCTGGGAACTGTAAAGTTTGTAACATAAACTGCAGCTCAGTTCAGGGGATAAGCATGTTTGAGTCAGAGCACAGGGTCGGTGGTGTTGATAGGAGGGCAGGCAGGGGCCACCTCACAGGCCTGATAGGCCACCAGCGTTGCCAAGGTCCTGGGCAGGAAGCAGAGGAAAACTCAAAAGGGGTGGCTGTGGAGTTTAAGGAGGGAGTTCTTTGCAAAACAGTGGTGAGGTTGAAGGGTCCAAGAGAGGGAGCATTAGCTGTGGGCTGCAGGACAGGAGCTGAGCCTTCAGTAGAGGGTGGAGGGTAGGAGCTGCTGCCAGCCCATCAAAGTACTTTCAGCAGGAAAATGACATGGTTAGATTTGGGTTTTTAGGGCTCGCTCTGACTACTAAGGATCACCCTCTGTAGGGAGAACGGGTTGTGGGGAGGCTGTGCAGAAGTCCGGTAAAGAGAAGATGCTGTTTGAGTTAGCTTGTTACCCATAGGTGAGGAGAAAATGGTCTACCTGGCAATATCACTCTTCTGTCCTCCTGCCTCTATCATTAGGGGACCTTGATCAAGTCACTCTTCTGCTCCTCGGGGCCTCTTTATCCTCACCTGTAACACCAGGGGCTTGAACTAGATGATTCCCAATGCTCTTCTAGCTCTGAGAGTTTGAGCAGAAGCCACCTATGGAGTGGTATTGACAATGTGTTTCTTTACCCTGAACCATGTAGCTTTGGTTCCTGGCCTGGGGAAGGGAACTGATCCTTTTCAGCAAATCGGTGCTTCTCCAGAAACTCTCTCTCTGTTCACTAAAGGCATCACCTAGGCTGAGGCCAAGTCCTGGACTGTCTTGACTTTTGCAGCCCCATGTTCTCAGAGAGTGTAATCTCTCTCTGCAGCCACCACCTGCATGCAAGACAACCATGCCTGATATTTGTGCAACTGCTTCATGTTCTAGCTGCTTTTGTTCAGGTCATCTCCATGACTCTTCACCCACTCTGTGAAGTGGGCAGGGTATAGCTGTTGTCATCTCCCTAGAGATGAGGAAGGTCACAATGCCAGGAAGTGGCCAGGACAGGACTAGGATCCCAGGGCTTTAAAGTCATCACAGCGCTGCTTGGGCTGCAGCCCGCGGACCCTACTGAATGTTCTTCATTCTTACCTTTTGTGCTCCTTTGCGGCCCCCCGGAGATGCCCCTTCCCATTTTTCCTTCCAACACCAGCCTTTTGAGCCTCCTGCCTCCTGCCTTTCCCCTGTCCAGTCCCATTTACACAGGACAGTTAGAATCTTTGTCCTCCAGCACACTTTCAGGAGGTGCTGCTTTACTTAGGAACCTCCGGGCTGTTATGTACCTGGACTATAATGTTCACATTCCCTAGACTGTCCTGCAGCTGCCTTGCTCTGGATAAATTCACTGCTTCTCACCCCAACTCCCCAAACCTGCATACATGTACACACATGCACACACACACATAGGCACTTGCCCGTTGCCACCTGAGGGGCTTTGAATATGACCTCCTTTTTCTTCCCTGCCATTCTAAAACCATTATCATTTTTAAACTCCAGATGAAAACTAGCCTTCTTCAAAAATAAAAAAACTTTTTGATTTAAACTGGTCTACGATAACTTGTTTTCTTTTGCAATAATATATAAAGATCATATTTTATGTAAAATGCAATAAGAGCTGGACACAGTGGCTCATGCCTGTAATCCCAGCATTTTGAGAGGCCCAGCAGGGAGGCCAGGAGCTCCAGACCAGCCTGGCCAACATGGTGAAACCCTTTCTCTACTAAAAATACAAAAAATTAGCTGGGTGTGGTGGCACATGCCTGTGATCCCAGCTACTCGGGAGGCTGAGGCACAAGATTTGCTTGAACCCAGGAGGCAGAGGTTACAGTGAGCTGAGATCCCGCCACTGCACTCCAGCCGGAGTGACAGAGGGAGACTCTGCCTCAAAAACATAAATAAACAAATAAAAAAGCAATAAGATATTTACTTCGATATCTTTTTAACATTTTTGTTAACAAGAATATATATTTAATATAGAAAATATGAGAAAAACAGATAAAGAAAAGTAGAGATTTTGTTAATGTCTCATATAGACATTTTAATTTCTATAGATGTATGACTGTATATGACTGTATAGGTCTGTGTATATATTGTTATCTATAATAGTATAATCTTAGACCCTCTTTCATGTAGCAATATGCTATGAGTATCTTTTCATGTCAGCAAACATGCAAATTATTTTAATGGCTATATTGTCTCCCTTTGAATTACTATACCCCAAGCTCAGCCTCCCAAGTAACTGGGACTATAGGCATGCACTACTGCACCCGGCTTCTGACCACTTTAAAATCAGTCTTATGGGCTTTATTCTTGCATTTGCATCTTAAGATATGTAGTAAGCATCCTAAACTTCCATCTTAGAATCACCCCTAGCTATGTTGCAAATCCTTAAGGGTTGGGGAAATAGCTGTTCACAAAACCAGTGTGATGAAAGTTGGTTGAAAGGAAAATTCCTCTCCAAACTAGTTAAACAGAAACAGTAGAATTTGTGTCATCATCATTTATGATGTGTCCCTGAGAGTCTGCCCCATGCTAGGCTTTATTGTGGATTGGCATCTGTGTCATTGAGGTTTGCCACAAGTTCATGGCTGTTAAAGTATGGCTCACTTGGCCGGGCACGGTGGCTCATGCCTATAATCCAGACACTTTGGAAGGCCAAGGCAGGCGGATCACCTGAGGTCAAGAGTTTGAGAACAGCCTGGCCAACATGGTGAAACCTGGCCTCTACTAAAAATAAAAAAATAAAAAATAAAAAAAAAAGAAATTTAGCTGGGTGTGGTAGTGCGTGCCTGTAGTCCCAGCTACTTGGGGAGGCTGAGGCAGGAGAATCACCTGAACCCAGGAGACGGAGGTTGCAGTGAACCAAGATCGTGCCACTGCACTCCGGCCTGGGTGACAGAGGGAGACTCCATCTCAAAAAACAAACAAACAAACAAAAACAACAACGGCAAAACAAAGCATGGCTCACTCTGGTTCCCTAAGCTCTTGGCTTCTTGGCATGAGAAGGAGAGAAATCACAAGTTGTGAACCTGCAAAGGGCTCAGCATGAAATGACTGTTTTCAGAAGACTCGTGGTCCATGGGCCTCCCTTGGTGCCTTTGCTCCTACTTGTCTTTCTGACCTCCTAGTTTTACCTGTAGCTTAAGGCTGTGAGTGACTGAAAATGCAGACTTCCTCGAGATAGAAACTTTTTTTACTTTTCATCTATTAGTCCTCAGGGTTTATGAACTTTATATCCTATTTTTCTTTATGGCACCTGTCGTTTCGTATTATAAAAGCAATATATGTCCGTTGCAAATATTTTAGAAAACACAGAAAAGAAAAAAAAAGTTACCCAGCATTAGGACATAGGTTTGAAAATCTTAATTTTCCCCCAAAATACATTACAATATCCTTTCCTGTCATTGAAATTTCTTTAACAACCTTAATAGTATCCTCATTAATATACCAAAATATTAAATTATCCCTTGTTTTTGATTATTTAGGTTGCTATTTTCTATTCTTGAAAGCAAATTTTTTTTAACAGAAAAAGGAGGGATAGGCACAAAACCCTCAAGAAATGTAATAGAAAGCCACTGAAGCAATAAATAGATGGACCCAGAAATGGGAGACGAAGCTTCCAAAGATAAGATACTTCAACTTTACCGTTTGGTTTAAGGACGGCTCCTATTTTTAAAACAACCCCACTAGGGACTTTTGATGGTGAACTTCCCAGATGCCCGTGACATCAGGGGGTGAAGCAGGTCCTGGAGTGGGTGGGGCTGGCGGCTGGTGTGCTGCTAACCAAGAAGGGAGGAGGGAGGACCCATGGGAAGCCTGGCGAAGGAGTAACACAAGAAACAGACTGAGCCGTGACCCTGTGGGGAGACATTTATGCTTTAAACCCCTGTAGAGAGTATTCAGAGGGCGGAACCTCAGACAGGAGCTGTGTGGGGTTCGGGGAGGCAGAGCGTTCCTTGCTCCTTACAGACCTCACTTCCCTTTTGCATCCAGGGGCCAGTGCTTCTGCCATCGGCCTTGCTCTCTCCTTTTCACTTCTCTTATGGGCTCAGGTGGTTAAAGATGCTTATGATTTTGGCCTGATGAAAAATCCCTAAGGCAGGAAAGCACACAAAAGGAATGAGGCTATCTTGGAAAAAGGAAGAAAAGAAAAACATATTAGTATTTTCTTTAGGCTGGGAGCGGTGGCTCATGCCTGTAATCCCAGCACCTTGGGAGGCCAAGGCAGGCAGATCACCTGAGGTCAGGAGTTTGAGACCAGCCTGGCCAACATGGTGAAACGCTGTCTCTACTAAAAATACAAAAATTAGCTGGGCATGTTGGCACACGCCTGTAATCCCAGCTACTCGGGAGGCTGAGACAGGAGAATCACTTAAACCCAGGAGGTGGAGGTTGCAGTGAGCCGAGATGGTGCCATTGCACTCCAGCCTGGGTGACACAGCGAGACTTTGTCTCAAAGGAAAAAAAAAGGAAAAGGAAAATATATCTATTTCTGTTTTGAAGAAGTAATATATACACCCAGTAAGTAAAACCCAAAAGCTATAAAAGGGCAAATAACAAGTTTTACTCCCACCTCAGTCCCCCAGACATCCAGTTCTTTTCCCACAACCTCTGTTAATCATTTTTTGTGTATCTTTCCAGAAATATTTTATGCATATATAAGCACATGGTCTATATTTTTTCCCCAGCTGTAGTTTTGTTTTTTGTTTTTTTACTATATACTGTTCTATGTTTCTCACCCAATGTATCTTTTTTTTTTTTTTTTTTTTTTTGAGACGGAGTCTCGCTCTGTGGCCCAGGCTGGAGTGCGGTGGCCGGATCTCAGCTCACTGCAAGCTCCGCCTCCCGGGTTCACGCCATTCTCCTGCCTCAGCCTCCCGAGTAGCTGGGACTACAGGCGCCCGCCACCTCGCTCGGCTAGTTTTTTTGTATTTTTTAGTAGAGACGGGGTTTCACCATGTTAGCCAGGATTGTCTCGAGCTCCTGACCTCGTGATCTGCCCGTCTTGGCCTCCCAAAGTGCTGGGATTACAGGCTTGAGCCACCGCGCCCGGCCTCACCCAATGTATCTTGATGATTGTTTGATATTAGTATATAAGCAGCCTCCACATTCTTTTTTTTTTTGAGACAGAGTCTCACTTTGTTGTCCAAGCTGGAGTGCAGTGGCGCGATCTCAGCTCACTGTTTCAACCTCCGCCTCCCAGGTTCAAGCGATTTTCCTGCCTCAGCCTCCTGAGTAGCTGGGATTACAGGCGCCTGCCACCACACCTGGCTAATTTTTGTGTTTTTAGTAGAGAGGGAGTTTCACCATGTTGGTCAGGCTGGTCTGGAACTCCTGATTTTGTGATCTGCCCACCTCGGCCTTCCAAAGTGCTGGGACTGCAAGCATGAGCCACTACGCCTGGCCTATTTTTTTAATTAAAAAAAGTTATCAAAAGATTTTAAAATTTAAAAATGCAATGAATTTCCAACTTCTATGTAGATTTTTTTTTTTTTTTTTTTTTTAACCAGTGTATTAATAGATCTGTAGGATAAATTCCTAGAAGTGGAATTACTGGGTCCAAAAGCATGTGCATTTGTAATTCTGAGGGGTCTTGCCAAATTGCCTTTCATAGAGGTTGAGCCAATTATACCCTCTCCAGCAACACATGAATGTTTTTTCACCACATCCTTGCCAACACAAGTATTTTATCAGACTTCTTGATCTTTGCCCAGCTGATAGGTGAAACATAGTGTGTTCGTGTATTTTCATTTTACTTCTTGGCTTTTATTATGCAAAATTAAAAACTGATAAAAAAGTAGAGACAAAAATATAATAGGATCATTACATTATCACCTGAATTTAACAATTGTTGATATGTTGTTATATTTGCTGATCTATTTTGGGGGTTGAAGCATTGTTAAAGTAAAGTAAAGATCATATGATATTTCCCCCTAATTACTCTAGTATGTATCTCTGAAAAACATGAGCATTTTCCACCTAACCATGGTACCATTATTACACCTAATAAAATTAACAATAATTCCCTAAAAATATAACCTAATACATGCTTGATATTCAGATTTTCCAAGTTGTCTCAAAAATGTCTTTATGATTAGTTTGTTCAAACAAATTAAGGACCATTATTAGATTGTGTATTTGCATGTGTGTGTGTGTGCATGCACGTGGGCTTTTAATTTGGACCTCTATTATGAGTGACTTGTACTTTTTTTTATACTTTTTTTTTATACATTTAAGAGATGCTTATAATTTTTTCTGTTAACTCTTTGTTCACATTATTGGTCTTTTTCCCTGTTAATATGTAGGTGCTTTTTGTATATTGAGTACATTAGCCCTTTTGTATATTAAGTACATTAGCCCTTTATAAATTTTTTTCCTCGTTTGTTTGACTTTGCTTATGGTGTTTTATCCAATACAAACTTTTTTTTTTTGAGGTAGGTCTCAGTCTTTCACCCAGACTAGAGTGCAGTGGCATGATCATAGCTTACAACATAGCTCAAACTGAGCTCAAGTGATCCTCCTGCCTCAGCCTCCTGAATAGCTAGGATTACAGGTACATGCCACCACACCCCTCTAATTTTTTAATTTTTTTGTAGAGATGCAATCTTGTTATATTGCCCAGGCTACTCTCAAACTCCTGGCCTCAAGTGATCCTCCTACTTTGGCCTCTCAAAGCTCTGGGATTATAGGTATGAGCCACAATGCCTGGTCCAACACAAACATTATTTTAATGTAGTTGAACTTTCAAATTTTTATTTTATGGCTTTTGGATTTTGTGTCATATTTTGAAAGCCCTTCCCTACGCTAACATTGTAGAAAGCATTTACCATGATTGATCTTTTCTTGTTGTTGTTATTGTTGTTTTGAGACAGGGTCTCATTCTATCACCCAGGCTGGAGCACAATGGCAGAATCTCAGCTCACTGCAATCTTCAGCTCCTGAGTTCCAGTAATTCTCATGCCTCAGTCTCTTGAGTAGCTGGGATTACAGGCGTGCGCCACCATGCCTGGCTAATTTTTGTATTTTTAGTAGAGATGGGGATACATCATATTGGCCAGGCTGGTCTCAAACTCCTGACCCAAAGTGATCCACCTGCTTTAGCCTCTCGAAAGTGCTGGAATTACAGGCATGAGCCATCACGCCTAGCCTTATTTTGGTATTTTTATAGTTTTGTGTTTTACATTTCAATTTTTGACCCACATGAAAATTATCCTGGAGTATGAGGTATGAATGTAACTAACTTTTCCTGCCTGTCCATCCAGTTTTGCCAATACTCTTATTGAGTAATTCATCTTTCCCCTTCCTATTAGAAATGCCATCTCTATCAGCCATTAAATGCCAGTATGTACTGGGACTATTTCTGTCCCATTGATATATCCATCTTTTCATATGCTAGTACAACACAGTTTTACTATAAGTTTACACTATTCTTTGATAGACAAAACATCTGGAAAGGTTGGTAGCCCTTTAGTACTCTTATTTTTTGGAATATTCCTATTTTTGATTGCATGTTTTTTCAGTGAAATTTTTAATCATTTGTCTTTTTATCCCACAAATTCAAATTGTATAATTTAAATATATTTAAAACACTATTAAATATATATTAATTTAGGGTAAATTGATATGTTGATGATGTTGAGTTTTTTATTCAAGACCTCAGCGTGCATTTCCGTTTGTCTAGATTTTCTTGTGCATGCCTCAGGAGCCTTTTAAGGTTTTCTTTGTATGGATTTTGCATACTTCCTTTGAGATGTAATCTGAAACATTTTGTATCTTTATTAACATTGCGGGCCTTACAAATTCATATTTCAGGAAATGACCTTACCACACCTTCAGTGCCTCCTTTGCCTCTAGGATTAAATTTTTTTTTTTTTTTTTTTGAGACGGAGTCTTGCTCTGTCACCCAGGCTGGAGTGCAGTGGCGTGATCTCGGCTCACTGCAAGCTCCGTTTCCCGGGTTCATGCCATTCTCCTGCCTCAGCCTCCTGAGTAGCTGGGACTACAGGCGCCGGCCACCATGCCCAGCTAATTTTTTGTAGTTTTAGTAGAGACGGGGTTTCACCATGTTAGCCAGGATGGTCTCGATCGCCTGACCTCGTGATCCACCCGCCTCGGCCTCCCAAAGTGTTGGGATTACAGGCGTGAGCCACTGCGTCTAGCCAGCCTCTAGGATTAAATCTAAACTTCTTAGCCTCTCGTTTAAAGCTTTCCACATCCTGTTTAAAACCTGCTTTCCCCTATAATCCCAGTACTTTGGGAGGCTGAGGTGAGCGGATCACAAGGTCAGGAGTTCAAGACCAGCCTGGCCAATATGGTGAAACCCCATCTCCACTAAAAATATAAAAAATTAGCCAGGTGTGGTCGTGCACACCTGTAGTCCCAGCTATTTGGGAGGCTGAGGCAAGAGAATCACTTGAACCCAGGAGGCAGAGGTTGCAGTGAGCCGAGATCGCACCACTGTATTCTAGCCTGGGCGACAGAGCGAGACTCCGTCTCAAAATAAATAAATAAATAAACCCAAAACCTGCTTTTTCTCTAACCTGTAGCTATTCTCTAGCCCTAGCCCCTGAATAGGCTTTGGCCTTTTTTTTTTTTTTTTTTTTGAGACGAAGTTTTGCTCTTGTTGCCCAGGCTGGAGTGCAACGGCAGGATCTTGGCTCACTGCAACCTCTGCCTCCTGGGTTCAAACGATTCTCCTGCCTCAGCCTCCTGAGTAGCTGAGATTACAGGTGCTTGCCACCATGCCTGGCTAATTTTTTGTATTTTTAGTAGAGATGAGGTTTCATCATGTTGGCCAGGCTGGTCTCAAACTCCTGACCTCAGGTGATCCACCTGCCTCAGTCTCCCAAAATGCTGGGATTATAAGCATAAGCCACTGCGCCCGGCCTAGCTTTGGCTTTTTATACCTGTCTGCTTGGACTCATTCTGTCTCCCTGGCTCCCCTCCCCTTCTGACAATCCAAAGTGGCTTTCTTCACCAGGTCCCCCCTCGACCACTCCAATCGGAAATGACCTCTTTCTTCTTGGAACCCTCGAGCATTGACCATATGTGTCATGTATCTGATATGGAATTCAGTATTACCCTGTGATGGCTTTTGTGTTATTAAAGTGAACTGCCACTTATTTCTTATGTGCTTGCAAAAGTTAATTGGTGGGTTTGAGTATTGTTTCTTCAACTGTATCTTAAGGCCTTGGGGAGAGTGAGCTGCCCAACGCCCCTGCAGCACCTAGGACAGGGCCCACTAGTAATAGCAGCAGTAGTAGTGACGATAACAATGAAAGTTCACATGACGGCAACCTTTCTCTGTGCCAGCCCGTTCCATGTACGAACTCACTTATTACTAGATAAATATATTTGAGGGTTTTAGTGTCATGGGTGTATATTTGACCTCAAACTAAACCTTTGAAGGGTTTTAAGTCACCCAGTCCCCATACTCAGACAATAATTCTGGGTCAGAGCTGATCAGGGAGGAAGATGAGTTTTCTAGGCAAAGGCCTAACACACAGCAGGGAATGAAGATGGCCACAGCCTGGGAAGGAAAGGGAAAGAAAGAGGAACAGAGAGGGCTGTGCACAGTGGCTCACACCTGTAATCCCAGCGCTTTGAGAGGCCAAGACAGGAGGATCACGAGGTCAAGAGATCAAGACCATCCTGGCCAACATGGTGAAAAATACAAAAAATAGCCAGGCGTGGTGGCGCACACGTATATTTCCAGCTACTCAGGAGGCTGAGGTAAGAGAATCACTTGAACCCAGAAGGCGGAGGTTGCAGTGAGCCAAGATAGCGCTGCTGCACTCCAGCCTGGCAACAGAGCAAGACTCCGTCAAAAAGAAAAGAAAAGAAAAGAAAAGAAAAGAGGAACAGAAAGGAAAGAGATGCTGGGTTTGATGGCAGCAGAGGCTGTGAACCAGTCCATGCTGGTGGACTCACCCCCTTTCCTGCACTGGCAGGGTAGGGCTCTGGAAATAAGGCCTGGCTCCTGGCAGGGCTGTGCTGAGGCCTCCTTCCCATGGTGGGTCCCAATAGGATGGTCTGGGTCCCCTGGGGACAGCAGGCCCAGTGCACAGCCACCTCTCTTCCTGTCCACACTACCGGGGTTCCCAGCCTAGCTGGCTCCAGGCCACCTGCCTCTCCTGCACTTGGAAGGCACGGGATGAGCGTCTGGGCTGTGCGGGAGTGAATGTGCTCAGCACACCAATGCCAGGTGGCTGGAGCCAGCCAGCTCATGGAAATGCCTCCCACCCAGGGGCCTTTTCTCCCCTTCCGATCATCATTAGCCTCTCGAAATATTTCCGTGTCTCAACATTGCAAAGCGTTTTGGGGCTCTGGGGATTCTGGGTGATTTCACTCCAGCCTTCAAATAAAAGGCAGCTAGGAGGCCACCTGCCTGTGCTCAAAACCTGAGGCTCCCATGTTTGAGGGTCCAGGGGGCATCATTCGTGTGGTGAAAACTGGGGAGATCCAAGGGTGCTTTCTGATACTTCTGCACTAATAAATGCACCAGCCCAGTGGCCTAGAATTAATCCATGTTCCCAGCTAGAGGCACTCCCTTACCCTTTGCCAAGCACAGATAAATAGGTCTCAGCACCCAGGTAATGAATTGTTTGCATTCTTAACGACAGGAGAAGGAGGAAGCAATACTTTCACTTTGGGGGACACCTACATCTAAAGGGGCTAACATTTTTACCCCCCTTAGTCAGAGGCTCCGCACCTGACCTGAAGGGCTAGCTACTTAAAGAATAGATCTGGTTTCTAGGGAAAGAACTGTGGGACTGTGGCTGGCTCTATTGAATCTAAAAATGCCCCAGAATACATGTAATTGCTTTCCGTCCAGTATGGCATCAAACCCCGTTTAGTTACATTTTGCTGAAGCAGCATTTAAGATCAGGAAAGTGGTTTAATTCGCTGCTGACCAAAGGGTAAGGGGAGTTTTCTCGCTGTAACTTTGCACAGAGGCCCAGAAAAAATGAGTGCCGTTTAAATTCTACGTGTATTTAGGATTCACACAGTCAGTAGTAGTACTTTTCCTCTTCTTGGAAGTCTTATTTAGATGGCTGCTGTAGAATTCTTCATGTATGACTCAAGCCTTCGTCATATTTATAATAGACTCTGTCTGCCTCAAGGATGGGGACCGTCGGTCTTGTCCTTGAGTTCCCCACTGCCACCCAGGGCCTGGCACCTGACGGTTGTATGGTAAACATTTGCTCTATGGGTACACAGAAGAATCAAGGGTCTGAGTTCCTAATACCAAAATAGCCATGAAACAGGAAGACATCTGATGCAGCAAGCCTCAGGAACTGCCAGGATTCTACCCTTGAGGCAGAACTGGCTGAGCTCCTCTTTTTGTTATTGTTGAATCAGATATTTAATAATTTAAAAAGCCAGCCCTTTCACGGCTGAGGCTCAGTTGAGCACACAGCCTGCTTCTACCGCGCGGACACCGCTCCTGGCTAGGCCACTCCAGGTGCGTCCTGGCTGTGATCTCCCCCACCCAGCCATGTACCCTCCCCAGGGATCCTCCACAACCTCCAGGCCCAGCCTCACTGCCAAGTCACCTCCTGCCCTGAATCTTCAAACCTAAGTGCCCAGAAGCCAATTGCCACCAAACTGTTCATAAATCCAGAGAGGGCTCACTCCTCTCTTCTCACCTTCAATTCTATCTTACTTGTTTTTCTTCTTTTCTGCTACTTTTCTTTTTTTTCTCCCTCTCTCCTCCCCTATCCTTTTCCCTTTATTTTGTGCCATCCCAGTCTTCTGTCCTGTCTCTAGCATCTTGTCCGAGCTTCCCCAGGTAATGCTCATGCCTCACTTGGACAGACCACCAGCATTATTTGTACAGAGGCATTAAGAAGTACCCCACCTGATCTGGTACAGCATGGGCCAGGGGCTTGGCTTGGGCTGATGCTGATTTAGGGTGGGGATGTCATGTCACCTTCCCAGGGGTGAGAAAGACAGCATAATGCCACGGACAGCCCTCAGCCCAAACCTTCACTATCCTTACCCCCACATGAATCACACATGCTACATATCCTGTTCCCTTGCTCATCATTTTCCTCCCCCTACCAGGAACTCCTTGAGGGCAGGAAATTTGTTTTACCTCTGTGCGTCCTCAGGCCTAGCACAGTGCTGCCACATAATAGGAACAGAATCAATGTTTGTACAGACAGCCACAATACAGCTATGGAGTACTGATGGTGTGCCAGGTTCCAGACACTGGAGACAGACAGGTGACCAAGACAGATTTCCCTGGGCTCAGGGAGCATCCAGGAGAGAGAAGGAAATGTAAATGCAGGGAGCGGGGCACAGGAGGGGAGACGCAACCCAAGTGCCATTTACACCGGCTCTTAAAGGATGAATTAGTGTTAAGTGAAGGAGGTGGGGCGGAGTGGAGGGGCTCAGAGAGAGCATTCTAGGCAGAGGGAATGTTTGATGGGTGGATGGGTAATCCTGGCATTGAAATCTGAATTCAGTGGCACAACAGTACAGAGTAGTCTGACTGATACAGGGAAACAGATGCTGAATTAGGAGTGTCCTGATACTGTGCATAGAATATGATGGCAGTGGGAGTGATCTCCTTACTGCCTCTGTTCTGGTGGCTTGTGGACCGGTATTGCTACATCTTGCTGGCAAATGCTCCCAGGAAGGGAGTGGAATGAATACATCGACCTCCTCTGGCAAGCATGGGGCTTAAGGTAAAACCCCTTGGCCCCATGTCACATGGACCCTGCCAACCTCAGGCACCTCACCAAGGTTCTTCTCTCCGCCTAGATGAGCGGGAAGTTGTTCAGAAAAAGACCTTCACAAAATGGGTGAACTCGCACCTGGCTCGAGTGTCCTGCCGCATCACCGATCTCTACAAGGACCTGCGGGATGGGCGCATGCTCATCAAGCTGCTGGAGGTGCTCTCTGGAGAGATGCTGGTAAAGTCCCTTCCGTGGGCCCCGGGGCTGCTGCCATCGGCCCCTCTTCAGCAAAGGCATGGTTTGGGGGCATCTCAAGTTCTCATGGCCTTCCCAGTTTTCTCTCTGCTCCTTTGGGAGGCTCTAATACTTAGAATGGGAAGCATCCATGTGGCTGACTGGGTTCTCTGAATTCTTCCCAGAACTTCTTGCCTCCTCTGACCACTCCCACCCCTTCATGCTCCTCCCAGAAGCCATGCAGAGCTCCTGACTTTCACACTGGGCTCTGGGCATCTGTAGCTGGCCTGTGATGGCCTGGCCCTCAGTCTGCCCATTGGGCTAAGATGCGTCTCTCTTGGAACCAAGAGGAAAGTGTGGAAGCCATTTTGCTGTGTTTTACCACCCTTGCAAGTGGAAATTTATTAGAGGCTGTCTCAGTTGTAAGCCGCCAGCAATACTGTTGACCCCAAAGGAGAAGTAGGTGAAGGTTTATGTTTTGCTCAGCACAGAGTAAGCTTTGTGTCCTTGGGCCTGTCAGGTAGGACCCTCTTTTCCTCCATTTCCCCCATGTGTAAAATGAGGGCAACGATACCTGTACCTGATGAAGTTATTCTGAGATCCTCAGAGTCTGAATGAAAAGGCTTGAATGAAATGCCTTTTCAACTCCGTGCTGAAGTTCTACCTCTCAACCTGCATTGAAATTCCACTAGAGAGAGTTACCATGGGGAACCCATCAGATGATGCAGTTATCATCAGGGGAGAGGTGAAGGTTGATTGGCAGGGATGAACCCATTATCAATCACCAACCTAAAAGTCACTCTTAACACTGACTGGCAGTAAACAGTTCTTAGAACTGTGCCTGGCACATAGTAAGTGATCAGTTAACCATATGTTATGCTATCTTATGCAAATGCCATTTATTGCCCACTCAGAGGGCTTTGTTCAGCCCTGGAAGGGCACTGATGCAGCCTGGTTGCCGATCTCTGGGTGCTTGTTGGAGGGAATCTCTGCTGAAAGGAAAGCACTGAATAGTGTCAATGAATGACCATGGGACTTGGAGTTTGGCCAAGAGGGTGGAGGGTGGGTGCTTATGACAGGAGCTGGTCCAGGCTGCGGCCTCTGGGATGACTGTGCAGTTCCTCCATGCCCACGGGGGCCACTGCTGTCCCCCAGCCAAAGCCCACCAAGGGGAAGATGCGCATCCACTGCCTGGAGAACGTGGACAAGGCTCTCCAGTTCCTCAAGGAGCAGCGTGTGCACCTGGAGAACATGGGCTCCCATGACGTTGTAGACGGCAACCACCGCCTGGTCCTGGGCCTCATCTGGACCATCATCCTCCGCTTCCAGGTAGGTTCCTGGGGGGCAGAGGAAGTCGAGGGAGCCCTCAAGGCTGCACAGGGCCTGGGAATCTTCTAAAATGGTGAACAGAGTGGGGATGTTAGCGCACATTCGGAGAGTCTGTAAATCTGCCATGTGGGACAGTGCTTGTATCACCCCAAATCGTTGAAGCTAAGGGGGAGCTGCTCACTCAGTAGTATAGTCTTTTCAAGGAGAATATAGAAATCAATTGGTAGCTGGGTTGATATCTGGCTGGAAGATTAGCTTTTTAGCCTCCTCCCCCTACATATGTAACTTCTTGGTTTTTGAAATAATTAGATTCAGAAATTGCAAAAATTGTATAGAGGATCCGTGTGTATATTTTCCAGTTAGAAACTTTTCTCTTCTCACCCTGAAATTCAAAGTCCAGATAATTTGTAAGGAAATTTAGAAAGGGGAAGGGGAGGAAAACAGGGGGACAGAAAGAACCTTGCCTGAGGAGGTGAGGGCAGGAGAAAGAAGACAGCATACAACTCGCGGACTAAAGACCTCAACCAAGTGGTCCTGGATGTCCGATCTCACTCTCCATGGATGCGTAAAATTGAACAACAATAGCAGCAGAGTTGGGGAGAATGGAAAGGCAAGAGGAGCTGCTAATGAAAGTGCAGTACTCACCAGCATTCATGTCGTTCCACAGCCTCAAGGGGCATTGCACGTCCAGAGGAGGAATCGGGGCATCTCGTCACTGATTCTCCACATTCTATTAGAGTTATCCAATTACAGCTGTCTCATCCCTGCGCCATTTTGGCTGACAGAGGCAGGGAAACAGGCTGCTGGGGCCCAGGGCCTCAGGGTGTGGTGTTGCTGTGGGGCTGGCAGCTACAGCAGAGGGATGAGGGAGGGAGCCTCCCAGGGACAGCAGGAAGGCACAGATCCAGATGCGAATTCTCGTCAAATCTCTCTTGTTCTCCTACCTTCAGATTCAGGACATTGTTGTCCCAACTCAGGAAGGTCGTGAAACAGCCAAGGATGCGTTGCTGTTGTGGTGTCAGATGAAGACGGCAGGGTATGCCCTGGGAACCAGCTGTCAGCACGTCCCCCACCAGCCCCTTGCTCCCCACAAGCACTGCCATCCCCAGAGGGACACTAGATATCATCATCCAGAACTACAGCCGCCTGCCTGTAATGGATGCGAAGTCTGTGCTGAACTGATTCTTTGAGGCCGGGAATACAGGATTCTCTTCCAAAGCTGCCTGCAGGCAGACTGGGGGGTCTGTGTGGTGTTCACATCCGATGGGGGAGCCTGTGTGTGTGGCTTAGCTGCTGCCCCCACTTGGTGACCTGGCTCAAGAAAGGACAGTTCCATTTCTTTCATAGTATATTGGCCCTCAGTTTGTACACTTGTTTGGGACTACGAAAAATCTAATTCTTAGCTCTTACTGTTTCTCTTGGATGCAGCTACCCTCATGTCAATGTCACCAACTTTACCTCCAGCTGGAAGGATGGCTTGGCCTTTAATGCCCTGATACATAAGCACCGGTAAGAGGGAGGGGACAGCCATGGGGACTGACTGAGACAGCCTCCCTGGGAATATTTGGACACATTGCACTTAACATGGAGTCACAGAAATGTGACCTCCGCTGTTCCTTCTCCTCTCCCCTTCAGCACTCCACAGCACCCCCACTTTCCTTAAATCGCAGCGTGTCTGCCACCCACTTCCCTCATGTGCCAAGGCTCACACCTGCCCCCCCTCCTCTGCTCCCGTCTCTTCCTTTCACTCCTCTTGCCCGACCAACTCCCTGCCTCTGCACAGTGTCTGCTTCATGCTAGGGCTGCCCTGCTGGTGGGGATGCTGTGGCCACTCCCTTTTCACAGTCCAGCTTTGTCCCCAGGCCCGACCTGATCGACTTTGATAAGCTGAAGGACTCCAATGCCCGGCACAACCTGGAGCACGCATTTGATGTGGCTGAGCGCCAGCTGGGCATCATCCCGCTCCTCGACCCCGAAGGTGAGCCACACCCACCCCTGCCAGCTTTGCTGCAGCAATGAGGGATGCGCTCGCTGTGCTAGAGGAGCTCAGCCACAGGACTTCTGTAGGCCGGCCCAGGTGCTGGGCGAGCTGTGGGCACAGGGAGGGGCAGGGGCCGGGCCAGGCTCTGCTCTGGGCCTGCTTCTCTGCTCCATGCTGGTTCCCATGCCTGCCTGGTCTGTTTGGAGATGGACTTTGGATCTTTCTTCTTTTCTTCTTTTGTAATTTGTGGTTCTAAAATGGATTTCATCACATTCTTCCATTCTTGCTCTGTTGGTTGTCACCTTGTGCCTGTAGCTGAACTTCAAGCTGGAGGAATGAGGGATAAATCCTCTAAGCCTGACTTTCCTGGCTTCCAGTTTGGTCCTGAGAGTACACCCTTTTCCCTAACAGATGTCTTTACGGAAAACCCTGATGAGAAATCCATCATCACCTATGTGGTGGCGTTTTACCACTACTTCTCCAAGATGAAGGTGCTGGCAGTGGAGGGCAAGCGTGTCGGCAAGGTACAAGCTGTTTTGGAACCAAGGTGTCACCCTTCCCCTGTCTGCCAGATCCACACAGAGTGGCCCCCTTTCCAACCTAAGAAAGGGTGAAGAGTACAGCTCCCCTACCCCCTAACTTCCTCTAAAGCTGCCCTTGGCAGCATTGATGGCTCCTGAGCTGAATTCCAAAGCAGGTTGATGGTCTGTCCTGAAAGGTACCACAGGCGGCTGCTCTGTGCCTGGCGTCCACCTGGTCCACCTGAGATGCATATCTCATGAACATCCCTACAGGAACCCTCCAGGCTTTTATGTGGTTTGTTTATTGTGATCGCCGACCTCTTAGGCACCCACAGTATACCAGAAACTCACCCATCGGTAGAGACCCTCATGCCAGATTCCTCTCCTCTGCTAGATAGATCCTTAGCTCCTAAAGGATAGGTACCATTTCTCATTCATCTCTGTGCCTCGTGTTTAGTAAAGACAATGGCTGGCAGCCCTTGACTCCTCATGAACATTTAAAAATAAACAAAACCCCGGCCCCCAAGTGGCTGGCATCCAGGCACAGCAAGCTTACCAATCTTCTCTCGCACTGGGGAGGGGAGCTGCTCCCAATCCCTAACAGGCCAGCTCGCTGCCGATTGGCAAGAGGAGGGCTTCACCCACTTCCCGTCCACTCCTGCTGCCCTACCAACAGTCTTGGGCTCAGGGAACAAACCCAGCCTAGAGCACTCCGGGGCTTAGGAGGTGGGAGCCCCATTTCAGGGCACCTTGATGGTGGTCCTCATTGGTATCCTCAATGGTGGCATTGCCCTTCTGATGAGAATAAGTAAGAAGGTGATTCCTTAGGTTATTGACCATGCCATTGAGACTGAGAAGATGATTGAAAAGTACAGCGGGCTAGCCTCGGACCTGCTCACCTGGATCGAGCAGACCATCACTGTTCTGAACAGCCGCAAGTTTGCCAACTCACTGACGGGCGTCCAGCAGCAGCTGCAGGCCTTCAGCACCTACCGCACTGTGGAGAAGCCACCCAAGTAAGGGCCTTGGAACACGGGAGGGTGGTCCTCAGTGGCTGGGAAACTGACCACCAAAAGGTAGAGCCAGGTCCTGGGCCTAATGAAGTACATCTACAAGGCACACGCTCAAGATTAGAGAGCTGCACATGTATCACCTGCCTCGTGCCCCTCTTCACCACTCTCCTCCCAAGCCACCAGCTTAGAGGAAACCAGCATTGATGAGAAACCTCGACTCACGACCAAAGACAGTGGTTCCTCCCAGATCCCTGAGGAGGAGCAGGAAGGAAATCATAGGCTTCTGAGTCTCTTTGAATAATCCAGGCTGAAAAGCTCCTCTCTGGTCTGCCACTGAGCTGTGGGCTTGTTTTCTGATGAAATGACCTCTGTGCTCTCAGCCCCTGAGCTCTCTGCATGGGGTCTTATGGATCATCAAGTTCATCCTTCTTTTCCTCTCCCATCTGTCACTGCTCAGCAACAGAGCACTTAGCCTGCTTCTCAGGAACTCTGCCCTACCCTAGTGCGTGCAGAGTGTGTGTGCATATGCTTACACACATGTGCCTGCAAACAACCGTGCACATGCATGCATACCTGCGTACACACAACCATCCATACACACAACTGTGCACCCATGAACATGCATGCACACACAACCATACACACACAACCGTGCACTCATACATATACACATAACTATACATGCATTTGTGCGTGCACACACAACTATGCACCCATGCACATACATATGCACACACAACCACATGTGCAAACGCACATACATATGTACAACCACGCATGTGCACATGCACACACACACAAACATGCACACATACACACAGGGCGTTCCAGCTTATCTGCCATTAGCTTGTCCAGCTCCTTTGAAACAGGCTTCTAGCTCATTGGTGGTACCTTCTGCTCTGCTATTCCCCCCCACCCTCCACACTCTCCATTCGTGACTCTGAAATGGGGAAAGGTGAAATGCTGACTCTAGGATATACTATGAACAAGTATCTGGTTTCTGGTCTGACACCAACCCATTTCTGAAGCCCTAAATCCAGTACAGTTAGCATCCCCTATGAGTCTACCAGCCACTGCACACAGGGGTGTTCTCTCTTGGCTGTGTAGACAGTGCTTCATGGCCACAGTTCTCTTAAGTGCCTGTGAGCACTGAGATCCATTACACTGGGCTCAGGGTGGGGACATTGCATATAGCTGATCCTTGACTGCCAGGTCAAGGATGAAGAAATGGGGGGACACTTGGGTACATGCAGAAATGTGGAAGTACCTGATACCTGCAGCCTGTACCCCACATGCTAGACAGCAATCCTGCTGCCAATTCTTGTCTCCTACACCTACAATCCTCTCAGAGCCCAGCCTTTCCTGCCTTCTGGGAAGCATCTGGCCTGTAGGACTTGCCAGGAGCTCTGGCTCATTAGGACCTGGGTGAAAGCTGTTTTCAGTGTAGTATGCTCTCCCACGGAAAATGCTGCTTCTGGGGTTTTATTGACTCACTCAATAAGAAACTGACCAGAGAGCTAATAAGAAGCCCTCATCACTTGCAGAACAGAGAAGGGTTTTTTTGGTTTTTTTTTTTTTTGTTTTTTTGTATTGATCAGTAAAACTTGATATTTACAGGAATTACCAGAATACCTCAGCTTCCCATGTAGAAGCAAATGATAAATGCTATGGTGGCCATTGTGTTTCCTTTGGTTTATATTGTAAAGACCCAAACCCCTATTAGATCTTAGTTGGTGAGAAGGATAGATGTTTTAACAGGTAAGCAGACCTATAGATTCTCTTTAGTTTTTCTGTGTTTTTAAGGGAAATATACTTTGCTATCTAAGCTTCAAGATGCCACAGTTCCATATTGACTTCAGCAAAAAAAATTGGCCATGAGATATGAGATTAATACCAGTCTTCCTACCTCTGTTTTCTTGACAGGTTTCAAGAGAAGGGGAATCTAGAAGTTCTACTTTTTACCATCCAGTCCCGGATGAGAGCCAACAATCAGAAAGTGTACACACCCCACGATGGGAAACTAGTGTCTGACATCAACAGGGTACCACAGCATTTTCCATTATGCATTGATGGTGGATTGATTGAATTCCTGATAAGGACACAGTGAATGGTCATTGGACCAGATTAAACCAAGCCACTTTCTTTGGTGTTATTAATCCACATGTTGACTATTTGGGGGAGTTATCTGAACCTGGTTCTGAGGGGTCAGACTCTACTCCTCCACCCTCCTTTAATCCCCCTGTTCAGATGCCCTGAGTCCCTGAGTCCTTTTTTTTTTGGAGACAGGGTCTCACTCTTCCACCCAGGTGGCAGTGCAGTGGCACAATCACAGCTCACTGCAGCCTCACCCTCCCGGGCTCAAGTGCAGCTCCCACCTCAGCCTCAGTAGGTGGGACTACAGGCGTGCACCACCACACCCAGCTAAATTTTGTATTTTTTATAGAGACAGAGTCTGGCAATGTTGCCTAGGCTGGTTTTGAACTGGGCTCAAACAATCCTTCCATCTTGGCCTCCCAAAGTGCTGAGATTACACATGTGAGCCACCACACCCAGCCTCCTAGTCCATTTTTTTTGGAGTCAGTTTTATAGCCTGTCCTCTGTAGAACCTTGAGTTTGTCTTTGAAGATGGAATATTAACTACTTATAACCAAAGGAAAATGCCTATGACATTTCAGAGGTTTGGAGGCTTACCACCACCTGGCAGTTCATATTGAATGGAGGTAGCCATTAGTCAATAAGAACTTACTGAGCATAGCCAGGCACAGTGGCTTAAGCCTGTAATCCCAACACTTTTGGAAGCCGAGGCAGGCGGATCATGAGGTCAGGAGCTCGAGACCATCCTGGCTAACATGGTGAAACCCCGTCTCTACTAAAAATACAAAAAATTTAGCCGGGCATGGTGGCGGGCACCTGTAGTCCCATCTACTCGGGAGGCTGAGGCAGGAGAATGGTGTGAACCCGGGAGGCGGAGCTTGTGGAGAGCTGAGATTGTGCCACTGCACTCCAGCCTGGGCAACAGAGTGAGACTCTGTCTCAAAAAAAAAAAAAAAAAAAGAACTTACTGAGCATTCAGAGAAGTGAAAAACATTATTTTGGGCCAAGAGTCTGAGGCAGGTTTAGGGGAAGAGGGAAGTGAGACTCATGAGCAGTGCCCTCTGAATCTTTCATGCGTCCAGACATGAAAGCCAAAAGGCTTTTAGTGATCTTTAATCTGTTACCACGTCACCCAAGAGCATCAGGTTGTACCTCAATTCCAGAAATCACTCAGTGTTGGGTTAAAGAGGTGGAGTGCCCAAACTGAGGCATTTCTCCTGTACCCCAAGAATTCTCATTCCACCCTTTGTGCAGGCCTGGGAAAGCCTGGAGGAAGCTGAGTATCGGCGGGAGCTGGCCCTGAGAAATGAGCTCATTCGGCAGGAGAAGCTAGAGCAACTGGCCCGGCGCTTTGACCGGAAGGCTGCAATGAGAGAGACCTGGCTCAATGAAAACCAGCGCCTCGTGGCCCAGGTAATGAGGGACATGCTTTGGGTGACAGGAGAGGGGACATTCTTCAGAGCCTCCAGCTTTTGGCTGGGCTGGAGTCCAAGCTGGCTTCTCACAGCCTCTCCTTGTGCCTTGCATCCCAGCTCCCCCATGATCTGGTGGATCAAGATTTGCATCTGGGGAGGAGCTCTCCAGGATTTATTAAATCTCATTTTTAGGAAAGAGCCTTGGAGTCTGGAACTGGCTGCTGAAGTTGTCTTTTGTGGGCTTGTAGCGTCAACTACAGCTGGGGTTTGAGTTGATGTTAAATCGTGGTTCTTGGGGGATCTGGTAAAATCACAGACCGCACCTTGTCTGTGTCGGGCATGCCTTTTGGACTCTGGCCTCTGGTGCTGTGACATAATTCTAGCTAAGAATGGACCCCAGGGCTGATTCTTCATCAGAGCACCTGTTCCCTCTCACTTAAAACTTGGAATCAAATTAGATTCTTTCCAAAAAGGGGCAACGAGTATTCTGAGAGCACTGGAGAGTGTATGCGCACCCCAGAGAGCGTGTGAATAAACCATCTGTTTGCTGGTGCATGGTTTCTGAGTGAGAAGCAGCCCCTTCCTGCCCCAGATCCAACAAGTCCACTCAAGGCAGGGTGGGGAATGCCAGCAGGCCACCAAGGGGCTCCATTAGTAACACACAGGCTGCATCTCCCACACGGGTGGCACAGGGAGTAAAATCACGAACTTGTCGCCGGGCGCGGTGGCTCACGCCTGTAATCCCAGCACTTTGGGAGGCAGAGGCGGGCGGATCACCTGAGGTCGGGAGTTCGAGACCAGCCTGACCAACATGGAGAACCCCCGTCTCTACTAAAAATACAAAATTGGCCGGGTGTGGTGGCACATGCCTATAATCCCAGCTATTAGGGAGGCTGAGGCAGGAGAATTGCTTGAACCTGGGAGGTGGAGGTGCGGTGAGCTGTGATCGTGCCATTGCACTCCAGCCTGGGCAAACAAGAGTGAAACTCCATCTAAAAAAAAAAAAACAACAAACCATGAACTTCTCTTAGAGGCTCTTGTAAGACATTACTTTTTGGAATTTGGGTCTGATAAGACAGCTGCGAAAGGAAGGCGGAGTTCTTGGGAATGTGCTTTCCCATCTAGCACTGGTTCTGAAGGGACCCGCCCTTTCCCTGCATTTGGGGATGAGCCCCGGGGTGTCTCACTGAGCTGCCTGTTTTTCTCCCGTGGGGCAGGATAACTTCGGGTATGACCTGGCAGCTGTGGAGGCTGCCAAGAAGAAGCACGAGGCCATCGAGACTGACACGGCTGCCTACGAGGAGCGGGTGAGAGCCCTGGAGGACCTGGCTCAGGAGCTGGAGAAGGAGAACTACCATGACCAGAAGCGCATCACGGCCCGCAAGGACAATATCCTGCGCCTGTGGAGCTACCTGCAGGAGCTGCTGCGGTCCCGGCGCCAGAGGCTTGAGACCACCCTGGCACTGCAGAAGCTCTTCCAGGACATGCTGCACAGCATTGACTGGATGGATGAGATCAAGGTGGGCCCTGGGGGCCACCTCCTGCCATGCCCTGCAGCACTCACGTTGGGTCTCAGGGGCCCTGCAGTTAGCATAGGCTTCCTTAGACACCTCCCAGCCAGTCATATATCTGAGTCAAAATAGAGAAACTGAGGCAGCAGTGTCTAGCTGCACTTGCCTCTGTGCCTCTTGGTCCACTCTGCTCCAGCAGGTGATACCAGCCCAGGTCCATGGTACCCTGGTGATTGAGAAATCTTGGGTTTGTGGCAGCACCGGTGCCAACCTGCAGGGCCTTGAAGAGACATACATTAATCAGGAACCTGGAGAATCAGGCTCTTAGTAATTACAATTTGACTCTGGTTAGAATCCAGACCTCCCAGCGTAAGGGCAACCTCTCCTCTCTCTCTGCCGTAGTGAGTCTCAGCTGAGGACACACATCAGACTGCCCCTGGAGCTTTGTGAAAATACACATGGCCAGGCCCCAACCCTGAGATCGATGCAGTAGATGAGTGTGGGCCTTGAGCATCTGTAAGATGTTCCATGGATGATGCTGATGGGCACCCCCAGTAGACACTCCCCCTCTGGAGCTTCTTCCATCATCAGCAGCAGCCCTTTTCTGGCTGCATTAGGCTCACCCTTGCTCAGACACCAGGGACATGCCCTTTGCAGGGGTCTCTTCTCCTAATGTGTAGGTCTCTTCATTTCTCCTCATTTCCTTTCTGCTGTTCTCTTTGCCAGGCTCACCTCTTGTCTGCCGAGTTTGGGAAGCACTTGTTGGAGGTTGAAGACCTGCTACAGAAGCACAAGTTGATGGAAGCTGACATTGCCATCCAAGGGGACAAAGTGAAGGCCATCACTGCAGCCACCCTGAAGTTCACTGAGGGGAAAGGTGAGACCAAGTCTGTCTCCCCTGTTAAGGCTTCTGATGCCAGAGCCTCATCCTCTGGCCTAACACCCCAACTTGGATAAATCTCCTGGAACCAACTTTAAAGTTCTGTTTCTTTCATCAAATAATGGTCCGAGAAAGAAGCTTGAGGGACAGTCAAACTCTCTAGAGAGCCGACCACTGCTTCCATAACCTATAATCACCAAGGAGCCATCATCTGTCCTTCATTCTCCTTGCTAGTTCAGGTCATGGCTGAGACAATTTAGGTTTCCAGATTCTTGTTTTAAATAAGAGACCTCACTGCCTCTTTCAAGAATGACCTTGAAAATTTTTTTAAATTAATTTAAAAAATAATTTTATGCTGTACATTTCTATTAAGAACTAACCCCACTTTTTATCTTCCTTAACCCTGAAGTACAGTGGGAAATAATTATAAAGAATCTGTCTGCCCTCTGAGCAACTGGGACCCCCCTGCACCCAACCCCAAAGCCCCAGTGTCATGGCAGCTTCAGGTTTGTGTAGTTCCAACCTGGCAGCTTATCTGAAGCGTGCCCATAAATGAAGCCCATCCCCCACTTTGTCCTCCTTCCCCCTATTTCTTCCAGGGTACCAGCCTTGTGACCCCCAGGTCATCCAGGACCGCATCAGCCACCTGGAGCAGTGCTTTGAGGAGCTGAGCAACATGGCAGCTGGGCGGAAGGCCCAACTGGAGCAGTCTAAACGACTCTGGAAGTTCTTCTGGGAGATGAATGAGGCCGAGAGCTGGATCAAGGAGAAGGAGCAGATCTATTCTTCCCTGGACTGTGGCAAAGACCTGACCAGTGTGCTCATCCTACAGCGCAAGCATAAGGCTTTTGAGGATGAGCTCCGTGGGCTGGATGCCCACCTAGAGCAGATCTTCCAGGAGGCTCATGGCATGGTTGCGCGCAAGCAGTTTGGGCACCCGCAGATCGAGGCCCGCATCAAGGAGGTGTCGGCTCAGTGGGACCAGCTGAAGGAGCTGGCTGCCTTCCGCAAGAAGAACCTCCAGGATGCTGAGAACTTTTTCCAGTTCCAGGGCGATGCGGATGACCTGAAGGTTTGGCTGCAAGACGCCCACCGGCTGCTCTCTGGTGAAGATGTAGGGCAGGACGAAGGGGCCACGCGGGCCCTGGGGAAAAAGCACAAGGACTTCCTGGAGGAGCTGGAGGAGAGCCGTGGGGTGATGGAGCACCTGGAGCAGCAGGCCCAGGGATTCCCCGAAGAGTTTCGGGATTCCCCAGACGTGACCCATCGGCTGCAGGCCCTGCGGGAGCTCTACCAACAGGTGGTGGCCCAGGCAGACCTGCGTCAACAGAGGCTGCAGGAAGCCCTGGACCTGTACACGGTGTTTGGGGAGACAGATGCCTGCGAGCTGTGGATGGGCGAGAAGGAGAAGTGGCTGGCCGAGATGGAAATGCCAGACACCCTGGAGGACCTGGAGGTGGTGCAGCACAGGTCAGAGTTAACTCATCTTTTCCTCACCTCCCTGCACCCAGGTCGGGGCACCATCTCCCACCTAGTTTGGTAATAGTCTCTGGATCAGCAAAGGTCTCTTTGAGAGGCCCTGGGATGCCCTTTGTTGCAAAGTCCAGGCATTGGGAGTCACAAGTTCTATTCTGGCTCTGTGGTCTGGAGTACTTCACCCACTGGGGCCTTGCGTTCCTCAAACAAAGGGAATTTCTCTAGTCCAGTTATTCAGTTACTTTTCAGCGATAGCAGTCTTTGCTCAGATGAATTGTGTATGGAACCCCTAGGTCACACAGAGGAAAAATGGAGCTACTCTGGAGAAGGAGGTTGAGAGGCCAGGACTCTGCCAGCTCTAGCCTTTCGTGGCAGTCCCTAAGCCAGGGGACTCTGAGGGGCCACAGAGAGAGTTTGCAAACCCCCTGTCTGCAAGGCCACTTTCACCCCTGGTGTTCTGATTTCATCAGTACCCCAGATGGTGAGGCACGCCCCAGTCTGTGAGGCATCTCCACAGCCGAAGCACAGAATTCAGGGAGTCAGGAGGAGGAGAGGCCACTCTCTGGAGCAGTGCCAAGGTGGTGCTGCACTGATGCTGGAGAATCCTGGGCTCTTACCCTTGAAGGATCGGCCTTCAGAACCACAAATTCCCCCCAACCACCACCCCAGCAGCTTTTCCTTATCTTACCCAGGAATGGAGCACCTGACTGGAAAGGGTAGCTTTCGGATCAAGATGTCAAGGCATTGGACTCAGAGTCCAAAAGCAACAGCCAGAATAGTGGAGGCCTGGAAGGTGGCCCTTGTGACAATTGACATCCCCCACACAAATATACAGTAACCTCTCTTCAGCCCTCCCTCCCCTTCATATGTCTCTGTTGAGCCAGAAGCCTGTGTAGGAAGTAACTGACTCTCTCAAGGCCTGTTCCAGGCAATGCTAACTCACAAAATCAAACCCACGAACCAGAAAGGAGGGCCAGCATATCTGTCTTCTTCCTCCTGCCTCACCTGAACAAACGGTTTAGGCAGTGGAAGGAGAAAGCAAGAGCTACATGTTCTGGAGACTGGGGGTGCCACTGGCAAGGAAGTGTCTGCTGCTGCCTCACTCATCCTCATTTCCCTCTGCCCCTATCAGGTTCGACATCCTGGACCAGGAGATGAAGACTTTGATGACTCAGATTGATGGTGTGAACCTCGCTGCCAACAGCTTGGTAGAGAGTGGCCACCCACGCAGTGGGGAGGTGAAGCAGTACCAGGACCATCTAAACACCAGGTGGGGTGTGGGTAGGGCATGGGGCGGGGGGCATTGTCTCTCGACATCTGACACACTTCTGGGGGCCAGGCCCAAAATTTAGGCCACCTACTATGCACCAACACTTCTGTACCCTCAACATTCCTGTTTTTTTGTTTTTGTTTGTTTGTTTTTGAGACAGAGCCTCACTCTTTTACCCAGGCTGGAGTGCAGTGGTGTGATCTCGGCTCACTGCAACTTCCACCTCCCAGGTTCAAGCTATTCGTGTGCCTCAGCCTCCCAAGTAGCTGGGATTACAGGCGCGCAGTACCATGCCTGGCTAGTTTTTGTATTTTTAGTAGAGACGGGGTTTCACCACGTTGGCCAGGCTGCTCTCATTCCTGGCCTCAAGCGATCTGCCCACCTGGGCCTCCCAAAGTGCTGGGATTACAGGCATGAGCCACCGCCCCCCCACCAACATTCCTGTCTGTCTCAGCCATGGTTCCTTCCCAGTAGTACTGGAGTTGTAGCAGCAAGGAGGAATGATCGAGGTGTGAACAGCCCAGGGAGGGAGAGAAACGAGTCCTGGGAGGCTCGAATGCTGTGCCTGGGGAGGGCAGGTGTGTGTGTGTGTGATGGAGGGCACGTCCCAAGTGTGCCCAAACTCAGAATCAGGCCATATGCTTCTCATGCTATATTTCCCCGGACATTCTTGGGCAGAGAAAATTGCTTTCTGAGAGCTCTTAAGTACTGTCCATAAAAAAATGCTCCAGCCTGTGCCAAATGCAGTATTGATAATGAGGCTGGCTTGAATGAAGAGGAGAATTAGCAGGGAGCCTTAAGCAAGCTTTGTGGCCAGAACAAAAAACAGGCCCCGAGGAGCCTTTAGAGAGGGGGTGCTTTCAGTGTGGGGTGAAATTGCCCACGAGTTCCTAGAGGATCTTTGAGGACACAGCAAACGCCTGCATTCCCTGTCTTTACCCTGGGCCCTGCACATGCAATGCCACGTGTTCACCAGCTCCCCACTACCCTGGCCCCTTCCCCACACTTGTGCCCCACAGTAGAGCCTTGCTGTGCCTGAGGCAATCTGGGAGGTGGGCCTGGAGAAGACTCCATTGTAAAGAAAGGGATCAGCACAGTGGAGACTTCACTGGGGGGTTAAGGGGAGGCAGCGATGACCAGAATTCTTTAGAGCCACTAGAATGGGATGATTGTCTTAGCAGCCCAAGCTGGAGAGTGTGGTTCAGGAGATTCCTTTGTCAATCTGATGTTTTACAAAGGAAGAGAATACCTCTTCCCTCTTCTTTTGCCTTGTAGGTCATGAGTTTGTGTGTGTTGGTGGGCAGGAGGTGGTAGAGATTATTGCAATTGCTGCATAATTGAGGAAAGTAGAGCAGGTCTAAACCAGAGAAACTTCCTGAGAGGAAGAACTCATCAGCTCAACAATGAACTATAGTCTGAGAATGTTGATCTTTACAGACCCCTAAAACAGGCCCCATCCCCAAGTGATAAATATCCAGGTACCTGCCATCCTTAAGTGAGAAAAAAACCTGAGGCATGAAATTAGATTAAATTTGAGAGTTGAAAGGGACCTGAGAAGTCACCCAGTCTAGCCAGCGATAGGGAACTCACTCCCTCACCCTGCAGCCTGTCTCATTTTTGGGCAACTCTTTTTGGTTAAAAAATTTGCTCTTCCATTGAGTGGAAATCTGCCTCCTTGAAATGTGTACCTATTGATTCTGGCTCTGCCCTTGAGAGAGATCAGACTTCCCCTGGTTCCTCTTCCGTGTATAGCTCTTCAGTTATTTTTCAGAACAATGCCCATTCTACACCTCCACCCCCAGAGTCGTCTTGTGCCTCTGCGGTGCTTTTCCTCAGGGTGCATTCTCCCTACTTCTACATTATTCCAAATCCTGTCTCTGCCTGGGCCAGTCCAAGTCACTTGCTTTCCAGTTTTCCAGATGAAAAGCCATCTTTTCCTCCTTTGTACTGGTTTTGAGCTTCACATCCTATCTTATATTCTAATTATTTTTGTCCCCAAGGACTTTCCTACTAGACTATGTAAGCAAATGAAGACCTGTGTCTATTTACATTGCCCAAGGGCTTTGCACACCAAACACATTTTTGAGGTTCCTCCTGTTTGGAATATTACTTTCCTAGCTTTGCCCTTGGCTTACTTTTTTTATTCAGGTCTCAGCTCAAATGTCAGCTTATTGGTGTGACCCCCACTGACCACCCCATTGAAAGCAGCACATCCTTCCTCTCGCTGACCCCTTTGGCCTCTATATTGTTACCTTCTTTTATTTTTTTCTTTGCACTTATCACCACTTGATGGATTATAGACTTGTTTATGTCTCTAACTACTTGAATGAAAGCAAGGACTTTGCATTATTCTTTATTAATTAATTAATTAATTTTTTATAGAGACAGAATCTCACTCTATTGCCCAGGCTGGAGTGCAGTGGTGCAATTTTGGCTCACTGCAGCCTCAGCCTCCCAGGCTCAAGTGATTCTCTCACCTCAGTCTCCTGAGTAACTAGTGCTACAGATGCACACTACTATACCCAGCTAATTTTTTGTTTTTTTGTAGAGATGAGGTCTCACTATATTGCCTAGGCTGGTCCTGAACTCCTGGGCTCAAGTGATCATCCAGCCTCAGCTTCCCAAATTGCTGTGATTGACAGGTGTGAGCCACTGCACCCAGCCTGCATAGTTCTTTCCATATCCCTAGTACCTAGATCAGTGTATGCCACAAGGCACCTGAGAGTTGCTTGATAAATGCTTAATACATGAGTGAACTGGGAAAAAACTAAAATTTTTCTGCCAAGCTTCTGTGTGAGTCATTCAAACACTTGATGAATGTGTGATCATCTTTCACCATCTGCATATTCCAGTTGAAGAAAAACCTGGCCCAGGACCAAACCTGAACTCTCGATGTCGCCTGACCAGTGCTAACTAGAGTGGCTCTATCAACTTCCTGCATCTCAAAGACAGTGCAGTGGCAGGGGCAAGTGTAGGTTTCGGAAGCACACTAGACCCAAACTCCAGTGCATCTTTGTGTGGCCTCCACCCAATGGCTACAGCGGGGCCGCTCCAGGAAAGGCCTGGAAAATCACTATGGCGCCTCTTGCCCGGGCACACAGCGAGACCCTCTCCCAGGAACACTTCCCTGTCGATTCCAGGGGTTTCAAACAAATGTGGAGAAAACCCCTTGATTTCCCAGCCTCAGAGCACCATCTGTGTGCCAGACAGGCACAGAATTCCCAGAGCACGGGGTCTTCATGGTCTAGGATGGGAGCCGAGAAATCTGCAGGCTGTCTGTCCTCCCTCGTATCCCTGGTCTCTCCCAGCCTGTCTCTTACATCTCTCTGCAGACCTTTCAAATCACACTGGCTGCTGTTGTCACACCTTGGGAATGCACAACAGCGCCCTCTGCCTAGTCCATCTGCTAGTCCCTCCGCTTCCATCCCCAGAGGCAGGGGACAAAGATGAATGAGAGACTTGGTCCCATCCTTTAATTGGTCACTCCAGTGGAGGCACTGGGGGTGTGTTCACTGACTGGGGCTTTGTGTCCAGTGATGGGTTGTGTGGAGGTCACGTGAGCGACTGTCACCCCGTTGCTCCTTCCAGCTCCCTTAGTCCTCCTCTCTGCCTGGTAGGTGCTGTGTACATGAAACTTTATGCTATGTTGTTTGTGAGCTTGTCTGAATATTTCTCTAAATCATACACCCCACAGGGCAAGGCCTAATTATGTCTGTATTCTCCCAGAGGCCAACAAAATGCCTTATACCCCTGTGGGTGTTCAAGAAAGATGGGTTCAATTAGAGAATGAGCATTCAGCCTGCGTATTACAGTGATGCAGAATGAGTGAACCTAGGCCCAAGGGTAGTGTCCCTAGTGGTCTGGCCCGGCTGATGGGCAGCTCTTTGAAAGAGGTTTATTGTGTACTGCAGACTGACCCCAGGCCCCCAGGCATCCACCAGACCTTAGCACATTTCCGTGTTTCATAGCAACACTGTGCTCGAAGGTTAAGATTATGTTAGTCTTTTAAATTATCATCACAGCTTATTCCTCCTCATTCTCTTCTTCCCTCTCCTCTTATTCATCTTCTTTTTCACCAGGGCATCTTTTCTCTTAGATCCAAGGTGATCTTTTTCAGGCCCTAGGAGACTTTGCATGTGGCCTTGGGCGTTTACATGGTTCCTCTAGGGCAGCTGGCGACCCTATGTCCTGAAGCATTCTTGAAGTTAATGTGAGCCTTTTAATTATTTTGATATTTCATAAACTCTGGGGAAATTGTATATTTGCCTGAAATCCAACTACATGCATAGCCTTTGCTTTCATGTTCCTTTACTTATGGTTGGAATCACATCACTAATTGCCCCCTGCTGATCAAAAGATCTGATTGACAGTGATATATGTCTTGAGTTAAAATTGGATAAGTGAATTTTGCTCACCCACGCTTTGTTAGGTAGATTTTGTTTTTCTTTTCATCATACAAAGTCTGTGCGGGGAGATTTGCAAGAAATGTGGGAAGGGGTCAGGATCTCCTATGGGAAGAGTTAAGGGAGAAGGTGTCTCTCTCCTCCGGGCTGTGTCCCCATCCGGCAGGTGGCAGGCATTCCAGACCCTGGTGTCAAAGCGGCGGGAGGCTGTGGACTCAGCCCTCCGAGTGCACAACTACTGCGTGGATTGTGAGGAGACCAGCAAGTGGATCACGGACAAGACAAAGGTAGTGGAGTCCACAAAAGACCTGGGGCGGGACCTGGCAGGTGTCATCGCCATCCAGCGAAAGTTGTCAGGGCTGGAGCGTGACGTGGCTGCCATCCAGGCCCGTGTGGATGCCCTGGAGCGTGAGTCCCAGCAGCTGATGGACTCGCACCCTGAGCAGAAGGAGGACATTGGTCAGCGGCAAAAACACTTGGAGGAGCTGTGGCAGGGCCTGCAGCAAGCCCTGCGGGGCCAGGAGGACTTGCTGGGGGAGGTCAGCCAGCTGCAGGCCTTCCTACAGGATCTGGATGATTTCCAGGCCTGGCTCTCCATCACCCAGAAGGCTGTGGCCTCCGAGGACATGCCCGAATCCCTCCCAGAGGCCGAGCAGCTCCTGCAGCAGCATGCAGGTATCAAGGATGAGATTGATGGGCACCAAGACAGCTACCAGCGTGTTAAGGAGTCTGGGGAGAAAGTGATCCAAGGCCAGACGGACCCAGAGTATCTGCTTCTGGGCCAGCGGCTAGAAGGCCTGGATACTGGCTGGGATGCCCTGGGCAGGATGTGGGAGAGCCGCAGCCACACCCTCGCTCAGTGCCTTGGCTTCCAGGAGTTCCAGAAAGATGCCAAGCAGGCCGAAGCCATCCTCAGCAACCAGGTAGAGAGGCATTCAGGGCTGGGACAGGCGGGTCTCTCAGGGCAGTAGCTCTTGTGGTGAGTCCACAAATGTGCTGAAAGGCTCAGGGACCACATGACTCTTGTCTTGTACTCTGTATTCACTCATGGGGGAAATCTTTGTTTCTCATTAGGTGCCTTTTCCAGCCCTATGCCTTGTTCCTGGGTCTATCAGAGGCTAGAGAAGCGCATTTTGCCCTGGGTGGTTAGTCTTCCATGTGGCTTTAGGCACACTGTTTATTGGTGCCCCTGGGGTAGGAGTGGGGGCAAGACCTGGGGAGTAGCACCTCCTCCCTGCTCATTCAGGGGGCTCATTCAGACTGTGGCCTGTGTGGCTGCACATGGTGCTCCCACTTGGTAGGTGTGCTCATCACCTCCTCCATGTGTCTTCATGCCTTGTCTGGAAACTTGCTCCAACAGGAATACACTCTGGCTCACTTGGAGCCCCCAGACTCCCTGGAAGCTGCAGAGGCTGGGATCCGGAAGTTTGAGGATTTCTTGGGGTCTATGGAGAACAACCGGGATAAGGTCTTGAGTCCTGTGGACTCTGGAAACAAGCTGGTAGCTGAGGGAAACCTGTACTCAGACAAGATCAAGGAGAAGGTGCAGCTGATTGAGGACAGGTACTCCCGGGCCCCAGGGCCACGAGGCCCCCAGAGCCACAGAGGGGTAGTGGTGCCACGCAAGGACCCCAAGCTCAGCACTATTGAACCTATGCCTTTGGCTTCCTTTCCAGGCACAGGAAGAACAATGAGAAGGCCGAGGAGGCCTCTGTCCTCCTGAGAGACAACCTGGAGCTACAGAACTTCCTCCAGAACTGCCAGGAGGTGAGGCTCCAGCAAGGAGCAGCCGCTTTTCTGGAGATTCCTTTCTAGAAGCAGAGTGCCCTCAAGGGGGGAAGTCCATAGGGATCCTTTCTAGCCCATGAGCTGCGGGATTCCATGAGCGGGGACCTCTAGGTACTTAATTGGGTCATCCTCTAGAATCTTCAGTTGCACTTTTTTTTTTTTTTCCAAATCTGAAAAGTCATCCTTAACTTGTCAAGTCTAGGCCAGAGTTTCTTAAGAGTAGTCTAGGGACAGTCTATTTTAGAATCATCTAAGACCTAGTCTGGGCCAGCTTCAAGGATGTGTGACCTATGTCACACCCTGTGCTTAGCTTAGAAGGGTCCTGGGCTCAGTTTAATGCTCTACTCTTGCCATCTTGAAATTCTTCATGCTTTTGAACAACTCCATTTTGTACTGGGCCCTGCAAATTATGGAGCCAGTCCTGGTCCTAGTTAAAGCAGACCCCTGGGTCTCACTCAGGCCAGATGAATCAGAACTTTAAGGGGTGAGACAGAGAAAGAACATTTTAAACAAACCTGCCAGTTGGAAAACTGCTGGCTAGGAAGGTCCTTGCTCAACCTGGCGCCAGCTGTACAAGAAAGGTCTTTAATCCGCCTTCCCAGGTCCCTCCATTGACAGTACTTTCTACGTGGAATGGGGTTTTCCTTGACTTCTTTCTTGTCATACTTCTTTTCTGTCAGCCCAGGCAACTTTATTTTCATTAACCTCTGTCCTTGGCTTCTTCCTCAAATAACATTTTTTTCCTGTGTTTATCAAGGATCTCTCACCAAACTGCCAAAGGATGGATTTATCCATCCATCCAGTAAATACTCTTTGGGTTCCTAGAATATGCTAGGCCCTGTCGTAGGTCCTCAAAATATGGAGAGAAGAGTAAAGTATCCCTGGTCTCACACCATACACACTCCAGTGGGGAAGATGCACCTGTGCCCACATTTTAGCCCTGGCCTGTCAGGGGTAAAGTTGCCTGTGCTGGTCCAGAGGGATCCAGAACTGCAGATGAGTTCTCTTCTGTGCTTGCACTTCCTCCCCATGGGCTTCTCCTTCTGCAGCCAGGGATGGGCAGCAGGTTCTGCCCTGCCAAAGAAATATACTCAGGGACAGTCAGCCCACTCTTTATGCACACAGCTCACTCTTTGGATCAACGACAAGCTGCTGACATCTCAGGATGTCTCCTACGATGAAGCACGAAACCTTCACAATAAATGGCTGAAGCACCAGGCATTTGTGGCAGAGCTGGCTTCCCATGAAGGGTGGCTAGAGAACATTGATGCGGTAAGTAAAGTGAGTGGGTGGTGGAGGGCACTCTGCTCAGATAGGCTTGCCTGGATGGGGCTTCACCCAAGGTGTGGACACTGTCCTAAAGCTTGCTTACAGTACAGAACGTGGCAGCGAACAACCTTTCTAAATAGTAGTTAAACCTTCAGAGGTCCTGATATAGTCAGTCTTAGTACACCTGGTCAGAATCAGTGCCTCTTCTGGGTCACCTGAATCTAGGAACAGCCCAGGACACTGAGGACATCTAGTTAGAGCTTCAGTGTCCAGTGCCAGGACAGCAGTTGTTAATGTTTGCTTTCCATTGCCCTCACTAGGGCTCCGGCACTGTCCTGCACAGGGCTGGAGGAATAGGCAAGATGATCAGAATGGTCCAGGGGAGCCATTAATCCTCATCATTTGTATGGGCAGAACCACTGGGGAGTGGTCATTTCCACTCCTTGTAGATGGTGAACTAAGGGACCCCTCTGTAGAGAGTTTGCCCAGTGGACAAGTCCAAATGTGGCTGGAATTAGATGTGGAAATCACTACCTTTGCTCCTTTCTACCATGGCTGTCCATGAAAAAGCAGCCCTAGGATCAGACTGATTTCTTAACCTCCCTGTGCCTCAGTTTCTTCCTCTATGAAATGAGAGTAATAATAGGACCTTCCCAGTGGAGTTGGGAGCACTAAATACTTAAAGACAAATGAAACATTTAGCATAGTACTTGGCAATTATGAGACACTCAATAAATAGTAACTTTTAGGCCAGGCACAGTGGCTCACGGCTGTAATCCCAGCACTTTGGGAGGCCGAGGTGGGCAGATCACTTGAGGTCAGGAGTTCAAGAACAGCCTAGCCAACATGGCGAAATCCCATCTCTACTAAAAATACAAAAATTAGCTGGGTATGGTTGCATATGCCTGTAATCCCAGCTACTCAGGAGGCTGAGACACAAAAGGGTTTAAACTGGCGGGAGGAGGTTGCAGTAAGCCAAGATTATGCCACTACACTCCAGCCTGGGCAACAGAGAGAGACTCTGTCTCCGAAAAAAATTAACTATTATTACTGATATAGATTCCTAAGTCCAATTTATATCACACTGTGCCCACCCAAAAATGATACATCTATGCAGATGAAAACCAGACAAGGCAACTTCAGTAACCAAAGGAGGTCAGTGAAGGTTAGTGCACAACCTCGGGAACTCACGGGGCAGTTTCTGCATTGGCTGTACTTGGATGGGTCTGGAATCCTTTTTCTTGCAGCAGCTGACCCTTGTCTGCAGCTCCCGTGCTGCAGTCTCCCTGAATCATTGCCCTCAGCGCTGCTCTCCCTGCCCGGCTTCCCCTACCAGCAGTGTCTAACCCTTTGAATATGAGGACTTTTTCCTAGTCTGTGGTGGTGCATATCATGAAAATTATGCACAGACTTTTTTTTTTCACTCATCAGCTATTGTGTTAATGTATTTTATGTGTGTCCCAAGACAATTCTTCTTCCAATGTGTCCCAGGGAAGCCAAAAGGTTGGACACCCCTGCTAATGCTGGGGATTCAGAGTCAATTTCAGTTGCGCCTCACCCACATTCTATGAAGATTCTTCACCTTGCTGATCTCCTCTTGGGTAGTCTCTTGCAACCATTAGGAGCAGGGCTCACCTAAGGCCCATTCAGCCCAGAATGTGAGCTCCCCTCCTTCTTGACCCTAGGAAGGAAAGCAGCTGATGGATGAGAAGCCCCAGTTTACAGCCCTGGTGTCCCAGAAGCTGGAAGCCCTGCACCGGCTCTGGGATGAGCTGCAGGCCACCACAAAGGAGAAGACCCAGCACCTCTCAGCTGCCAGGAGCTCCGACCTGCGCTTGCAGACCCATGCTGACCTCAACAAGTGGATCAGCGCCATGGAGGACCAGCTGCGGTCAGATGACCCGGGCAAGGACCTGACCAGTGTCAATCGGATGTTGGCTAAGCTGAAGGCACGTGAGTGGGTTGTAGACTTAGAGTGTTAGGATAGAAGGGGTCGTGGAAGCCAATCTGACACCTTTATTTTTAATTTTAGGTTTGGGGGTACATGTGAAGGTTTGTTACACATGTCATGGGGGTTTATTGCACGTATTATTCCATTACCCAGGTTTTAAGCTCAACACCCAATAGTTATCTTTTCTGCTCCCCTCCCTTCTCCTACCCTCCCCCCGTCAAGTACACCCTAGTGTCTGTTTTGGTTGCGCCTCACCCACATTCTATGAAGATTCTTCGCCTTGCTGATCTCCTCTTGGGTAGCCTCTTGCAACCATTAGGAGCAGGGCTGATCCAAGGTCCAGTCAGCCCAGAATGTGAGCTCTCCTCCTTCTTACCCCTAGGAAAGAAAGCAGCTGATGGATGAGAAGCCCCAGTTTATAGCCCCGGTGTCCCAGAAGCTGGAACGCCTACTGTTGTTTCCTTGTGTTCATAAGTTCTTCTCACTTAGCTCCCACTTATAAGTGAGAACATGTGGTATTTGGTTTTCTGTTCCTGCATCAGTTTGCTAAGGATAATGGCCCCAGCCCTATCCATGTTCGCACAAAAGACATGATCTCATTCTTCTTTTATGGCTGCAAAGTATTCCATGGTGTATATATATCATATTTTCTTTATCCAGTCTGTCATTGATGGGCATTTAGGTTGAGTCCATGTCTTTGTTATTGTGAACAGTGCTACAGTGAACGTAAGTGTACATGTGTATTTATGGTAGAATGCTTTACATTCCTCTGGGTATATACCCAGTAATGGGATTGCTGGGTCAAATAGTAGTTCTGTTTTTAGCTCTTGAGGAATTGCCATACTGTTTTCCACACTGGTTGAACTAATTCACACTCCCACCAACAGTGTATAAGGGTTTCCTTTTTTCTGCAACCTCGCCAGCATCTGTTATTTTTTGATTTTTTGATAATAGCCATTCTGACTGGTGTGAGATGGTATCTCACTGTGGTTAGGATTTGCATTTCTCTAATGATCAATGATATTGAGCTTTTTTTCATATGTTTTTGCCTGCATGTGTGTCTTCTTTTGAAAAGTGTCTGTTCATGTCCTTTGCCCACTTTTTAATGGGATTGTTTGTTTTCCTCTTGTAAATTTAAGTTTCTTATAGATGCAGGATGTTAGACCCTTATCAGATCCATAGTTTGCAAATATTTTCTCTCATTTTGTAGGCTGTTTACTCTGTTGATAGTTTCTTTTGCTGTGCAGAAGCTCTTAAGTTTAATTAGATCTCATTTGTCAATTTTTGCTTTTGTTGCGATTGCTTTTAGTGTCTTTATCATGAAATCTTTGCCCATTCCTATGTCCAGGATGATATTGCCTAGGTTGTCTTCCAGGCTTTTTATAGTTTTGAGTTTTACATTTAAGTCTTTAATCCACCTGAGTTTATTTTTGTATATTGTGTAAGGGAGGGGTCCAGCTTCAATTTTCTGCATATAGCTAGCCAGTTCTCCCAGCACCATTTATTAAATAGGGAGTCTTTTCCTCATTGTTTGTTTTTGTCAGCTTTGTCAAAGATCAGATGGTGGTAGGTGTGTGGCCTTATTTCTGGACTCTCTATTCTGTTCCATTGGTCAATATGCCTGTTTTTGTACCAATACCATGCTGTTTTTGTCACTGTAGCCTTGTAGTATAATTTGAATTCCGGTAATGTGATTCCTCCAGCTTTATCCTTTTTGCTTAGGATTGCCTTGGCCATTCAGGCTCTTTTTTGGTTTCATATAAATTTTTAAATAATTTTTCTAGGCCGGGCATGGTGGCTCATGCCTGTAATCCCAGCACTTTGGGAGACCAAGGCAGGTGGATCACCTGAGGTCGGGAGTTCGAGACCAGCCTGACCAACATGGAGAAACCCTGTCTCTACTAAAAATACAAAACTAGCTGGGTGTGGTAGTGCACCCCTATGATCCTAGCTACTTGGGAGACTGAGGCAGGAGAATCACTTGAACGCAGCAAGCAGAGATTGCAGTGAGCTGAGATCGTACCATTGCACTCCAGCCTGGGCAACAAGAGCAAAACTCCATCTCAAAAATAATAATAATAATGATAATTTTTCTAGTTCTTTGAAGAATGTCATTAGTGCTTGTGATAGGAACAGCATTGAATCTGTAAATTGCTTTGAGCAGTATAGCCATTTTAACTATATTAATTATTCCTACCCATGAGCATGAGATGTTTTTCCATTTGTTTGTGTCTTCTCTAATTTCTTTGAGCACAATCTGAAACCTTAAAGTAAGCACTCCTACTCTTTCTCTTAACTGGACTTGCTTTTATCATGCAAAAATGTCGCCTGGTTTCTAATCCATCTCCAACCCCTTTTGCAGTGGGTAGGACAGAGACCCAAAAGGGCGCATGAGAAAGAGAACAGGCACTCAGAGGAGGGAAAGATGAGTGGGAGCATCCAAGGAGACTCCTTGGAGGAAGTTGAGCTCAAATTGGGCCTTAAAGGAGGGGTGGGATGCAGATGAATGAAGAAGATGGAGGGGCTGTCCAGGCGCCAAGGCTGGTGCTGACACCGTCCCCTTGTGTCTCAGCGAGTGGAGGACCAAGTGAATGTGCGGAAAGAGGAGCTGGGGGAGCTGTTTGCCCAGGTGCCTTCAACAGGAGAGGAGGCAGGAGACGTAGACTTGAGCATCGAGAAGCGGTTCCTGGACCTCCTGGAACCCCTGGGGAGGAGGAAGAAGCAGCTGGAATCATCCAGAGCCAAGCTGCAGATCAACCGGGACGTAGAGGATGAGACGGTGCGTGGGCCACAGCTTCTCCCCACCCCCTGAGGCGGAGCCACCAGCTGCCATCAGAGTAGCTGGCTGCCACCCAGAGCAATTCTTGGCAGCAGATGACTGGTCACCTCACCCCTCATCTCATAGGGGTGTTGTGAGGATTACATTAAATAGAAAGCTCAAGTCAGTGCTTTTGGTGGGAACTCACTGTTCACTTGCTAGTATTGCTCAGTGAAGAACATGGACTTTGGGGTCAGACAGACTTGGGTTCGAGATCCAGCTACGTTACCGTCCCACTGTCTGACTAGGAGCAAGTTATTTGGAACCTCAGTTCAAAATCCCTGAATATTCCCATCTATAAAAGGGGGACAAAACCCTGATGGGATGTTGGGAGGAACTGGGGAGACACTGCCAGCAAAGCTCTACCCCGCCCATAGTGAGCACTCGGGAAAGGGTGGCCATGATTGTCATCAGCTCTCCCCTGCCTTCTGGTCTCTGCAGCTCTGGGTGGAGGAGAGGCTGCCTCTGGCCCAGTCAGCCGACTATGGCACTAATCTGCAAACTGTGCAGCTGTTCATGAAGAAGAACCAGGTGAGTCCTGCCTCACCTCGCCAGTCGTACCCGCCCCTCCTCACCCCCACCTGGCCCCACAGGGGTGGGCCCAGCCCTGGCCTGCAGAAGGCTAGCAACGGCAGGTTAGTGTTCCTGTTGGCAGCTTTGGGGTCTCCAAACCGTATTGGTAGTCTTAGAGCAGAAAGAGCAGGTTTTTGTGATTATAGAGCAAATTCTGGAAGGATCACAGAGGAGGGAGGAATCCTGGTGCTTGGGGATTCAGGGCCATTCAGCCTCCGTCAGGCACAGGTGAATGCAGGGTCTTGGGGGCCCTGGCCTGGAGGTTGATGTGCTTCAGTAGCTGTGTACTCAGTGTGTCCACTGGTCTGCCTGCGAGGAAGGCAGTAACTCCTGGTCTCTCTCCCACAACACTGCCTTGCCCCTCTTCCAGGGCTGAGCTTGGCATGTGCGGTGTCCTTGGGGTAAGTAGGCCCCATTTCTCTGGACATGTGAGGATACTTGTGGGGCTCAAATTCCATTAGGAAGCCACTAACTTTGGACTCCGAGCCCTTGGAGCAAACATCCCTCTGCTTTTTGGCACTCGCTTAGCCCTGATTGGGAGCTCCTGTGGCCCTGGTCAGAATCCTGGACGTGAGCAGATGCCAAGCACTCCCTCTTGGATCAGGGCTGCAGCAGGAGCCTGAATCATGCAAGGAAGCTGGCTGTGTGGGGTCGCAGCGGCCAGAGAGATGGCCACAGACCCTTCTTGGACAGAGAGACCCTCCCTCTGCATGCTCTCTGGGTCAGCAAGGAGAGCCCAGGAACTTAGATCCCAGAGAAAAGCGACATGTCCCAGAGTGCCCTGTTAGTACTGCAACTCCTTGAGGAAGGAAAGTCATAGCAGACAGCACTCCCTTTCCCCACGTTGGTAGCAACTGACATCTGCTCACAGGACCGTTTGAGCCCAGCAGCAGTGCAGAGGCCTGGATTATATTCAGAGAGGTTTCTTCAAAGCTGCCTTAGGCCCTTTGCTTCTGGTTGATGCGATCTGGTCACAGAGACTCCAGCAGCCACATGCAGGGACCTGGGCTAGAAGATGATAGAAATCCATCCTCAGTTAATGCCACAACCTTCAGCTAAAGGTGGAAGGCTGGTAGGACATGGTATCCTTGGGACCTCAGTTTCCTTAATTGTAAAATGAGCCAACTCTAGTCTTTCCGACACTAGGATTTTTGATTCTGTGCAGCCTCTATAAGTGTTATTGTTCAAAGGTTTTTAACTCCCCTGGCTGGCAGTTGCTATTTCAGGAAAAGGACAAGACAAATATGGATGGGGTTCCCCTAACCAAGAAGGGAAAGGCAGCCTCTTGGGAAAGCGTGACTGCCCTAGTGAAGACTATTTTAGGCTCACCTGGCTAAACCATAAATCCAGTTTTATCATTTTCCCACTTAAAACCCTCTATTGCAATGGTTCTCAAACTCCAATATGCAACTCCTTTAACAAGACCTCTGGGTGAGTTCACACAACTTAACTGCGTGCCACCCCCAGATCCACTGCATCAAGCTCTGCGGGTAGAGCCTGATAATTTGCATTTCCAGCAAGATCCTGGGTGATGCTGATGCTGCTGGTTCAGGACTCCACTTTGGGGACCACTGCTCTCGGGACTATTCATTGCAATTAGAACACATTCCACAAGGTACTACATGAAGAGTTCTCACACCGGGCTGTACACTCAAATCACCTAGGCACCTTTTAGACAGGTGAATGCCCAGGTCCCACCTCAGATCAATTAGGATCTCTGGGGGTAGGCTCCTAGCTGCATCTATTTCCCTGGGTTATTCAGTGGGCAATCAGGATTAAGAACCAGTCATGCCTGATATGGCCCCTGCCTTCCTCTGAATCTCAGCTCTTCTCACTTTGCCCTCCTTCACTGTATTCCAGCTCTTCTTGCCCTCTCTGTGGCCTCAGACAGTCCCAGCTCAAGACCACCCCAGAACCTTTGCACTTGTTCAGTCCTCTTGCCAGGAACACTCACCTCCAGATCTCTGTGTGGCTGCCTCCCTCCCGTCATTCGTGGTCAAGTGTCGTCTCCTCAGAGGGGCCTCCCTGACTCCCTTAGCTAAAGTGGCTCCTGCCACATCACAGCAGACGTTCTTCATCCCACTGTTGTCTTTTCCTTGTAGCCCCCAGGGAGGAAGGCCCAGCCTTTGTTTATTCATTTATTTGCATGTTTACCTTCTATTTCCTCTACCAGGTTGTAAGCTTTAGAGTACAGGGATTTTCATTTTTCTTGTTTCTATATTGTCCCTATTACCTAGACCAGGGTCTGGTACATAGAAAAGAACTTAATACATAGTAGTTGAATGAATGAAGATGGGGAAGAAGACATTAAACGTAAGTACCCTGCACAGATACTAGAAAGTAATTGCTTAAAAAGAAAGAAATACCTTTTTAGGCTTGGCGCAGTGGCTCATCTGTAATCCCAGCACTTCGGGAGGCCGAGGTGGGTGGATAGCCTGAGCCCAGGAGTTTGAGACCAGCCTGGGCAACATGGCAAAACCCCATCTCTACAAAAAATACAAAAAATTAGCCAGATGTGGTGGTACATACCGGTAATCCAAGCTACTTGGGATCTGAGCCTACTTCCCATCTGAGCCTGGGAAGTTGAGGCCCAGTAAGCTGTGATTGTGCCACTGCACTCCAGCCTGGGTGACTGGAGTGAGACCCTATCTTTTAAAAAAAAAGAAAGAAATTAATTTTCAGGCCACCATGCAAAGGTCTTAAGATCTGAGTAACAAGCAAATGGAGCTGAAAACATGGGTTGCTTGAATGCAATTGCAGAGACTGCAGGAAATTGTAAAAATTGAGATTCTGAGCATAAAGTATACAAATGCATTTCAGCAAGTTATGTGACTTGTAGATGTGGTTATTTTGTATATATTTCAAATGCTGGCTATCACTGTACTGCTCACGTGGGCTGCTCTTGCCCCTGCCTTCCAGTTTTAAAGGCCACAGGAAAATTATAGAGAGGGAAGAAACAGGTAGCGAGATATATGGAGCTCAGGAGCCCACACACCAGCAGCAGCTAGCCCGGCCTCTAGGACCTAGAAAGCAAGTAGCCCGTGTCAGGGCGTCCTGAAGAAAAAGGTGACCCAGCCACCAGGGTGGGAGGAAGAGGCCATGTTCATGACCGAAGGCTCAAACAGGGACTAATGCAAAGCTCACAAAAGATTTGAGAAATAGAAGTAGGGAAAAACGAAACAAAAGCTAAGACTGTAAACAAGGGGCTGCTGTCACCTGTTCTTTTAGATGGAAGGCGAAAACTGTGTCCACCTGAGCTGCCAGGTTGTGCGGCTCCCACATAAATGATCCTGCATAAATCCTGCAAAAGCTGTTAGAACAAGGTATCAAAAAGGCCATTTTTCTTTTCCTTCCAACACATACGCCTAAGGAATCAAGCTCTGCTGAAGCATAGGAAGATAGGGGACAGTCAAGAGCACGGGCTTCCGGGTCAGGTGGAGCTGTGTTCAAATCCGGCTCTGCCACTGAGTGACTTCACTGCTGCATGCCAGTTTCCACATGCTTATCTCAGCAGGCCACCTGAGGGTGCAAGAATGGTGCACGTGAGGTGCTTAGCAGCCTGCAAGAGGTCCTTGGTAGTTCTTATCGCCATCACCTGCTCTGCTCTAGCAACAGGGGGTGAGAGGGACCAAGGGTGTCAGAGCTATGCTGCCACTGCAGAAGCAGCCTCCCCGCCATGGTGGGAAGGCCCTGCCCTGAGCTCTTCCTTCTGGCCACAGACACTGCAGAATGAGATTCTGGGCCATACGCCGCGGGTTGAGGATGTGCTTCAGAGAGGGCAGCAGCTGGTGGAGGCAGCGGAGATCGACTGCCAGGACCTCGAGGAGCGCCTGAGACACCTGCAGAGCTCCTGGGATAAGCTGCAGGAGGCAGCAGCTGGGAGGCTGCAGCGACTGAGGGACGCCAACGAGGCACAGCAGTACTACCTGGATGCGGATGAGGCTGAGGCCTGGATTGGCGAGCAGGAACTCTACGTCATCTCTGATGAGATCCCCAAGGTCTGTTCAGGCAGGGGATACCAGCCAGGGTGCCAAGGCAGAGAGGAAGAGTTGAGGTTGGCTGTCCGTGGGGAGCCTTGTGAGTCCAACTGTGTGAGGAGTGAGGCCAGGGGAGGGGCACGAGGAACCCACAGACTCCCTGCCCTCCCTTGGTGCCTGCTTGGACACACCCCTGCAGGGCACACGCTGCAGCCAGGTGCCTCCTGTTTGCCCACTTAGGTTTGCTCTAACCCAGGGGTTCTCTACTTTTCTTTGCCATGGATTCTGTACTGGTGAACTGCTATGAAAGAGATGGGGTGAGAGGTGACAGGTGGGGGTCTCTCAAAGCTGGAATGATATATGATGTTTTCATGGGGACAGGGGTTAGGGCACGAAAGGAAGGGTATATGTCAGATACAAATCGGGGGAGTCTGGAGAGGGAGGTAGGACACGGGCATTGCTGGGAAATCAGAAAGGCAGGAAGGGAACATGTGCGGCTCTCCTACGGGTGTCCCACAAGCCTGCTCCCCTCCTCCCTAAGGCACCTCCAGGAGCAGGGGCACAACTTGCCAAGGGAGGGATCATGGCCAGGCTGAGCTCTGGCGCTGACTGTCTGCTGCGTTCTAGGATGAAGAGGGCGCCATCGTGATGCTGAAGCGGCATTTGAGGCAGCAGCGTGCGGTGGAGGACTATGGCCGGAACATCAAGCAGCTGGCCAGCCGGGCCCAGGGCCTGCTGTCTGCAGGCCACCCTGAGGGGTGTGTGTGCCCCCTGGGCTGACTCGGTCAGGAGATGGGGATCAAGCCAGGGGCCCACCAGCCAATGTCCCTTCAGATTTAAGAGGAAAATGGAAACAGTTTTCACTAATAGGGCTGGAGAAAATTGCCGCAGGACTGGTGATGGATCCAATTTCATTTAATGCCTTGGTTTTGTGTGAGTCACTTCCAGCTGGGTCAACAAGGCCCTGGTTTGCAAAATGAAAAGAGAAGGGGTTAGCAAAACTACCCTCTTGGTGACCTGATAGCACCAATTTTCCAAAGGGTTACAATATGCTAAGGGACACTGAAGACTACTTTAGCTTTTCTTTTTATGGTCCAGACAGAACCACGATGTAGGAATGCAGGTGGAAACCTGTGCCCACCTGGGCTGTGAGGTTTTGTGGATCCTGCATACATGGGAACCCACTGGGCCACAGACCACACACTGCCCCCAGCCACAGCCCTGACCTCAGCTGCCATTAAGGTGCCCACCACTGTGGGTCCTCAGCAGCCACCCCAGATTTTCCCCGGGACCCACACTGTCTGGGCCCCTAGTATGTCCTGTCCCTCCCTGGAGGGCTGAGCAGAGTTGTTGCTGCAGGAGCCCTGCTCAGGCAGTGCTGCTCCCCCAGCCTCTCTGGAAGAACAATGGAGGCATTCCCCATTTGCACTTGTCCCTCTAAGCTTGCCAGATTGAGGGGCACCACGGGAAGCACTCCTCCAGAACACAGTGTGTCATCCACTGAAGCTAGGGTGTGGCCCCTTCTCTCCCCAGCTCTTCCCCGGCAAAGCCCCTGTCATTTCTCCAGAGCTTCACTCCCTACCTATCCCTGCCAGGGGGCTGTGGTCAGCATATGTTGGCTCCCCCGAGCCACTGCTCTGGGTTCGTGGCTGCTGTCTCTGAGGGCCTTCTTGGTTTTGAATTCCAGGGAGCAGATCATCAGGCTTCAGGGGCAAGTGGACAAGCACTATGCAGGGCTGAAGGACGTGGCGGAAGAGCGCAAGCGCAAGCTGGAGAACATGTACCACCTGTTCCAGCTCAAGCGGGAGACTGACGACCTGGAGCAGTGGATTTCAGAAAAGGAGCTGGTGGCCTCTTCCCCGGAAATGGGGCAAGACTTTGACCACGTGACTGTGAGTAGCCACAGCTCCTGCTGTCTTTGTCTTTCTCTAATGCAGTAGACGCAGCCAGCCCTCACTCGAGACACACAGAGTGCTGCGCAGGATGCGACTTCCCCAGTGTGAGGTGGGACCCGCAGATGGGGCCTGCCCTGGGGAAGGTGTGACAGTGTGGCTCCCGGTGCTGCAGTCACTGCCTGGGAATGTCTTCCGCTAAGCTGGTGACACCTATAACCCCTCTGCACCCCATAACCACATTTCTGTCTGCCCCACACCCAGCTTCTGCGGGACAAGTTCCGGGACTTTGCCCGGGAGACCGGGGCGATTGGGCAGGAGCGGGTGGACAACGTGAATGCCTTCATCGAGCGACTCATCGACGCGGGCCACAGCGAGGCGGCCACCATCGCTGAGTGGAAGGACGGGCTGAACGAGATGTGGGCAGACCTGCTGGAGCTCATCGACACGCGTATGCAGCTGCTGGCCGCCTCCTACGACCTGCACCGCTACTTCTACACGGGTGCCGAGATCCTGGGCCTCATCGACGAGAAGCACCGCGAGCTGCCAGAGGACGTGGGGCTGGACGCCAGCACGGCGGAGTCCTTCCACCGGGTGCACACGGCCTTCGAGCGGGAGCTCCACCTGCTGGGTGTCCAGGTACCTTCAGCCACCCACCTGCTACCAACTTCCAGGAGACCTGGGTGTCAGTCCCAACCTGGCTGTCAGCGGGGAAACCTCTAGGATGGGTGCCAGGAGGTTTCGCCTCCTTAGACAGCCAGGAGCTCAGGGCAGGGAGCAGTGGCTTTCAGATGTTCCTTAGCTTCAGAAGTCGTTCTTTAAACTGAATCCTCACAAAAGGCCGATGCATATAATACTATACAGTGCAGTTTCTCCAGTTGTACAGTATTATTAGTGAACACATGCACAGCACTTTTCTAGCACCAGGTGCTTTTCTGAGCAATGTATGTAGCCATTGGACCCTCAAGGCCATCCTCTGAGGCAGCTGCTAATATTCCCTGCACTTTGCAGATGAGAAAAGGGAGGGGTAGAGGGCCCATAAGTTTCCCAGGAACATGTGGGTACACAGTAGAGCCAGGGCTCAGACCCTGGCAGTCTAGCTATAGACCCCACACACTTAGCACCAGGCACTTCAACCTTTCCACATGGGAGCTGCAGAGCCCCCAAGTTCTACTGTTCAAACCCCTGCCTTCCCCGGCAAAGCCCCTGTCATTTCTGCCCTCCACAGATCCCTAGGGTCCCCCAGAGCTTGGTATGATAGAAAGGGCAAATGCAAGGTGGCCCTGTTGCTGAGGGCTCCCCCAGCTTCCAGTGCAGCAGGGAGAGGTAGGCTGGCTGTGCAATCCCAGACCAGCCCCGCGGGGGTTGGGGACAGAACACCAGGGTACACTGGGCCCCTGGTTCATCCAAAAGGGGATCTCTTAGGGATGTGTCCTCCAGCTGGAGTGGAGGGCCTGGTGTGTGGCTGTTGCATTTGGGGATGCCAGGGCCCCTGAGATAGATGTAGTCCCACTGAGGTCTTAGGAGTGAGGTGTCACTGTCTCCGGGGCCAGCCTCAATCAGGGGATCTGGTGCAACCCCTTCCTTAGAGAGGCAGCACACAGAGTGGTTAAGAATGAGGACTCAGGAGCACGGTGCAAATCCCAACTGTAGCCCTTTACTAGTTTGAGGGACCCTGGACCAGTTACTTAGCTTCCCTGTGCCTCGTTTTCCCCATCTCAAAAATAGCAACAGTAATAGTACCTCCTTCATGGGTTTGTTGGAAAGATGAAGAGAGTTCATCAATAGAAAGTGTTTAGAACAGTGCCTGGTACGTAGTTCCTCTCATTAGTGTACTGTTGAGGAGATCAAAGGGCACGGAGTTCCTCTCACTCCCAAACCTTCACAAAGTTCAAGAGGTATCTTGGGTAGGCAGAAGTGTCAAAGCAAGGAGCCTTCTCCTATAGCACCCCCTGGGTGGAGGCTGAAGATCCTACCTTCCAGCAGTGCCCTGAGTTGGTAGGCCAGGAGAATGTAGCTGCCCTTCCAGTCCTAGGACCACAGCACCTAGGGAACGATGTCCAGGGAACAATGTCTGGTTCTGCCTGACCACAGGTGCAGCAGTTCCAGGACGTGGCCACCCGTCTGCAGACAGCATATGCTGGGGAGAAGGCAGAGGCCATCCAGAACAAGGAGCAGGAGGTGTCTGCCATGTGGCAGGCACTGCTCGATGCCTGTGCCGGGCGCCGGACCCAGCTAGTGGACACGGCGGATAAATTCCGCTTCTTCAGCATGGCCCGTGACCTCCTCTCCTGGATGGAGAGCATCATCCGGCAGATCGAGACCCAGGAGAGGCCCAGGTGAGGGGAGCGTCCTTGAGGCAGAGGCAGCTCCTCTCCAGGCCAGAGGATCCCGGCCAACCAGGGTGCTGCACTGGGGCTCGTCCCTGGAGGGACAGTCCTGGATTATTGGTCCATGAAAATCCCTGGGGGACACTTGAGGCCTGAGGCTGGATCTAGGCAGAAATGGCCTGGCTCAGCTTCCACTGGGAGGACCAATCGTTTAAGAGTCAGGAGAGTCCTGGGTGTAGAGAGAGAGACATCTGTCATTCAGGTTCTCCAATGGGCACAGTGACCATGGCTGTCAGTGAAAATAAGCAACTCACATGTCCAAAGCTGGGTAGGTCTAAGATTGCGCATTCTTCTCCTAGCCCTGGGATGTGAGGGGGCCCTTCCCCCGAAACTCAGGAAGAAGCTCATTGTCCATGAGAGGAGGAGTCAGGCATTGGGCAGTGAGAGCCCCTGCAGAGATCAGACCACTCTGCCCAGTCTGTGCAACTTCATCAGTTATTGCTGATCCATCTCCATCCTTCTGCCCCTACAGTGTCTGTCCTGATGGTCTTACTTTTAACATTCTTACAGAGATATAACTCCCATACCACACTTCATCCATTTAGGGTGTATCATTCAATGGTTTTTAATATATTCGCTGTTACACAACTATCCCCACAATCTAAGGTTAGAAGATTTTCATGACTCCGTCCCTATTAGCAGTCACTCCCCATGCCTCTCTCTTCCCAGTTCCTGGAAACCACTACATGACTTTCTATCTCTCTAGATTTGCCTATGCTGGACATTTCATATAAATGGAATAATACAATATGTGGTCTTTTGTGACTGACTGCTTTCCCTTCATATAATGTTTTCAAGATGCATCCATGTTGTAGCATCAGTCAGTACCCTATTCCTTTTTATTGCCCAGTAATATTCCCAGGCTTCTTTGGGGATTTCTGTACCCACTGCCCATGCTCTGGCCACTGAGCAATGGGAGATACTAGGGCATCTGTGTTCCTGCTGGGACTGGGCTGGCGGAGGACCCCCTGGCTGGCCAGAGAGAGAGGAGGGAGCAGGGTCTGACTCCCACAGGCACGGGGAGGTGGGCCCCTCTGGTTGGGACACAGAGGCAGGCCAGAGTGACCCAGAGTTCCCTTCTTCCCTTGTCCTCCTGTCCCCCAGGGATGTCTCCTCTGTGGAATTGCTCATGAAGTATCACCAGGGCATCAATGCAGAGATTGAAACCCGGAGCAAGAACTTCAGTGCCTGCCTGGAGCTTGGCGAGTCCCTGCTGCAGCGGCAGCACCAGGCCTCAGAGGAGGTGAGGGGACGGCAGGGATGGAGGCGAGCCAGGCAGCCTCCTGGGAGGGAGCTGAGAGCTGCAGCTTTTCTGAGGAGCTTGTCTTGCTCTCACTCATAGAGATCAGGGCTGCACACAGGCCCGGGGATTGCAGCCCCAGCAAGTACACTCCCTGCCTTAAGGAGCTGGCCACTCAGTAAAGCAGAGCAGGCTCATAACCTGCCTAACACCCACAGGTGCACACACTTTGGAGGTGGTGACCTCCTTTGATAGGAGAGGCGCATGGGCCTCAGAGAGGTTAAGTAACATGCCCCAGGCCGCACAGCTGGCAAGTAGCTGGGCCAAGACTTGAAGCCAGGACTGTAGAACCAAACCTGGCATTCTTTGCAGGACCCATCTATGCACTGCCTCAGATGGGGAAGGGTTTGCCAGGCCTGAACTTTTCTCCCTTTCCTCCCCGTAGATCCGCGAGAAACTGCAGCAGGTGACCTCTAGGAGGAAAGAGATGAATGAGAAGTGGGAGGCCCGCTGGGAGCGGCTCCGCATGTGTGAGTAGAGCCCCGGAGGCAGGGCCCGGGGGCAGGAGTACCCCCGCTGGAGTAGGGGAATAGGGAGGTGCCACCATGGGTGGATTTTCACTACTGTCTAGAGAGGAGCCCCCCACAGCACTGCTCTTCAGCAAAGCTCTGGGGCCAGGGGCCTCAGCCGTCCAGGCAGAAGGCTGGAGTGGACACGCTGCTGGAAGCCTCTAACCAGGCAGCTGCCCCCACTCCCTGCCCATCCTCTGCCCCACTTGCCCCCAGCCTCATGCCCAGGCTGGTATGCCTGCAGAGCTATGCCCTGGGGGAGGGGTTGAGGGTTGGGGGAGGGGTTGGGGTCTGGGGGAGGGGTTGGGGTAAGGCTCTCATGAATCCCAGACATTCCTCCTGAGGAATATCAAGCGTAGAGGGGGCTCTTCCTCCTTCAGCTGGGTGCTGATGAGAGGTGGGGAAAAGCCACCACTCAAGGAGGAGTTGAGAGCCAAGAAGCGCCAACTGGTCCTCTGGCCACTCATCCAGCATCATGTGAGACAGCCAAGGGCTGGGAAGAATGTTCAAGGCAGAAGACTCCTTCTCAGAGACATCTAAAATACATTTTGTTTTCAAAATAGGGTTCTAATTAGTGAAAAATATAATTTAAAAAATATAACTATTGGGCCAAGCATGGTGGGTGATGTCTATAATCCCAGCACTTTGGGAGGCCAAGGCAGGAGGATTGCTTGAGCTCAGGAGTTTGAGACTAGCCTGGGCAACATAGGGAGACCCTATCTACAACAACAACAAAAATTAGTTGGGTGTGGTGGTGCACACCTATAGTCCCAGCCACATGGGAGGCTGAGATGGGAGGATCACTTGAACCCAGGAGGCTGAGGCTGCCATGAGCCATAATCACATCACTGCACTCCAGCCTGGGTGACAGATTGAAGCCCTCTCTCTAAAAACATATAACCATTGTGAAGCTAGGTTAGGGGCCCAGTGTGGAATGGGGTGGCTGCAGGCAGCAAGGGTATCCATGTGGTTTAGGGACACCTATTCAGGCCACCAGCCTGACCACTGGCCCTAATCAGGAGTGAGCAGTTGGGTGCTAACAGGCCCTGGGCCTTGTGGGGGGGTCTGTGTCCTGTTCCCCCTGGCAGTGCTGGAGGTGTGCCAGTTCTCGAGGGACGCCTCTGTGGCTGAGGCGTGGCTGATCGCCCAGGAGCCCTACCTGGCCAGCGGGGACTTTGGACACACAGTGGACAGTGTGGAGAAGCTCATCAAGAGGCACGAGGCTTTTGAGAAGTCCACGGCCAGCTGGGCAGAGCGCTTTGCTGCCCTGGAGAAGCCTACCACGGTGAGCAGGGAACAGTGCTGGGAGGCTCAGGAGGGTGGCAGCTATGCCCTCATGTCAAGAACTCCAGGCCAGTTGTTAGGTAGTTAGAATGGTGTGACAGGCTTGGCCAGCAGGGACAATGGGAAGGAAAGACAAGTGGCAGGAAGTACTGACCTCCGAACGCAAAGGACAGAAGGGGCTGACTATAGAAGGAATGAACGCCAGGGCGTGTGGGGGTGCAGGGCCACGTCCAGAGGGAGGTCATCTGAGAACACAGCTCGCCTCTGTGGCTGCTCTGACCCCTGGGCCTTCTCCTCCTCTAGCTTGAGCTGAAAGAACGCCAGATTGCAGAGAGACCCGCAGAGGAGACTGGGTGAGTGGTGGCCGTGTGTCCGGGGAGCTGAGTGTTCTGCCAAGTGGGAGTAGGGGGTGCCTTTCATCAGAAACCTGACATTGGGACCAGTTGCATTTGACCTCTCACAGTGGGCACCCTTGTCAGGAAGGCCCGGAGTGCCTGAGCATGAGGGCAGAGGAGCTTTGCTTCCCCAGTCACGGGCGGGCTGAAGGCCTGGTGCAGGAGGAGGGGGCCGGGAGCAGTGGCTGCCAGGTGAGGCCCTGCCTTGGAGCCACCTGAGCACGGGGCCCCACAGCCTGTGCTGCCTGGAACCTGGCTCCCTTCTGAAGAATCTGCCTTGGCTTCTCCGAAGAAGTCTCTGGGCGGCTCCTTGCCGAGCACTGTCCAGGCTGCCGGCTGACTGGATGGGGAGCTATTTGGAGCTTGCTCCCTGTGGGCGTGGGTGAAAAGTTAGGCCTTGCAGGAGGCACTGGCCTCAGAGGGGTGCTTGTTTTTAAAGAGACTGTGTCTTCCTTAGGCCTCAAGAGGAGGAAGGCGAGACAGCAGGGGAGGCTCCGGTTTCCCACCATGCGGCCACTGAGAGAACGTCCCCGGTCAGTCTCTGGTCTCGTTTGTCTAGTTCCTGGGAGTCACTGCAGCCAGAGCCCTCTCACCCCTACTAGGCTCAGCCCAGGTGAAGGCGAGATGAGCTGGCGCAGCCCCGCCCTCCATCCTGCCCACATCCCTGCAGCCACCTCCCAGCAGAGCAGGCTGCGTCCTCATTCAGGTGTTCCGCATGAGAGTACTGGCCTTCTCCACTCCTCCCCTCAGCGCAGAGGAAACAGGCCAGCCCAGTGACACGACATTATTAGTTTGGTTTTATCTAATAAATTTTATTGTATAAATATATCACCATTTACATGAGGGGAAACACTAGCCAGAGATGATAAGTGCATTTCTGTACCATCCTTTCCATTTTCCAACTCCTTCCTCTAGGCAGTACTCACCCCTGCACCCACACCTACACACATGCACACGCACACACACATGCATGTGCACACACACATGCACACCACACCCCCATACACACACCTCACGCACAACCACACACCCACATACTCATGCACATATGCACACACCACACCCACCCACTTGCACACGCAACACACCCCACACACGTACATGCTCATACACCCCACACCCCACACCCCACACACATATCCACATTCACACCCACACACACGTACACACTCATACACCACACCCCCACACACATCCACACACACCCACACACACGTACACACTCCCACACACACGTACACACTCATACACAACCACACCCACACACATCCACACTCACACCCACACACATACACACTCATACACACACCACACCCCATACACACATCTACACTCACACTCCCACACACGTATACATACACCACATCCCCCATACACACTCATACACACACCCCCACACACTCATACACACATACACACTCATATGCACACACCGCACCCCCACACACACTCATACACACACATACACACTCATACACACACCACACCCCACACAACTACACTCACACTCCCACACACGTACACATACACCACATCCTCCATACACATACACCCCCACACACTCATACACACATATACACTCATATGCACACACCACACCCCCACACACACTCATACACACACATACACACTCATACACACACACCGCAACCCACACACACATCCACACTCCCACCCACACACGCACACGCTCATACACACCACACCCCCACACATCCACTCACACCCACACGCAATACACATATACACACACCACACCCACCCACATGCACACACACCACACCCCCCACACACGTACACATACACACCACACCCATACACATCCACACACACGTACACACACCACACCCCCCCACACACACGTACACACTCGTACACACACCACACCCCACACACCCACATGCACACACCACAACCCCCCCCCCACACACACGCACACACACATCACACCCCCCCGTACGCACACCCGCACTCACACACAGACACACACCACTCGACTGTCCCATCCCACCTGCCCCACTGCGGGCATCTTCGGTAGTGAAGTGGGGCTGCCCATCCTTGTAGGCTATTCCTTCCCCCTATGCAGAGCCCTCTCCTCTTTCCACCGACCTCGCCTGAGGCCTGTGGGTCAGTGAGTCTGGATATGGAGCTGGTTCTGGGACAAGAACAGACTTGAAGGAAGTCTGCAAAATTGAAGAGAATCCCAGGGCTTTGAGTAACAGGGGTCATCCCCCCAACTTGTAGGAAAGGAGGATGAGCCAGAGGCCTGGCTCAAGGGACAGGGAGAGCCCAAGACAGCAGCTACCAGAGGCCTAGGGCATGTGCCTCAGAACCTTACCTGGAGCAGGCCCCTTAGGACCCCATGGGGTCTGTGCAGGGAGGTTGGGAGGCTGTCACCCAGGCTTAGGGAACTGCTCTGGGGAGCAGCTGACCGAGAAGAAAGCAAGAATTCAGCACACGGCTTGCATGGCTTCCCCCTGCATGTCCCCGCTGTGGCAGGATGCACCGGGGGTCAAGGGAGCCACAGATCCTTCCTGCAGTCTACCTCTCCAGGTGCCCGGTGAGCCTGCCTGAACCTGGGGGTGAGGTTAGGAAGACAGGCATTCCAGATGGAAGTTTCTGGTACACCAGTCACCCCCAGAAACATGTACAAACAGTGAGGCCTCCCTTTTTCAACTCTTCTCACCATCTGAGGGAGATGCCCTCCCCAACTCCCCCTGCCCCCGTTCTCCCCCCCCCCCCCCCCCCCCCCCCCCCCCCCCCCCCCCCCCCCCCCCCCCCCCCCCCCCCCCCCCCCCCCCCCCCCCCCCCCCCCCCCCCCCCCCCCCCCCCCTCCCCCCCCCCCCCCCCCCCCCCCCCCCGTTCCCCCTCACCCCCCACACACACCCCTCTGTGGCCTCCAGCCTGGCCAGAGGCCTCCCTTTCATAGCTGCACCAGCCCACCATGCCCAGCAGAGGGCACTGCTGGGCTCCTGCTGAAGGGTCTCTCCCAGAAGTTCCCTCTGAAGCTCCAGGTGTGGCATGAGGGGTCTCGCTTCCCTGTCTGTGGTGGACTGCGTCCCAGCCCCTTTTTCCCAGCAACAGCCCCTGCCGGAAGGAGAGCAAACTTTGGGGGCCCGGCATAGACTGCGTACACGGGCTGGGGCTGTCCCTGCGCCCTGCCCCCGCCTGCTTCTGCCGTGCGTCCCTGTGTGTCTGCATGTGGCAGTGTCCCGGTGTGCGGGCTCCTCGGTGAGCACCAGAGCGACTCCATCCATTGTCTGTGTCATGTGTGTCCGTGCAAATGTAATTACTTGTGCATCAGAGCCGCCTCCAGCCAACACCTGAACGTCACCGGGTTGGGGGGAATAAAACCTGTTTGGACCTGATGATCTCTTTGGGGGAAGGAGTGAGCCCACATTCGAGACCCCTTCCGGAGAGCCAGCCACTCCAGCAGATGAGAAGACTGGACTGTGCCCGGTGCCGGAAAGAAACCAGATGGTGACTCAACACCAGACCCAAGGCCTCATGCACAGATTTCCTGATGCTGCTGTCTTCTGAGCCCTTTGTTAAGTTTTCATGGGGATCCATGAACCTCAGAGGTATTAGGCCCTCCTAATACGCCATCCGAATTCGATGCGAGAAAGAGGAGGACACAGCCTGTTGGGAAAGCCCAACCTGGCTCTGGAAGAGTCCTCGCAAGCCCAACGGCCGGTCCCTCCAGCCTGCCTGGCCGGGACTACCCCTTCACAGAACCGCAGGCCTCTCCCAGGGAGCAATGACCAATGGCTGCGCCTCCCCTCTGGGATAGGCCTGGGGGACGGTGGCTCTCCTGCTGGTCCTCTGTGTGTGGTCTGGTGTCAGTGCCCTATAGAATAGATCCATGCGGTGTTGCTTCATGTACAACCCCTCACTGTGCATGTCGGCTTCCTGCTGGGGGGAACTGATGGGAGTGGACCAGGCACCCCTGCTCCTGTCTGGACAGCTGCACACCACAGGGCGGCACCCCTCCCCAGTCCTACCCTTCCCTGTGTGTGTGTGCACATGGTGACTGGAGCTGCCATCCCACACATCAGCCTCTTTCTCAAGCACATCACTGCACGGTCCCACCACCTTCCCTCACCTCTTGCCTTTTCACATTAGAGCGTGTTCTGGTAAAGGCCAATACGTTCATAAAGGTAAGTGCATAGGAGGCCAGGCAGAAGAAACGAGACCTCACTCACAAAAGACAAAACTGCTGGAGGGGAAGTCAGGACATCTGGGTTCTAGTCCTCAATTCTGTTGGAAACTTCCTGCATGATTTTAGATAAACCACCTAATCCCCTGAGTCTCCATGCTCTTATAAAGCCTTCTCTGGAGAATTACCGAAAGTCTGGAACATTCCTGTATGTCAGCAATTTAGCAAATTATAGGGAGGGGCTGGGAGAAGTAGTTTTCACCACTTTCCTCTTGCCTGGTGCTTAGTGCTATGGTACCCAGCTGGTCTCAGGTACCCACTGGTGTAAGACGGGAGATGGGAAAGAAGAAGTAAAGGGCTAGGGTGTTTGCCTTTGTCCCTGTGGGGGAGTAGAGGCGGGGCTGCACCTCTGCTACGGTCAGGATAGTGCCCTGAAGGAGGCCCAGGTCTGCCAGGAAACCCTCGGCAGTGAGCAGGCAGACCTGCTCAAGACTGAGCACCTCCCTTTCACCTGGGGCTGTGGCCCTGGGAAGGACTTGGGGGTCCTGCTGAGCATCCCCCACCTCCCGGGCTCAGGGTGCCTCAGAAGCCCCAGTGTAACATGTGTGGTGAGAGGCTGCTTTCTCCTGGGAGGGAAGGAGGCAGATTGCATGGAGAAGAAATGGTATTGAAGATGCTGCAAGTCCCCCCAGGCTAAAGATCCCCAGTGCACAGCCCTGCGTATCTTCCTGTCCCTTGTGCCTGATTCTGGTTTTGGGAAGTGAAGCGGGAACTGCTCTGAGAACTCCCTCAGCAGGGCTGCGGTGACGCCATGTGTGACGTCCCTGAAAGGGATTGGTGCTCCTAATCGCCTTTGCTAGGGCTCACTGTGTGGGATAAACATACCCTGCCTGCCTCCAAGCCCCAAGGCTAGATCCAGGCTATAGTGCAGAGGGACCCCGGGATGCCAGGCCACTCCAGAAAGCAGCTGCTGGGTGCCCCTCATTATCAGCCTTCTCATCAGGAAGTCAGGGAAAGCTGTCTTCCCCAAAGGCAGCTCACAGATGCCCTTCTTGCGCGAGGCCTTCCAGCACCGCCTGTGCAGCCAGTGACCATGGAGAAAGGGCCTGAGCATCTCGCTAGGGCTGAACATGGAAGCTGAGACTCCTAGGTCCCTTGCTTCTCCATTCCCATAGAATTAAAGGTTTATGTGGCTTCAGGGAAGTAACCAGCACTTACGAACATGAGGGGCTGAGCAGGTACTGGACTTGCAGCCAGGACCACCTCTTGGCCGGTGTCTGGCTGGCTAGCTCCAGCTGCTGCTGCCCCTTGGCAACCTGGGCACCTCCCCCAGCAGCAGCCTCCCTGGCAGGCAGCCAGGAGCTTTAATCAGCGGCCAGCGGTGGGGCTCTGACGTCCTTGGATGGAAGAGATGTGGGTGTGGAGACAGCAGCTGTGTTTCTTCTCGCCTGAACAAGCTCTCCCAGTCTTTCCTTCTCCTCCTGCTACTCTTTCAGACATTTTGCAGCGAATGCAAATCTTATGTTTGTTGGTAATGGGCAGACCCAGCTGGAAACAACGTCAGTTTTCCCCAAAACCTGGGCGTGTTCCTGTCTACCCAGTGTGCCTGAGTCAGTGTGGCAGGGGTGTGTCTGCCTACACTCTGGCACTGCGCCTGTCTCCGTGGAGAAACCTGCTGTAGGCTCTTTCTGGACACCTGCCCGCTGCTGGGCATGTCCCTTTCTCTTTGCTGTGGTCAGATTTAATATTCCTGGCCCCTCTGCTCTAAAGACTCTTCCTAAATTATTTCTTTCAGGCTGTGTTTCAGAACATCCTAGATACTGATGGCCTCAGGATGAGACTCAGTAAACATTGGAGGCATCTCAGAAATGGGTTTGAAGTGGACGACGTGACCACTGGGTGGCAGATATCGATGGGGGAGTCAGTGTCTTCTAGCTCTCTCTAGTCTTTCAAATGCTGAGTGGCTGGCTCAGGACCACTGAGCGACTAAGCAGTCATCAGCTCCTCCAGGGCAGGGACCTGAAGAGGTCACACAGGTGGTGGGCATGGTGAAGACAGCTCCTGAGGAAGCCTCATTCTCTTCTCACGCCCTGGTGACAGTGGACCAGGTTTCTCCTCCCCTGCACACTGCCATTCCCCTTCCCCTCCATTTGCTTTACCGGGTGCCCTTCTGCCCTACATCCCTTCCTGCCATCTTGGCCAGGCCCCCCAGTTGCCGTCTCAGACAGCTGGACTCTGGGGTGCAGTGTTGCACTGGACTGCTTTCCTACCCAACTTCCCATAAGAGCCCCTCCCCATCCCTTGGCCTGCAATCCAGGGGACTCCTCACCATGCATCCCAGCCTCAGCTCCCCGCCCTGGTTCTTTCCCCCTGTTCAGCAACAGCCTCTGCTTTCTCCTTTAAGGCATCTGTCTCTGCCTACCTTAAGTTGCCATCTCTTCATCTGTTTGGCTGCCCTCAGCTCAACAAACAATTTCTTTTTCTTTTCTTGCAAACAACTGTCTTCTGAACAGCCTTTCCAACCCACCCAGTGACAGCCCTTCTCACCCAGAGGACAAGAGCTGAGACATCAGACATTGGGCGAGGGCAACACTTCTTGGCTGCCTGCTCCCTGCACCCCACAGTCACCAGCACTCTTTGGTTGCCTAAGGCATCTAGCAGGGGGTCTTGTTTGGCCCCAAGCCCCTCTTCCAGCTCTGGCATGATTATGCTGCCTCTGTCAATCAGCCATGTGTTTTGCATAAGCCAAGGTCATCTCATGTAGACTGCAAACCCCATCAGACAGGTGCTTTCCTCTGGAGTGAGGATACAGGTCTCCCCTCTTGCAGCAGGATTTAGTAAGAACACAGAGTTTGGTGCCAGACAGACCTGCATCTTCAACGTTCTTCACTAATGTGTGACTATGGACAGGTCACTCATTCTTTATGACCCCCAGTTTCCCTCGTCTGTAACACGGGGGGTAATAACTACCTGCCTTGTAGAGAGGCTGGGAGGATTGGAAGAGACGATGTAGGTAGAGTAGCTGGTACCTAGTAGGTGATCATTTAAGTCCCTTCATTTTCCTCCATCCCCTACCTCAGTCCTTCATCTCTTAAAAGCATGTGAATTCTAACATGAATTCAGTCATGGCACGATGCATCCCATTGCTGCAGTCAGTCTGTTTCTGGGGTGCATCCTCAGGCCCTAGTTCTCATTGGCGTTACCTTTAGAGAGACCTTGTTGCCTGTGTTCTTTGCTTGTAAATGCATCCGGGTTCGCTGAGCATCTTCAGAACCTCTGAAAGACCCTGTGGTCCCCAGCCAGGTTGTGTTTCTCCTGGGAGCCTGAGGAGTTTGTCGTCTGTGTGCAGTCCCCTGCGCCACCTGCTGGCTGAGCTTGGACATACACCTTCACCTCCTTTGGCCCAGAGAAGACGTTTACCCATCTGCCCATGTCCCTGGCCTGTTTTGCACATCCTCTGTGGAGACCCCAACCCCCTACCTCCCCCACCCAAGCCAGTTTCCTAGCAAGGCAGGACACTAAAAAGTCAAGCTTACACAGACTCCTGCTTGACTTTGCAAGACTGCAAAGACCCGGAGATGGTCATCCCCCACCCATTGGGAGCCTGTGGCCTCTCCATATTGGTTTGACTACAATCCTGTGAGGCCCCAAAAGGGCTGTGCCCTCTTTTCCACTGATCCCTGTCAACCAGCAACCGATGCTGCCTGTCCCCTGCTCTCCTTTGACATTACGATCCCACAGCCAGTACACACAGCTCAGACACTTCCCCCTGCCTATTCCCCAAACCAGAGGACTAAAGGTAGTGCCTTCCCTTATTCAGCCCGCTCCCCAAGTCTCTTTCACCTCCACTTATGGTCTAGACTCCCTTGCTTCCCCCAGCTGGACACCCAGAATTTCTTCCAAGCAGCAGACTGTCCTCCTTCAGAGTGTCCCCTGCTCTGGTGGGTGACAGCCCTCAGTGGTGCAGGTGGAATCTGCATCTTCCTGATGGCCTGAGGACTCCAGCACAGCCCCTGCCTTACAGCAGAGTTGGAAGGGAATCTCACATCAGCTCCACCATACGTGGCGCCTTTGGGTAGAACCTGCCGGTCCCTCAGTCACACCTCAGCCACATGAGTAGCCAGCATTGACTCTCCTGGTCCTTTCTGTCCCCAGATCCCACCTCCTGTCAGTCAAGGCAGTCCCCACCTAAGACCATGGCCTACTTACAGGGGGGCAGCCAGAGAACCCTCACCTCATCCCCTCTTATTAGCCCTAAGGCTCAGGGGAGGTGGGTCCGCCTGCCAAAGCACGCTGCTAGCCTGACCCAGGGCCCACAGTTGGCATGGCTGGATGGTTCAGCTGGTCAGCTGGGAGGTCCTTGATGGATCTGGCCTAGAAAGAGGCAGGGCTGAGCCAACAGGACCACAGGCCTCCCACTGCAGGTTCGCAGCCAGGGGCTCACGGGTGGGTCCCTGCCCAGCTACTTGGCTCCCTGCCTTCCTGCACCACCTGCGGTGCCCTTTCCAATTTGAGAGGCATTGTGTGGATAGGGAAGCAGGGCCATGGATTCTTGCCCCAGCTCTGCTACTAACTTGCTGTGTGCTCTAATCTCAGCCATCACTGAGCTTTTCCGGAACCCAGTTTTCCTATCTGAGATAGGAAGGGCTGAATCCCATGACCCCAAGGCCTCTTTCCAGCTCTAGAATTCTGAGAATCTCTTTTCTCACAGGAGCTTCATCTACCCCATCCCCAGCCTCCCCCACCGGCTTCCCTGATAAGGCCCCCATTGTTGATTCTACCTACATACCCTTCCCAGAGGAATGGCTAGAAATAAAAGGCCCCAGAGAAATTCCTTATCTCTTATGAATTGCAAAAGATCTTTACATACACACTCACATGCTTGCAGGGCTGTGTCAGGCTCCCACACCTCCCCTCCCCCAAGAAAGGAGCCTGCCAGCAGCATCTGGCCGTCCCTCCAGCCTGCTCTCTGTTGTTTGAGCACTTTCCCTGGGCAGATGGGAACCCCAAGAGTAACTTTTTTAAAAATGGTCCTGCTTCAGAAAAGGATTTGACCTCTTGGATATGTATCTACATACAACCTTCCTCAAAGTCTTTTCTTGACAAAGCTGTGAGGTCTTTGTAAAATCCGCTTGTGAATTACCAGAGCCTTCCACTCAGCAGCACGCTGTTGTCTTGGGCCAGACCTGGGGACCTCTGCTTTTGGCTTCTGGGGCCCCTCCACCTCAGTGCCCCACTCCAAGCATTGAGGCAGGGCCTCAGGCCACTTCTGCACTGCCCTAAAGGGGTGGGGCCTCAGGCCCTTCTGCACTGCTTACCTGTTCGCATGGTTTCCCCTTCCTGTCTCAAGCCTCAGAATGTTCCAACCGAAAATGGCCGAGAAAGGAGGGGCTGAGGCCTTGCCTGCCAATGGCTGAGATTCCCTTTCCCCATTTCTCAGTCCTGAGCATCCACTACTCCAGGAACAAGAGGGTTTTTGAGATCCTTACACTAGCCCCACAGGACACTGGCCACAATAATTGCTCAGCAAAGCCCCAGGGAGGCAGGGGTGGATAGGGAGGGGTGAAGGATCATAAGAGAGCCAACATTTACAGACATGACCTCACTTTTAAAGGCTGCAAACCACCTGTGAAGTAGGTCACGGGCTCACTCCCACTAACTGAGTCAGGAAGGTTCTCTCCCTTCCCCCAGATGGAATTCAAGGGACTCTCACTCCAGACCTGTCTGACCCAACACCTGGGAAGGGGTGGGCTTCTTATGAGGCCCTCTGCTGGTGGTCCCGGATGGGAGAGCAGGAAGAGGGCTGAGGGAAGGGGCCAGCTCCGTCTGAGAGCTCATTGGTGTCTCTGCTCACAGGGCCTTCTAGAAATCCCTGTCCTCCTTCTTCCCTCACCCCAGCCCCTCTTGGTTCCTCCTCCTTGTACCCCTCCAGGGAGTTGGCCAGACTCCTGGGAGCTGAGGAAGGGATGAAAGGATTGTCCCCAAAGCCTCTCCCCCGTCTTCTGTACCCACCTTCATTATACCCCACCTTTCTCACCTGTGTCCGCTCCCCTCTCCCAGAGAGGAAGGGAAGCCCTGCCAAAGCCCAGTTCCTTCATCTCTCACCCTCATTCTTGGCCTTGGCCTTCAGGGTGGAGAGGACAGGATGCATTTAAAATTGTCTCTACAGGAGCAGTCAGGAACGCCAAATGAATCTTTGCATACATTGGAAACTCCCATTTTCCAAAGCCAACCTGTGCCCCGGTCATATAAGTTTTGATTGCACTGGCATGGCCTCTGAATGTCCCTGCCAAGGAATGTGGGCCAGGCACCCATTAAGAGGAAACAGAAGAAAGATGGGATTAAGTTGGGAGTCAGCCCTGGCAAAGTCCATCTCTATTTTCAGAGGACAGTTTTCTAAAGGGAGGAAAATGGAATGGAAGTATAGGAAGAAAATGTGGACACAGAGGTCTCTAGCAAAACCAGTCCCAGGAGAGCAGAGCCTGGGTGAGAGGGGCGAACATGGCTGAGAGGGTCTGGCAAGCTTCCCTCCCTATATCTGCCGTGGCTGCTTCTCTGAGACCCAAGGGCAGGGAGAGCACTGATGGTAGCAGGAGCAACAGTGCAGCCCATGTCCCCTCCTCTGGAACCTACTCCCACCCCTCTTGGAGGAAAAGCAGGCCCTCCCCAGATGCATACCCAAGTCAGAGTGCAGGATCCACAGAAGGACCCCAATCCAGGCTTCCAGTCCCATCCCTGCCTCTCCTGCTCTTCCTCCCTGCTACGGTGATCCAGGCAGTGCTTTTGGGCCTCCAGATCCTTATGGTCAATGCTGGCTCATTGCAAACAGTCTAGGGTCCAAAGGCTGCCAGATGCATAGAGAGAAGAGTGGCCTGCCCACAACCCTCAGGGGCCACTAAGGTGGGAAAAGATGAACACCATAAAGGTGGGATAAAAGCTCAGGTCTGTCCATTTTGGGAGTGCATGTTCCAAACCGCCTCCTATACCTGTTAACCTTGTTGTTACCAGGAAATGCGGAGTCCTCAATTCTTGGTCTTACTTGGAAGAATTCAGCCAAGAGACCAAGTAGTAATGTAAGCAAAAGGTTTATGAAGGAAAATAAAGAGCAGCAATTTTATTTGTTTATTTATTTATTTATTTTGTGACAGAGTCTCACTCTGTCTCCCAGGCTGGACTGCAGTGGTGTGATCTCGGCTCACTGACTGCAACCTCTGCCTCCCGGGTTCAAGTGATTCTCCTGCCTCAGCCTCCCGAGTAGCTGGGACTACAGGCACGTGCCACAACGCCCAGCTAATTTATTGTATTTTTAGTAGAGACGGGGTTTCACTGTGTTAGCCAGGATGGTCTCCATCTCCTGACCTCGTGATCCGCCTGCCTCGGCCTCCCAAAGTTCTGGGATTACAGGCGTGAGCCACTGCGCCCGGCCTGGGAGTTTATTGAAGTAGACTCCAAGAGAGGAACCAGTGGGTCTGCTTGGGAAGCAGCAGTATTCAGAGCAAGAGTGAGGTAGCAGCAGAGACAGTACACTCTGAAAGATGAGGCAGAGCAGGCTGCTCAGAAGATGACCCAGCAACTCGAGAGTTCTGCCTTGCGGTTTTTAAGTTCCTCCACACACACTTTAAGTTCCTGCCTCTGTCTCAAGTCTCTCCCTTTGTCTAATTCCCTGCCTCTGTCTTATGTCTCCATCTTTTCGCCCCACCTAGTTCCTGCCCCAGGTTTGTGGGACTTCCCCTTACTGTCTGCTGATGAACCTGCAGGGGCGGGTGTCGGATACGAATCCTACCGAATGGTGACGTTGCTAATTACTGCCACTCCAGGAAGGGTGTATATTGGTATTTATTGCACCTGCATATCTCGTAGGAATTTCTCCTTTGCCTTCTTTCCCTCCTTAGCGTGCAGCTGGCTACATTCCCACAGGTTAACTGCAGAGTGAGTGGTGACTGGGCGTCTTAAGGGGTGTCTTGCGGCATTCCTTCCTGCATAGATATTTCCCCTCCTCTCTGCTCATATCTAGCGTGAATGTTTTGGGTGGTCTCCGGGGTGTGAGACTTTCCAGACCTCCCTTTCTCAGGGGCTCCCCCTCCTACTCATATCTATCTGCCTACTCTGATAGATATGACCTCTATAACCTTGGGCAAGTATAACCTTGGGCAAGTCATCGACCTCTCTGAGCATTGGTTTTCTCATTATAGACCGAAAGCGTTAGACTAGGTCAGTGGTTTCCAAACTTTCCCAGCCACAAACCCCTTTCTTTAAATGAAATCTCACTGGAATCCTAACATGTAACCTGTTTACTGAACGGTCCTAATTTGATGAGATACAAACATGACCAGTTTTATCTTTCTTGCAACCACTGCCTTCCAGCGTCTCCATTGAGTCCCCCTTCCCATTCCTAAGGCCACCTCAGGCAGACCCTGGTCACTTTCAGTGGATAAAAAGTCTACCCAGTTGTTTCAGTTTAAAGCTTCAATCTGATGTCCAACATGGGGCCCACATCCTCCCATCCTCCATCCCCTGTTTCGGGTTTGCCCCACAGTCTGAAGAACCCAGACCAGGGAGAACATGGTTTGCTCTCTCCTGGCTCCTTCCCGCTCCTCCCCTGCACTCTTCTGGACCTCTGTCTTCAGTTGTTGGGGCGGGGAGGAGGGAGCAGAAAAAGGACTTCCTTTTCTTACCTCCTGGCTAAAGATGTCCTTGGTGCTTCAGGCATCCAGCTGCTTGGGGGCCTTCCTACCTCTTGCTGAAAGGTGTTTAGCAGTCAGGCCTTTGGGACTGGGTCCTGGCCAGATGGCTCCAGCAAGGCTGCCTTCCTTGGTGCTCACTTGGCACGGAGGAGATCCACCCGTTCTTGTCCCACCTGGCAATGGGAAGCCGCTCCCTGCTGCCCCAACAGGCAAAAGGGCAGATCAGCAAGGTCTAGCATAAGGAGACACCCAGCCAGGGAATGGCAGGTCAGCTTCCCTTCTCGTGGGCACCTGTACGTCATACAGTGAGTGGCACCATTGGAGGCCCCGCCCTTGACTTGGGCAGGGGCCAGGGATCCCCAAGTCTCCACAGGGAGGTGCAGGGAGGTAAAGACCACAGAAGTTCCCCAAGGCAGTGCCTCCTTACGAGGGGAATTCTCAGCTGCTGCGCATTAGGTCCCATGAAATGCTTAGTAAGAAATACCAATGTGCCGACCCCCAGGCCAGTTAACTCAGCATCTTGAGATGGAGCCTGAGAGTGTTTCTTTTAAAAGCACCTGAGGTGATTGCGGAAGGCAGCCAGGGTTAGGAACCACTGCCCTGTCCAAAAAGTTCTCACCCAATGATGGAGAGAGGACCTGTTAGACCTGTTGGCCAGGGAGGGTCTGGGTTCTCCCTTTGTAAGGTGGCGGGGGCAGACTTAGGACCTGGTACCCTTAGTTTTAGGGCTTTAGGCACAATTTGAAGGTACCAGAAGAGTTCCCATTCAACATTCTACTACAAGTGGTTGTCGAACTTGTCTTAGCAGCAGAATTTTCCTCATATGAGTGTCTGGCTGCAGCAAGGAGAGGGGCCAGAGCTTTGCCAACAGCATTGGAACCTGCCCTCCCTCACACCCCTTTAATGAAATAATCACTCAGGCCTCTTTGGCTCACTCTGAGAACCTTCCATTGCTATGTTACATTGGAGAGAGGGGGCCACCGTGCAGCTCTCTGAAGGAAGAATGGGTGGAAATGGAGCCAGAAGCACAGGCAGAGTAGAGAAGCAAGTGGGCACCCATAGCAGGTTGTGGGAGAACCAGGGTGAGCCAGGAGGTGGGAGTAGAAAGGAAGTAGGCTTGGGAGTGCGGGGAGGGTGGCTGCTGACCTCCCAGTTTTGCTGAGAACAGCCATCTCTAGGCCAGAGTCCTCAGAAAGGTGTGCTCCTCCCTATGCCCTGAGCAGGGGGAAGAAGAGGGAACGTGGCCTCAGAACCTGCAGCAGCCACCACCGCCGGGGCAGCACGAGGATGGGCAGAAATCTGCTGGGGACGAGAGACCCGCCACGGAGCCCCTCTTTAAGGTCCTAGATACGCCTCTGAGTGAGGGTGATGAGCCTGCAACGCTGCTAGCCCCGCGGGACCATGGGCACAGTGTGCAGATGGAAGGCTACCTGGGCCGCAAGCATGACCTGGAGGGGCCCAACAAGAAGGCTTCCAACAGGTGAGCACGGGAGAGGCTGCTGGCTGAGGGGAGGTTGGACAGCTCCCAGGGATCTCTCTGCCAGCAGAGCCTCTGCCTCGGCCTGTGAGAGCTCCTGGGCACCCCCTCTGGGCCAGCCCCAAGGGCTACTTGGCATGATGGGAAAGCTCATCTCCAGTTCTGGTCCTGAGTTCAAATCTTATGTCTTCATGCAAGTTACTCAACCTCTTTAAATCGGTTTCCCTATTTGGAAGGAGAGGATGATGAGAACAGTATGTCTTTTCACTACAGATACTGTTCCTGGCACACAGTAGGTGAACACACTTGGTGAACACTAGCTATTATTATCCTGTTATCCCAGGGCTAGGGATAGGTAGCTCTAAAGGTTAGGTAGGTCTTGGCACTAACAACATCCTTGTTCGAGCCCCACTTTTTACCATTCTAGGCCTCAGTGTCCTCAGCTGTAAAATGGGAGTGATGGGGATAGGGCATGGCCTATTGCCTCCCAGAGGTCCCTTCCAGTGCTGTCATTTGGTGACTCTATGACCCCAAGGAACTGACTCAAAGGTTGTGTCCTTTCCTGACCCTGAAACAGTCATGCCCTTGGGTTTGGTCTATCTAGGGCTGTCTCTGTCTGGGGCCCCTGGGGGCCTCCTCTTTCTAGCAGCCGTCCAGGGTCCCAGGAAAATAGGGCAGCACCAGGAGGTTGAAGCCAGCCGTATTCCCAGGGACAGCTGGCAGCATGAGCATGCAGGGTGTATCTGGGGGACTCACGAAAGGGATTCCAAATTCCAAAAAGGAACCATTTGGGGGCCCAGTTGCCCTGAAAAGGTTTATTTGTTGCTTAAATGGACAGTCTACCCGGAAAAGAGAAACTAACATTTACTGAGCACCTACTATATGCTAGGCATTATGTTAGGACTGATAACATCTTCGCAACAATCCTGTGACATTGATGTTTCTCTTTTCCGTGGGGAAAACAGAGTCTCAGAAAGGTTAAGTCATTTGTTCAAGGCAAGCTCTTTCTCCAAAGACCCAGTTCCTTCTTAGTAACTGCCTTTCTGCTAGAGGAAAGATCCCTGAGCGCGGAGTGAGAAATGGGGCTTCGTAAAATGGCTTTTCAGCCAGCTTTGCATGGTCAGTTTCTCTCTCTGACCTTCCAGAACTTCCTCCCTATGTGCTCTACTAGTTTCCCCACCTTCCTGCCCTCAAAAGTAAGGGGGGAGAAGAGGGAGAGGAGAAGATGGGGACAGAGGAGGATGAAGAGGAGGAGGAAACAGAGTCTGTTACTGTAGAAATGTAGCAACATGCTTCCCATGTGTGAATGAAGAGGCTCGGGCCAGCCCACCTCTTCAGTTATGAATTTGATGCTCTCACCAAACATGCCAGTTGACATGAGCCCAATTTGTTTTTTTGTTTGTTCGTTTTTTTTTTTTTAGACAGAGTCTCACTCTGTCACCCTGGCTCCAGTGAAGTGGCTCAATATTGGCTCACTGCAACCCCCGCCTCCCGGGTTCAAGTGATTCTTCTGCCACAGCCTCCTGAGTAGCGGGGATTACAGGCATGTGCCACCACACCTGGCTAATTTGTATTTTTATTTTGTTTTGTTTTGGGTTTTTTTTGGTATTTTTAGTAGAGACAGGGTTTTACCATGTTGGTCAGTCTGGTCTCGAACTCATGACCTCGTGATCCGCCCACCTCAGCCTTCCAAAGTGCTGGGATTATAGGCGTGAGCCACCTCGCCTGGCTGACATGAGCCCTATTTGTAAAATTTGCTCCTTTAAAAAGTTTAGTATGCTTGGCACATCTCATCAAAACAAAAAACAATCACCGACACAAAAACCTGTTCATTCCTTCACAGTTCTGTAGTGAGAATCAAATACGCTAATGGATGTAGAAATACTTCAAAAGTTAATTTTTTACTGTTGGTCTTAAAACGTAATAGTTCCACTTCTGTAAGTGTACTTCAAGGTAAGATCAGAATTACAGGCACAGATTTATGTGTAAGAATGTTCATCACATTGCTATTTAAATTATGGGCAAATTTTCCAGTATTATAAGGTTCATCAATAAAGGGATTGTGATAGGTTTCCACATAGCTACTCAAAATTATTTTAAGAAATATTTGAGGATATGGGCCAGGCGTGGTGGCTCAGGACTGTAATCCCAGCACGTTGGGAGGCCGAGGCAGGTGGATCACCTGAGGTCAGGAGTTCAAAACCAGCCTGGCCAATGTGGTGAAACCCCATCTCTACTAAAAATACAAAAATTAGCTGTGGCTTGTGCCTGTAGTCCCAGCTACTTGGGAGGCTGAGGCAAGAAAATCGCTTGAACCTGGGAGGTATAGGTTGCAGTGAGCTGAGATCGGGCTATTGCATTCCAGCCTGAGTGACAGAGGCTCAGCCTAAAAATATATATATAATATATAAATATTATATATGTTTATATTATATATTATATTTATATATTATATATAACATTTATATATTATATTACATTTATAATATATACATATTACATATATAACATTTATATATACATATATACATATATTATACATGTGTATGTGCATACATATATATACACACATATATACATGTATATATGCATACACATATGTATATATACACATATATACATGTATATATGCATACACATATGTATATATACACACATATATAACATATATATTTAATATATATTTATATATTATATATAAATTTTTTATATTTTTTTTTGACACGGAGTCTCATCTCTGTCACCCAGGCTGAAGTGCAGTGTCGGGATCTCAGCTCACTGCAACCTCCACCTCCCGGGTTCAAGCGATTCTCCTGTCTCAGTCTCCTGAGTAGCTGGGACTGCAGGCATGCACCAGCAAGCCCAGCTAATTTTTGTATTTTCAGTAGAGATGGGGTTTTACAATGTTTGCCAGGCTGGTCTCGAACTCCTGACCTCAGGCAATCCGCCCGCCTTGGCTTCCCAAAGTGCTGGGATTACAAGTGTGAGCCATCGTGCCCAGCAAAAAAAGAAATATTTGAGGATATGGAGAAATACTCATGATTTAGTGTTATGCTTAGAAACAGGATATAAAATTGAATATATACATAACCAAGTTTTAGCTATCTGTGAATAGCAAAAAAAAAAAGAAAATGTGAAGACTAGAAGGAACACATAAAATGTTAATAATAGCTAATTTTTTTGTAATGAAATTACATGCAGATGATTTTTTAACAATAAAACATGTTACTATGTATCAGAACAAACATGCTGTAATTTTGTTTTAATGGTGAAGCTATAGGAATTGACACCAGAGATGCCGTATCAGGATGCGGGTGACCTGCCTGTCTGCATCTTTGCAGGTCCTGGAACAACCTGTACTGTGTGCTCAGGAACAGTGAGTTAACCTTCTACAAGGATGCCAAGAACCTGGCCCTGGGGATGCCCTACCATGGGGAGGAACCCCTGGCCCTGAGACATGCCATCTGTGAGATTGCTGCCAACTACAAAAAGAAGAAGCATGTCTTTAAACTGAGGTGAGGCCTTCCTGGCCTTTGAAAGTTCAGGTTGATGGCTTGATTGGGCATTAGTGGCAGGGCAGAGGCCCTCTGTATGGGACCAGCTCCATGCCTGAGCTACTCCTCAGGGGTTTTTCAAATCAAAGAGGCTGATGGTCCAGACTTTGACCTCTCAGAAAGTGCTGGGCTGCCTGAGAGGGTTCTGGATCTTCGGCTCAGGGAATTGTGGCAGAGGCTGGGCCAGCCCTCTGCCCAGCGCCCCCTCCAAAGGTGTCTCCATGACAGGAAACCCTTTGTCCTCCTAGGCTGAGTAATGGCAGCGAGTGGCTCTTCCATGGCAAGGACGAGGTAAGCGCGGGCAGTCTAGCCCAGACCTGGCTAACAAAGGGGTAGGTGGAGGACCCCAGGCCACTTGCCCTGGAGGCCCCCTCAGAAGGGGCAGTCCCAAGAGCCCCCCATTGTTGCCTGGCCCGCGAGGTGGGGGCTGTGGGCCTCCAGACTCCACCGTGACCCTCTGCCCCGCAGGAGGAGATGCTGTCCTGGCTGCAGGGCGTGAGCACCGCCATCAACGAGTCCCAGAGCATCCGCGTCAAGGCGCAGAGCCTGCCCCTGCCCTCCCTCTCCGGCCCCGACCCCAGCCTTGGCAAGAAGGACAAGGAGAAGAGATTCAGCTTCTTCCCCAAAAAGAAGTAGCGGCCGGAGGCCCCCGCGGGTGGGGCTGGCGGGCGCGGCAGAGTCGCAGAGACCTGGCGCCCCGGGCCTTGGCCTCCTCTCGCCGCCGCCCGCCTGTCGAATCGAGTCGAGTCGCGGGCCGGGCCCCCGGGCCCCACGCTGCACTGCAAAAGCTGCCTTCGCCCGCGCGTCCTGGGCCGACGCCCCCTCCATGCCCTCGCCCGCGCCGGCTCTGCTCCGGGGACAGGGGCTCCCAGCTCCTCTGGCGCCCTCGGGGCCTCCAGGCCTGGGGGCAGGAAACGGTTCTCTGAGGCACATGCCTTCCTCTCCCACCCTCCTCCTGAGCCGAGGGTGCGCAGGCCCCTTACCCCCAACCAAACAAACAAAAAAAGAAAAAAAAAAAAAAGATCTGGAGAAGGCTGATGGGGTTCCTCAAACGCTGCCCGTTCCTAAAGCAAGTCTGCTTGGGGTCACCTCCCACCTGGTGGCAGCCAGGGAAAGGGGAAAGGAAGAGGGCACTGGAAATGCATAGCCAGCCACCTAGGGGCATGAGGAAGGAGACTTCAGGTGGCCCACAAAGCCCTAGCTCTGGGTCAGGGGCTGTGGGGGGCTGAGGGGACCAGACTGGGTGCAGGGCCTTGGGTGCTGCCAACCTCCTCCCCGCTGGGCTTCCGCAGAACTGGAACTCTCACCTCAGGGGCCACCACATCCCTCCTCTCTGCTTCTCCCCCCAGATCAAAGGGCACCCTCCACGGTTGGCAGGGCCTGGCTGAGTGCCTCCAGCACCCTTGTGCCACCACAGGCAGTCCCAGGAGGGGCAGCAAGGTCAGACCATTCCTCATTGAAAACTGTGGCTAGGGCACAGGGCTGTGATCTGAAGGAGTAGGTCACAACACTGCCTAAGGCTGTCCCTCTCAATGCTAGGACCCTCCCCCTACTCCCAGTGGCAGCCAAACCAGCAATATCCGACAGATGTAGGCCCCCTAGGGGACAGTGTGGGCCCCCAGATACAAGATGGATACCCCTGCAGTGAAGCATCCCAAAGCCAAATGTCCAATTGCATCCTGTCTGCAGCTGGGACTTCGGAAGGTACGGCTGGGCAGACAGCAAAGTTGATCACCTATCGTCTCGGGGTGGCAGATGCAGCCATGCCTTGACATCACCACCCGTGACAGCTACCCCTGCACAGTTGGGACAGATGTCGGGGCCAGAGCCATGAAGGTGTGGTACCCCTTGATCAGCTTCTCCAGAAGGTCTTGGCCCCAGGTCTTGGGTGGGGGGTGGGGGGGAGTGTCACATGAGTACAGAGGTCAAATATCTACCACCTTCCAGCCCTGAGCGCCAGAAGTTCTGCAACCTACGTCCTCAGGAATGACCTTCCCCTTGCTGCCCAGGTTATACTTCTGGAGGGAGAGAAAAGTCACTCCACAAGGATTTTCCCACCACTCTACTCTGAAAGCAACACAGTTCTGGCCCAGTATCTAACTAGGGTTAGGTCCAAGAGAGGAGTCAAGCAGGTGGGGTGCGGGTGGCAGCAGGCATTCTCCCCCAGGGAAACCACAGAAGTCCCCAGGGCCTGCAGGCAGTTTCTATCACTTTCCCTGTGTGAAGGACCTTAGTTCCATGGAGATGAAGGAGGTGAGGTTCAGGTAGAAGCCACAGGGGCAGGCATCCAGAATGAGGCCCCCTGAGGAACCCTGAGTGCTGACCAGTGCCAGCAGAAAGTTCCACCCTGTGGCCCTGACACTGTCAGGGAGACACCAACTGCAGCAGGCAGGAGCTACAGGAAGGAAGACGTCATCCAATGGAGCCTGATATCCCCAGGTTCCCGCCCTGGTGGGCAAGGTCTTCATTTGGCTTCAGTGCATATGATCCTATACAGGGAACCTAGTGTGTACCACTCACCAGCCTCTTTCTGTATCTGGGGAAACCAAGACAGTGAGATGACTGCACTCACCTAGCAATAAAGTAGGCCTTTGGTGCACTTGCGGGCATGTCCTCTGGGGCAGAAAGCAGGTTCCTTGCTGAAGGGCAGATGGTGGCAAGCATCTCCCTCAACTGTTTCCCTGGGCCAGTCTTTAGGGAGCCAAGGGACAAGGGCCCACCCTCCCCCTTCCACGTGTGCCAAATCAGCACCTGAAGTGAGTCATTTCCAGCAAGCAACTCCACAGACCCAAGAAAAGAAGGACTCCAGTGGAAGAGCTAGCATCTCACCACCCCAGGTCCCCCGGGCTGGTCCAGGGCAGCCAGCTGCATGTGACCATTCTGTTGCCAGCTCCCCACACATCCCTCCTGTCACCCAGGCCCCAAGACATTCGACCAACTGGACTGAAACCACAGGCATCCAGCTTTGGGAGGCCCTGTGCCACACAGGGCTAAGCTCTCCCAGTACCCTGGCAAGGTCTTTTTTTTTCTCTCCTTATTCTACTTTACAGTCTTTTCTTTGACAGTATTCCTAAACTAGGTTGACACAGCTCCAGTCCACACCAGCATACCAGGCTTCCTCCCCAGGGCAGTTTAGAGGAAGCTCCTTCCGGGCACGGGCAGGTGGTCCTCCTTCCCTCTCCTTCCCCTTTGTCCCGGCCTCAACTGACTGGCTATGGGAGGTGTGGAGGGTCCTTGGGCTTTCCTCCCCAACCTGGCCTCCACTAGCACCCCTAACAGGAGGCCCGTGGAAGGCTCAGCCTCTCCTCCACATCCCTCCTCCTTCCTGCCTATCGGAGGCAACCAGGGTCCCCAAGGCCGACCCTGAATCCTCTTCCTTCCTTCATGGGAGGGGGGCAGGAATCCAGAGGAGGACGAAGCCAGTGGGACCACATGGCTTGGTGGCTTGGACAAACAAGCTCAGGGAGGAAACGAGGAGGCGGTGGCTGCAGAGGAATGCAACCCTCTTGGGCACAGACCATGCAATCTGGGGCTGGCCCTGGGGCCAGCTGGGTCCTGTCCTCCACCTGCTCAACCGTGCTTCCACCAACCAGAGGAATCCCATTTACTAGTTTTTCTAATAAATCAATAATGCTCCATATTTCTCAGTTTCTTATTTGACTAGCCTCCTCTCCCTTTGAACTGGGTCTAAGAGGGCTGGCACCATGGAGACAGAGGGACAGCCAGACTCTCCAGCTTGTCCCTGGGAGCCTTATGGGGACGACTGCAAGCACCCAGGTCCTGGGCTTCACCACAAACTCTGAGAAAAGCTTGCTCATTCATGCATTTGATCAACTTGAAGGCCTGCTGTAGGGCAAAATCATTTCCGAGCAATGATCAGTCCAGGCCCCTCCCCACAGAACTCAGGACGGATCTCAGCACTCCTGGACCACAGAATCATCAGAATCTCTAAGCCTGGGATTCACCTCCAGAGGGCGGTTTCTGTTGGTCTAGGGAGATGGAATGTAAGCACCGTTTCCAAAAGGCTCCTCAGATGATTCCAATGGGCAGCCAGTGAGAACCACCGACCTGGTGCAAGGTTCCCAGGCATACCTAGATGGCTGTGTAAGGACTGCCTGGAGAAGGGGTTAACTACAACTTCCTGGGCCCCACCCTCTGAAGAGCCCCAGTTGGGTTCTTTAAGGGAAGATCAGAGGCTAGTGACAACCTCTCTTGAGCAGAAACAGCGAAGGGCAGAGGTAGCCCCTGGTCTGGCAGCTGCCCTGAATCTTCTGTGGTCATTCCACAGTCACTGGCTCCTGCCAGGCCAGTCTCAAGATATGATGCTGAGTAACCACAAGGGCACTGGACAATGTGAGGGTCAGGGAGGTGGAGGTTGCAGTGAGCCGAAATTGCATCACTGCACTCCAGCCTGGGTGACAGAGCAAGACTCCATTTCAAGCGGGGGAAAAAAAAGAATCTAGGTCCCTCTGATCTTCCCTTGACCTTGTTAGACTCAGCAGACCCATCTTCAGGTTGGGTCAGAAGGCCCACAGGACCCTGGCCCAGCAGCCCCGCTGAACACTTGTCAGGCAGCTCTACCATCCAGGCCCTGCAGCGTCCACCTCCCAGGCCCCAGTCAGAAAAAAAAATTGAGCAAAATGAGGCCGGACCTCTGTGGAGAAAGGGCAGAAAACCCAGCTGAAATAGGGAGGCATTCCTAACTCTTCTGAATCAAAGACACTTCTGAGAATGGATAAAAAGGGAGGAACCATCCCAGAAAAATGCACTAGTACTCCTCATCCAATGGTGCAGACACCTTTAGGACATTTCTAGTCTCCAAGTTTAGAATCCTTGCCTTCAGCCAGATACAGGGGCTCACCCCTGTAATCCCAGCACTTTGGGAGGCCGAGGTGGGTGGATCACCTGAGGTCTGAAGTTTGAGACCAGCCTGGTCAACATGGCAAAACCCCGTCTCTACTAAAAATACAAAAAATTAGCTGGGTGTGGTGGCTCGTGCCTATAGTCCCAGCGACTTGAGAGGCTGACACACAAGAATCGCTTGAACCTGGGAGGCGGAGGTTGCAGTGAGCCAAGATCACGCCATTGCACTCCAGCCTGGGTGACAGAATGAGACTCCATCTCTTTAAAAAAAAAAAAAAAAAAAAAAAAAAGAATCCTTGCCTTCTAGGACGTTTCCTGGGAACTGGAGAGAAGTGCAAAAGGCACCAGATACTGGGAACTTCTGCTTATGAGAAAAACGGTCTACCTCACCACCTCCCTTTTTTTAGTCCAACTCTGGCCCTTGGGGAAAAGAGCAAAAGGCTGGCATGCAGGACTCCCTACCCTAGACAGGACAGCAGGCTGCTGCTTGACAGAGAAGCCCATGGGAGTCTAGGCAGCAGAGAGCAAGCTCCCAACCTCACATCCTCCTGCCCCACCTCCCCCACCAGTACCCAAGTGCCTTATGTTTCATGAGCTCAGGTGACCAATGAGTGTGGAAGGAACCACCTCCATGTCTCCATCTCCCTAAGACATCCCTGGCCCACGAATAACCTTCCCTACCCCAGCCAGGCCCAGGAAGGAGTTCACACATAGTGGGTTGGTCAGCAGTGGTTATTGCACCATTGGCAAATAATGAAATGTGTGTACATCAGCGACAACCACAGGGTCAGCGCAACAACCCTCAAAAGTACCTGAACTGCATCCACTTCATTCTTGACAGGAGGGGAATAAACAGAGGCCACACACTCACGCACGCGCACATCATACCACGGAATGGAAAGCAATAAATTATCGGCTTCATTCCTGCCTGGACCCTAAGAAAAGCCACAGTTACAGAGTAAAGCCTCTCCAGGCCACTGCCTGAGTCTCGCTGGGGGTGGGCTCCTCGGTCTGGCTGTGGCCATGGCCAGCCAACGCTGGAGGCCTGAGCAGAGCTTGCTCTCTGGGAAGAGGTGAGCTTCGATATTTGGCTTCTTACCAGAAAAGAACTATTTACAAGGGAAGCAGCCACACCAGCCTCACAGGTGAGTGGGAAGTTGTCTCGAGCCCCAGTGGATGGCACAGGCAGGAGACCCCTGCACACGGGAGCATCCTTCCCGAAGGGCAGAGGGGACAGACTTTCCGCCTGCCGGAGGGCCCTGGGCAGGGGCTCCATGAGCCCAGGCTTGAGGGGAAGGATGCCCAGATTCTTCCCCAACCTCCAACATGACTCCTCCCTCCCCCAGGAGTCAGCATCAACCAACAGAGTTCAAGGCCTGGAACTTCTCTCTGAGGTTTCTCACTCTACCCTGCTGGCTCGGGTCTGCCGGGTCCCTGGGACCCTCTTCCTTCAGCCGACACTCTGCAGACTGCTGGAAGTCCTGGCCCTGCCCCAGCAGGGCCCCCGGCGAGCTTGGTCCCTGACCACTGCTCTCCTCTAGCCCCGCCGTGGGGCCGGGAAGGGGTCCTTTCTCCATGACAATCACCCGCCGGTTGTCCTCAAGGGTGAGGTCTGCAGTGACATACAGGGTCTCGCCTCCGTCCTGCTTGCTCTGGGGCAGAGGCCCAGGGGATCGGGCAGCCTCTCCGCCTCCCCGGCCCCTCTTGGTGCTCAGGCTGCGGCAGCGGCCCACCCTGGCCGACAGAGGCGGCTCCACCATGTTCTCCGGCACCGAGTGGCTCCTGTTGACGGGTGGGCCACAGGGCCCGCCACCCCCTGCTCGGCGTGCCTCATCGCGGGAGGCGTACTTGGAGCAGAGCTCTCGGACGTCAGGCCAGCTGAAGGTCTCCGTGGGGCTGCGGGGGCTCCGGGCAGAGAGCCGGCCCCCAGGCGAGGTGGTCCTCTGGCTGACAGCAGACGGGTTGAAGGAGAAACGCTGTGGCGATGTCTCCCTAGCCGAGGAGGGCTTGGGAGGGCTGTGCTCCTGGGCCATCAGCTGCTCGTAGTCGAAGAGAGACAGCACTGGCTTCCTCTTACCTGTGAGGAGAGAGCAAGCTGCCTGAAGCACGGGGCGGGAGGGCAGAGCTGCAAGGGGGTCTCTGAGCAGGATCCAACTCACCTTCCAGGAAAGGCTGGTTGTTGGGGTTTGGGTGTGATGGGAAAAATCTCATTTACCATCCACAGCCCCTTTCATGAAGGGCCATGGGAAGAATGAAGGCAGTGGAAAGGGGTCAGGTGTCAAAGGAAGAGGGGAGAGCTTCTGCTCCCATCCTGCTAAAGGAGGGGCCTGGGGCCATGCTTCCTCCAGAAGTCTCTGCTGGATGGGAAGGGCTGAAGCAGAGGGCGTCAAAAGGGCTTAACCAGGAGAGCAAGTTTGGCCTCAGAGCACTGGACTGGCCGCCAGGGCTCACCCTGTGCCCTTGGTGCCCAGGGTCTAGCTTCTCCCTTTGGTAGAGCCTCCTTAGAGGTCACTTTCCCCGAGGAGCCAAGTGGCTCCTTATTGGCTCTGCAGTCCCTAGGCTTGGGGAAGGGCCCACATGCCGCTCCTGTCATACCTTTGCCACCTAATGGCTCTCCAGCCTCTTCCTGTAGACAGGGCACAGTGGGGCTCTTCCCGTTCCTCTCAGGGGCCGCCTTTTCCCACTGCAGTGGTGGCCTGGCCATCACTGGCTTGTTGCTCTTGATTCGGAGGCTGTACTGGCGGGCCAGCTGGTAGACCTTGTTCTTGACGCGCTCGCTCACGTGGCTGTCCATTACATGGGAGAGCTGCACGATGCGGGGGTGCAGTGGGACCACCAGCTCCCCCTGGGTACTGCTGCTCAGCTCCTTCACCAGCTCTTTCAGCTCCCGGGCCAGGTGGGCTGGGCTGCGCCCCTCAGTGGGAGAGGAACTTTCCGGGGAGGCAGTGGCTGACTCCTCCGTGATGGCTCCCAGCTCATGCTCCTCCAGGATGAAGAGTGGCTCATGCAGGTCAAAGCCATTGGCCTGGCCCTGGCTGGGCCCCTTCCCAGGGCTCCCCCTAGAAGACTCCATTCCCTCCCAGATCTTCACAATTTCTGATGATGGGCGGAACTCAGCATCTGAGATGGGAGGTGGGTCCCCTTTGCCTGCCTGGCTTGGTCCTGGGAGCTCAAACAGGGCCCACGAAGTCGGCCGGGAGCCCACCTGTCTCTTGCGCCCCACTGGAGGTACTGGCTCTGGGTCTGGCCGAGGAAGGCTGTTGAATCTGGAGACGGAGTTTCTTACCAGTCCTTTGGGGATGTAGGAGAGGCTCTCCCGGCGACGGACACTGAAGCCCGCATCGTGGTGTTCTGCATTTTCATAATAGCTCTTAATCTTGTCTAGCAACAGCCGGTCTCGGGTGGAGAGCGCTGATTCCTTCTTCTTGCAGGAAGACCAGTCGGGCTCCACTGGGCAGCCTGGGCTTGGGGACTCCATCCCATTGACAGAAGGGCTGTCCTCTGTGGCCCCCCCCACACTGATGTCCACTTCTGGGGAGAGCTGACAGCTGAGGGAGTCTGTGGCACTGCCACGCCGCGCCAGGCCCTTCTCACTGCCCTCCAGGCTGAGCACGCTGCTGCTCCGGCTGACCAGCCGTGGGCTCCCAAAGCCACTGGACTTGCTGTCCTCCTGTGCCACGCTGCTCCGCCGAGAGAAGCTGCTAACAAACCGCTCCGCAATGACACTGGCCTGGTCCAGCACGGAGGGTGGCAGAAGGCTTTCAGGCTCCTGGGCGGCACCCCCCATTTCTTCTTCCTCCTCACTGCTCAGGGCCTTAAGGTCCTCAGTGCTCTCAGCCGCCACGAAGCCCACCATGTCACCCGGGGGGTCCATCCCCAGAAGCCCCTGGTGGGCGTCAAGCGGTGTCTCCAGGACTTCTGCAGATTCTGTGTCTGAGGGCATCTCCTCGGCACTGGGCCCTTCCACAGCAGCAAATACCTCTTGCTCACTCCCAGCCTCAGGGTCCGGCTCAACCTGAAACATAGCAGAAAAGGCTCACATGAGTAAAAGCCTCCTTCATGGGACCTGGGGAACAAGGGAACAGCATGGCCTGCTCAAGGCCCAATGACAGGGACCTACAGTTTAGGACCCAAGGCAATCAGAATGAGCACAACTTAGCAGTAGGGCAATGGATCCTTAGAGGAACATGACTGTGTCCTTTAGTCATCCTACAGTGGGGGTGGTGGGCCCATGTCCCCAAAACCAAGGAAAACACTAAGAATGCAGATGGTGCCGGATGGCGACACCTTGATGGCAGCCAGCCTGGGAACTACAGGGACGAGGTGGGAATACACAACAGTGGGTAGGGCATGGCCCCGGGTTCCCAGGGGCTGGTTCTCACAGCATCATGGAACCAGCATGGCTGATGGTGAGGCAGCTCGCCAAAGCCCTAGAGGCTCCTCACTTGGAGGTTCTAGGGTTCAAACCCAGACCCGTGCAACATGAGAGGCCATTTCGTTTTCCTCAGGGGACGGGGCCTCCCACGTGGACGAGGGTCTAGAGAGCAACACAGCCACATGCTGGAATCCTATCAAGAGGGTGAGGACCAGGAATGCGGCTCCTCCCAACACCTGTAGGCCCAGCACAACTGCCTACGCCCAGGAAATGGGCAAGGAAGAAAGCAAACGTGAGAATTCCCTCTTGACCACCTTGACGGTAATTTGAACCACAGAACTGCTGATATATACAGCTTTCCAGAGCAGTCATTAGAGAGAGAAGAGCAAACACTTAAATTCTAAGATCGGACCTAATTCCTTCTGTTCTAGTCTGGAATCTGCAGAGCACCCAGGATCTAGACCTGCACTGTTCAACATGGGAGCCATAGTCACTGTGGCTTTCCGAGCACGCGAAATGGGGTCAGGCCCAGTGGAAACCTGCTCTTGGGGTAAAATACACATCAGATTGCAAAGACTCTGTATAGAAAAAAGGGACAAAAATATCAGTAACTTTTTATGTTGATTACATGTTAGAATAATACTCTGCATACATTGGGTTAAATAAAATACACTACTAAAATTAATTTCATCTGCTTCTTTTAAATGTTTTAATGCGTGGTTCTCATTGTATTATTACTGGACACCCCCATTTGCTCTGGTCTGAATGTCTGCATATCCCTAAAATTGCCAGGTGGAGGCTAACACCCAGTGTGATGGGAATGAGAGGTGGGGCGTTTGGAAAATTAGGTCACGAGGACTCCATCCTCATGAATGGGGTCAGATCCCTTACAAAAGAGGCTCAAGAGAGCTTCCTTGCCCCTTTGCCATGTGAGGACACAGCAAGAAGCCACCATCTATGAAGCAGAGGGCGAGCCCTCACCAGTCTGCTGGCATCTTGACCTTAGAATTTCCAGCCTCCAAAACTGAGCAATAACTAAGCCACCCAGGCAGCAGTAAGGGATTTTGTTATAGCAGCTCAAGCTAAGACATCATGCTACATTCCTGTCCAGTGTCATCCAGGCTTCTTAGTCCTGGCTGTGGGGTCCAACATGGGGTCCAGGCCGTAGCTCACGATCGTTCCCTTATAACTTTGGGAAAGTAAAGGACGTTGCTTCCCACAACCCACAGACAGCATAGGGCAGCAGGAGGAGGAGAGTGGGCCTCTGAGTCCCAGCCCCAGGTCTGATCTCAGCCCCGCCCCTCAGGAGCTGCTCAGTGTTAGGCACGCCATCAACCACTCAGAGCCCTTTTCCTTCTAGAGCTGTTGTGGGGAAGAGAAGGAAGAAATAACACATCAGTTACAGAGGACGTGTCCAACAGACATCAGTTCCCTACCCTTTGCCCAGGTGACCACAGGTGTGATTTCAATGTCTGGCATGCTGGCAGGGACAGGGCCTTATAACCCATACAAGGTGGCCTAACTAAGGGAGCCTAATACCTGGTTCATTTCCACTAGCTGTGTGCCCTTGACATGGGACTGCATCTGCCCAAAGGGGAGTCTTTTTCTAATTCATAGAAAGGGGTGGTCTGCTTACCAAACCATATACTCTAGGCCAAACAGACTTCATGCAGGGCTGAGAGTCCTGGGAGGTGGAGAATCTCTGTTCCCATGAGCCCAATGGGAAAGCCTATGCCTGAAAGCCCTATTTGCAGACTTGGAAATCTGCACTCCAAGTTCTTCCTGCTATCCCCATCCCACCTGCTGGTCGCTCACCTCTGGCAGGGAAGAAACGGACTCGAAGCTCATGCGCTTCTCAGCACTGGTTGGAGACGGACCACTGGGCCTTCTGCTGCTCCTGGAGCCTTCAGACTCCCTGCGCCCCTTTCCCTGCAGAGGTAGAGGTCAGTCATCAACTCCAAGACAACTGGAAGCTGATCCCTTCTGCATCCCAGCACAGGCAGCGCCTCCCACGCCCCAAGGGGCTGGGCTGAGCTGAGAGCCAGTCTTGGGCCTGAGCCATTCCAGAGCCAACCTGAATGCCAGGCCTAGGGCTGCAGAAAGCCTTGTCGGGCATGCAGCTTCAGAAAACCTCGGCCCACCTTTCCGTCCAGACAAAGTGGACTTGACCTTTCCAGCCCCACTGTGTGCTAGCTTCTCCCTGCCCCCACCGCCCCACCCCACTTGTCATGCTTGTTGGGCGTTATAATGATAAGTGCCCAGTACTGGAACAGAGCATGCCAGGGGCTCACCAGGGTGTGACAGCGAGCGAGGGTGTTAAGTGCTGAGGGGAGGAGTAAAACTAGGGCAGGGTGGGGTGGGGAGGGCAGCAGAGGGGGCCCTTGGGTGGGCATGCACATCCCAGGGAGCATGCAAGGAGGAGGGGAGATCGAAGAGACACCTCACCATAGCGCCCCGGGAGAAAAGTAAAGCGTTGGCCCGATAGTGCCAGCAGTGGAGGGCGGCCAGCAGGGAGCTGGCAAAGTCAGCTACCTGCTCCGCCACCGCCAGGCTCTCCTCCTGCTCCTCCTCCTCCTCCTCTGAGCCTGGGGGCTTCGGCCCAGCCCCTTTCTCGTTGCCTTCATGCCCTGTCAGGTCCTCCAGAGAGACCTGAAAGGCCTGCTCTTCCTCCTCCTCCTCCTCCTCCTCCTCCACCACCTCCTCCTCTTCCTCTTCCTCCTCCTGGGCAGCCCCTTCAGCCTCTGGCTGCAGGCCCCGAGCACGAGAGGGCTGCCCAAAGTCCAGGAGGGTGCCAGCACTGCCTGCATGCTGTTCAGAGCACAAGACCCCCTCGTGACCAGCCTCTTGGGCAACCTCCTGTCCTCTTGCAGGCAGTTGTGGGTGGGGAGGCTTCACACAGAAAGCCACACCTAGATGCCCAACTCAGGTCTCCACTGGGGTCCAGGGAGGGGCGGGCGTTCTCATGTTGGAAAGGCTGTGACCTGGTCAAAAATTCAGAACCCAAAGAGGCCTGCCTACTTGTCTACCCTAGAGAGAGGGAAATCTGAGCAGGTCCATGCTGGGCAGGCCCCCAGCGGGGTGCTGTTCTAGGAAGAGGGTGCAAAAGGGCCCCCAGGGCAAGGCCCATGTCTTCTTCATCTCTGTGGCCCTATGCCACACAGCCTGGTACACAGTGGGTGCTCAGCAGGCATTTGTTGAATGAATGAAGACAATGAGGGCTGATGGGGCCAGGGGCTGACCTGGGCAGTCCCACCCTCCTCTGTCAGCCAGTCCCCTCCTCCCACTGGCCTTTACCTTCATTCCTGCTGCTCGGGCTGCGGACATCACCACCGGGTCCCCAACACACCGGCGAGGGGCAGGGGAGGGGAAGAGATCAGTAAGCAGGAGAAAGACCTCTGGACAGCCCCCTGGGGAAGGCCTCACTGGGGGCTCCTGCTCCCAGAACCCTCACCTCGTCTCCTGTGCTTTCAAAAGAATGACTGACAGAGCAGGGGCCCAGGGGCCCAGGGGCCACAGAGCAGCACAGGTCTGTGCCTGTTGCTCGGTTCTCATTGTTTCCAGAGAAAAGGGCATGAGGCCTGTGCATAGGGGAGAGCTCCAGCCCCTCTCCTCAGCCAGCCAGGGGCGAGGCCCTCTTCCAGGGGAGAACGGAGGCAGAGACCCTTCTACACTATTCTGACAATCCCCCACCCTCAGGTCAACCCCTAGGTTGTCAGCTGCTTCCCCTCCTCCTCCCCCCCTCTCTGGGAATAGCTGGCCACCTCACACACTCACCTTTCTCGTTGAGTTGCCTGAGCAGGTGTTTGGTTGGCTCTGAGGAGGAAAGCATGGGCAGAGTCAGCACGGGCCAGGAAACTGCCGTGCCTGGCTGGGTCCCAAGCTCACAGCGCCACCAGCCCATCACCAGCTCAAAGTCCACTCTGGCTTGCCCCCCTACAGTCATAGACCCCAGGGAGGCTGCCTTCCACAGTGTCGCCAAGCCCCTTGCACCTACGGACAGGGAGGCGGGCCCATCCATCTCCAGGACCCCCGCTGTGGCTGCCAGCCCTGCCGGAGCAGTACCACCCATGATGCAATGCATTAGCACACCTGGCCCAGGGCCCTCATGCAGAAGCCACAGGGAGGGGACTGAGTTCCATGCTGCCCCCTTCAGACCAACTAGCAACATCTCTGGAGGCCGCTGGCTCCACCTCAAGCCCCTTGCCTCCCTGGCAATGAGCGTATCAGCGCATCAGCTACACCCACTGCCAAGCCCCTCACAGCACCCCAGCCGGAAAGCAGAGGTCACACCCGACTTTCTACGGCCCTTAAGGCCTGGCACCATGAAGCCTCGCTGCCCGCTGGGGAGAGTTGCCCGGCTGTACGGAGAGTGACCAGGCTCTGGGGACAGGATACAAAACACATCCATTAGGCCGATGGTGTCATCACCTTGTACCCCAGCAGCCCTTTTGGGGACACACCTGAGACTGGAGGGCGGGAATAAGAGGACCTTGTCTCAAGGTGCAGTTCTACAGAGCCTCGGCCTTCGCCTATCCATATCCTTGCCTAGGTGGCGGTAAGCGGGAGGCCCAGGGATCGCCACGATTTGCTACACACTTGAAGTCAGAAGGAAAGTCTACCCAGGTATCTTGCTGTTCCTCAGCAGGCAGGCCTATTGAAGAACCTCTTTTCTGTTGACACACACAATGTACATACACTATCTGTATCAATGTAAGTAAATGCCTAATTGTTTTTAAAGTGAAAAGTAGAAAATGTTCTATTCTTTCATTTTAAAACTTATCAAGAATATTTAATAAGTGACATATAATTTAAACAATAAACCTTAATTATCCACAGAATATACTTGTCAGCTCATCTCAGCTCACTGAGTGGTAAGCAGAAGCAGAAAAGACCTCAAGAAGTCAGAGTGGATGGCTGAGCCCAGGCAGTAAAGTGTCTGGATGTGGCCCAAGTCCCTCCCCAGTGACTTTCCTGATCTTTTTGTGGTCTACAGTTCCCACAAGTTCAACAGATTGATTTCTTTTTCTTTTTTTCGTTTTTTTTTTTTTTTTTGCAACAAGGTCTCGTCTGTCATCCAGGCTGGGTACAGGGACATGATATCCATTCATTGCAACCTCTGCCTTCCAGGCTCAAGTGATCCTCCCACCTCAGCTTCCAGAGTAGCTAGGACTATAGGTGAACACCACCATGCCTAGCTAATTTTTTAATTTTGTAGAGACGAGGCCTCACTATGTTGTCCAGGTTGGTCTTGAATTCCTGGCCTCAAGTGATCCTCCCACCTCGGCCTCCCAAGGTGCTAGGATTACAGGAGTGAGCCACAATGGCTGGCCTGATTGATCGCTTTCTAACAGACAGGAGGGGAAGAAGGGCTACTACAGACAAACATGCTTAGACCAATGAAAACAGACACTTCAGTGTTACAGAAGAACCGTGAAGAAGGGCACGACACGTCAAACGCAGGCTGTCTCTATGGCAACCCACAGCCTCTGGGGCCCCTCAAGCATCTGGCAGTTCACACACCCTAAGTGATCGCTGTAGCATTAACTCCAGAAAAGGAAAGGTTCAACGGCAGGCACCACCTTCTGTTTTAAAAGATTCAAGAGTACAAAGCATGCTTTAGAAAGATGTCTATTTTGGTCGGGTGGGGTGGCTCACATCTGTAATCCCAGCACTCTGGGAGGCCAAGGTGGGCGGATCACCTGAGGTCAGGAGTTTGAGACCAGCCTAACCAACATGATGAAACCCTGTTTCTACTAAAAATACAACAACAACAAAAAAAATAAGCTGGGCATGGTGGCGCATGCCTGTAATCCCAGCTACTTAGGAGAATCACTTGAACCCAGGAGGCAGAGGTTGCAGTGAGTAGAGATGGTGCCACTGCACTCCAGCCTGGGCAACAGAGCAAGAAGGAAGGGAGGGAGGGAGGGAGGGAATTTCATAACAGTTAAAACATTTTAAAAATATTTTTTGAAAAAATGCGACTCTTAGTATTTACAGGATAAAAATCTCAGCCATGTGGAAACTTCAGCTCTTTAAAATGGCTCATTTCCTGAGTGCTTTGGACAGCTAAAGTTTGGGGGTTTTCTTGTAACAGCTTTATTGAAATATTATTCACATACAATTCACCTAGAGTGTACAATTCAATGGCTTTAAGTATATTCAAAGAGTTGTACATCCATGGCTAAAGTTTTGGTGCTAACATTAGGAGGCAGCTACTATCACTACCACCAACATTATCACTTTCTGAACACATCAATGTGCTAGAAGCTTCAAATTTTAAGGTACACCAAGTTGAGGAGGACAAGAAGAGAATTACAGGAGAAGAAAAGGAAAGGAAATAAAGAGGGCTAGAGAGAAGAAAGCAACACCCCCATTGGGAGCTTTTAACTATAAAAACCATAAAACTTTTGCAACCATAGCAAGGTGGCCTAGGGCTCAAGATCCACCCAGAGCAATACCAACAACATAAAACCACAAAAGCCTTCTATAAGCCACTGCTCCACCTTCTAGAAGGCTAACGCCCACATGTCAATCCACACACACATTCAGGGGACCCACAGGTCATCACCAATGAAAACCCAACACACTTGTGGACCCAAGCCAGGACACTGCTCTCAGTCACTTTAGAATCTTTCTCTCCTGGGGTCTTAGACAATTCTCACCCCAACTCCCACCTTGAGTATATGTTTGGCAGACACCTGGCTTAAGCCAGAGCTGTCCTTGGGCCTCGCACTAAATAGCAACGAAAAACCCAATGTAGAAAATACACACACTCATCACCACAGAGTTAAGAATAAAAGCAAGGTTTTTCTCTTTTCAAAGAGACGATTCATTCCAATAATCCAAGAACACCCTAGCAAGTCCAGGAATGGAAGAAAACTCAGGAGAGGAAAATGGAACTTTTTCCTGAGACTCAAAGTAAATATTTCCTGTCTGGGTTTGGTGCCACTGAACTCGTTTTCCCCGGGTCCTGCTTCTGCTTGGGTTGTTCCAGGACTGGGCTGGGGCCATCTGTGATGTCCAAGTGTTACTCCTGAATGACTTGGTGTTGGTATTCCCAAGAGGCAAAGGAGGCAGGGGGCTAAGAAGGGGTGCCAAGACCCAAGTGAGCAAGTATTCCTAGGGCCTTAAAAAAGGTAGGCTGGACAGGCGCAGTGGCTCACACCTATAATCCCAGTACTTTGGGAGGCCGAGACGGGTGGATCACCTGAGGCCAGGAGTTCGAAACTAGCCTGGCGAACATATAGTGAAACCCCATCTCTACTAAAAAATATAAAAATTAGCTGGGTGTGGTGGTACACCCTTGTAGTCCCAGCTACTTGGGAAGCTGAGGCAGGAGAATTGCTTGAACCCAGGAGGCAGAGGTTGCAGTGAGCTGAGATCGAGCCACTGCACTCCAGCCTGGGCGACAGAGCAAGAGTCCATCAAAAAAAAAAAAAAGAAAGAAAGAAAAAAGTAAGAAACAGCTGGGCTGTCCAGAACTGGTAGGCAACGAGGGCCCAGAGGCATGTGGTGTGGGTAGCACCAGCACAGGGAAAGGATGAGCCCCAGGTGTATGTCCAGCCCTGCTCAAGCCTTTCCCAGGGTTTCCGCAGAGGTGAGAGACACAGCCCTGGACACTGCCGCAGACGGTCCCCAGCCTGGGAAAGGGTGTGAGGGAGAGGCCTCCTGCCTCCACAGTCCTTCTCTTACCAGACTGCCGGCGCCCCTGGCGCACATGGGTGGACACCTCATCCTGGGAGGACCAAGCCTTCTTCAGCCGCTCTGGGCTGTAGCGGTACCGATTGGGATCTGCATCCAGGAGAGAGACAGTCAAGCTTTTGGTTTCCAGTTGGCCTTGGCCTACCCTAGACCTGGTCCATACCCAGCCAGACCTCTACACTCCCCCAGCTCCAGGGCCAGGAGCCTCCAGAGCTCCCTCCATCTTCCAGCTGGGAGCTTCAGGCACTGAGAGTGCCACTGCTCAGCAGGAGAGCATCCTTAATCATATAGTTCGCCCCCCAGCCCTTAACAGGAGGCCCCCGTCCTCCCTACTCCTGGAATAAAATTATCAGGTAAAGCTTCCCCAGGATGCAGCCTGACTGAGCAATGTCCATGAGTAGGGACAAAACAGGCGGAAAAGAGCACACTTACAATAGGAATCCATTTCCAAGATGGCTTCCTTGGCCTGACAGAAGGAAACGCACCTGGTTATTACCTTACTATGTGCCAGCCTCCCCTGTTGCTGTACGAGGACACCCCACAGTGCGGCACCAAGGCCCGGGGCATCTGCTGTACTGACATCCACTGTCCAGTGGAGCCCAAATCCAGAAGGTGAGTCCCCAGTGGACCTTGTAGAGCTGGCTCAGAGGAGTACATTCTCCCTGCCCGCTGTCAAGAGCTGGGGGAACTCACCTTCTGGGGAATGGTGGCATGGTGGTTCTCTAGGATGAGCCTCTTGATGTGGTGAGTCCAGTTCCGTTTCTCCTCCACTGTCTTGGCCTGGGAGGACCCAAGGGAAAGGGACCCAGGGGTTATCATTACAGGCCTGAAGCTGTCCAGCATGGACAGTGCTTCCGCCCAGGGAGAAAAAGTGGGACCATGCTGGGAACTCTGAGGTTAACCTGACTCCTCACTTTGACCCTAAGAAGTGCCTGCAATGATCCCTGCCTTACAGGGATGCTGGGGCAGCTAGGTGGGTGGAGGAGCCAGGAGTTCCACACAGATGTCCCTGGGCATCTTGTTCCCTAGCCCCTGAGCCCCACTGACCCCTCACCTGGATGCTGTACTGCTGCTTGCTGTGCTTGTAGTGGGTGACAGTGAAGCACAGGGAGTCTCTGGTGCTTTCGATCAGCATCAGGGAGGAGCACTAGGGCCAGAGGGAAAGGACAGTAAAGCACAAGGTTGACAGCCTGGGGAAGCAGGGAGGGTGATCTCAGAAGGGTGGTGCTGAGCCCCAAGAAGCAGACAAGGAGGGGAGCCCAGATCCTTTGGGAAGGAGAGAAGACGGCGGAGATAGGGCAGGGCCTGGTTACCGGGATGTTGCCCTTGTAGACAAAGTGATCGCCCCGCTTCTTGGTGATAAGCAGTGTTTTGTCAAAGAGGAAAAAGGTCCTTTCATTGCGCACTCGATGCACGCGGAACGTGCCCTCCAGGACAAGCTCCCCGTAGGTGGTCAGGTCAGGCCCCTTCCAGTTGATGAGGAGTGACTGAATCTCCTGCAGCAGAGGGGCCCCAACCCCTACAGTCAGGCCACTGGGGCCTTCGGAGGCTCTGCAAACCCTGCCACAAAGGCTCCCCCAATGCCACCACCCAGCTCATCCCAGCAGGGTGGCCACAGTCCTTCTTCCCAGCCGAAGCATGGCCCACCCAGCCCTGCCCCTCCCCCAGCCCCCCAGCCCCCAAGCACCTGGAGCCGGACTGCATGCTCATGCCTCCTTTTCATGTCGTTGATGTACCAGGCCACACAGGTCATGGTGTCAATGGCATCCTCCACCACCTCAAAGCCATCCTCTTCTTCATCAAAATGCTTGGCAATTTCCTGAGCAGAAGATAGAGGCTTAGGTACCCCTGACTCGAAGGCCCTGCCCTCCCCAGGCCCCAGGTGCCTGGGAGGACCAAGGGGCTACCTGCAGCAGCAGGTGGTACTTGAGGATGCGCTGGACCGGCTTCAGCAGGTAGGAGCCCAAGGGCAGTGAGTGCTGCAGCAGCTCCTGCCGGTCCCGAAAGAACTTGGCCTGCTGCTTGTCCCTCATGCATTCCGTCAGGGCGGCCACGGAGCTGAGAGTGGGAGAAGGGCCAGTCACCACCTGGAGAAGGCCTGGATGAGGAGGTGGGGGGCTCTGGACTCACCAGATGGCTCTGCCTTCCCTCTCACCCCAATTACTCACTTGGGGTAATTGTTGCAATACTGGGTGTAGATATCAAACTCTTGGCTCTAAGAAGAGATCAAAAATAGTGATTTCAGGGAGATTCCCATTTGACTGTAAAGATGGTGGTACTAGATAGGCCCCTGGCCCCCAGAGCATACTCTGTCCCCTGTTCCCAAGTGCCTACAGAGCCATCTTTATACCTATTTATCAAGGACATCCCATCCACCCAGCAGCCCAGGCTCCCCCCAGGACACCTTTCTCATTCAAGACACAGCACCAAGCACTTTCCCTGGAAAGGGATCCCCAGGACTCAGATTTCCTCTTACACTGGCAGAGTTCTTGTCTCTCTGAGCTCTCAGCAAGGTAGGACGGGGCAAGGGCCCAGCCCTTCTTACCCTTTCCACAAAGCAGCTGGCCACAGCCACGGGGTCACTATTGCAGCTGTCCAGGTCTCTGAGGAGCTGGCTGGGTGAGGGGAAAGCAGCCACTGTACCCTCTGCAGTCAGAGGACAATGCCCCTCACTGTCCCCTCCCCAACCTCCCAAACCCTGACTGACAGCCAGCCCTGTTGTTAAGGTAAAGAGCTGGGGCTTCTAGCCTCAGAGGGAGCCCTGCCCCAGGCAGCAACCACAGAAAGTATCCAGCACAAAGCAGCCACAAAGCAGGAAGTCAGGGAGACCTACAGGCTCAGCAAGCGGGAGAAGAAGAGGGGACCCTCGTACCCACCTCAGGAGGGGACACGGCTCCTCTGCAGGCAGAAGGAGTCAAACACACAAAAGCAGAGGATTAAAGGGCGAAGGAGAGAGAACGGGAACTAGCAAAGGAGCCAGGGCGCCCAGGATGTGGGACATGGGGAGAGACAGGGGAGTGCTGGCACCCCTAGAAACACTGCTCCCTGCCTCCTCTCTCTGTGCTCCTCCTCTTTTCCCAACCCCTCACCATTGGTCTAAGTCTTCCCTGTACCCTGCCCTTCCAGACTTCTCCAGCTTACTGCCCATCTTAAGTGGCCTGGGATACGATTCTTCCTGTCCTAGCACCGCTGTTCCCTCAAGCTCTGACCCTCCAGAGCAGCGCACTTTCCCTGGGGAGTCTGTGGTCCCAGGCAGCAGACCCACGCCCTTTGCCCTGACACAGCCCCTGGCCAGGCCTTGTTTGGCCTCTCACATCTGTCTTGCCTGGGTTGTGCAATCCACTAACAGGTCAGATCATCTCCAGGGAGCCCTTGGAGTCCGTGGGAAGGAGGATAAGAAATTAAGAGATGTGCAAGTGGAAAATGAAGATGAGAAGGACAGAGAAGCCACCCACAGGGAAAAGAATCAGTGTGCAAGGAAGGGCCCAGCAGCCCCGTGAGGGGTGCCGGCCCAGGCTGGACCCAACACGCACATACCCTCAAATTACCTCCCTGTCTGCCCTTGAGAGAAAGCACATCAGCCCAGGGCACAGAGATGGACCACCCTTCCCTGTCCTCAGAGATCAGGCCCCAGGCCCACATGTCACAGGCCCATGAGTCCAGGGACATCCAGGCTTCCTCCCTAGGCCCTGAGGTGGGCCTCGCAGGCAGAACATGGTGTCAGGCCCATTCACACACCTGTTCAGTGCGTAGATGTTTTCTATGTTCCCAAAGAGGGCGCTGACCTGTTCTGGCTTCAGCAGCCCGGGCGTGTCGATGATCTTCAAGAGGTAGTCCTGCGTGGAGGGAGGTGCTCAGAACCTGGCCCCCAGCACAACCCTGCCCACAACCTTCCCTAGCCACACTTCGTTTAGGCCCTGCTGGGACACCACTTCACAGACACTGCCTACTGTGAGACAGTGTCCACCCCAAAATTCACGTCCACTTGGAACCCCGAATGTGACTTTATTCGGAAATAAGGTCTCTGTGGATGCCATTAGTTAAGGATTTCAAGACGACTTCAGATAGGATTTAGGGTAGGCCCGAAATCCAGTGGCTGCTGTCCTTATAAGAGGAGAGGGAGGACACAGAGAGACACAAAGAAGGTGGTGATGGGAAGGTACTGGGCCGCATCCCCAGGCCAATGATCTCAAAGACTGCCAGGACCCAGGAAGCTGGATGACAGGCACAGAACTACTCACTCAGAGGCTCTGGGGGGAGCCAACCCGGCCAGTGCCTTGATTTTGGACTTCTGGCCTCCTGAACTGAGTGAGAATACATTTGCTGTTTTAAGCCACTCAGTGTGCGGTCATTTGTTAAGGCAGCCCTAGGAAACTAATCCACACCCCGAGCCAGTGGAGCAGAGGGCTTCCTCAGTGGCAGCCACACAGCTGCCCTTCCATGTCCTTCACCTACAGTAGCCCTGCAAGGTAGGTGTGGCTTCCTCTTACAGAGGAGGAACCTGAGGCTCCACACAGCCAGGCAACAATAGGGCAGGGGATGCGTGGGGCCAGGCCCAGAGCCCACGTCTTCACTGCATTTGGTCTCTGTGGCACAGGCTTTCTAGAGCCATCTTCCCAGGCAGGCTGGGGACCCATCCTCCCTGTCAATGATGCTCACTCCTGCCAGCCCAAGCTACTGATCCGGCCCAAGGTCCTAAGGAAGCCTGAGGGGTCAACAGTTTTCACCATGCAGTCAAGGAGGGTGGGAGACCCGAGTCCTCCAACTACTTCATGGGAAGCGGGTCTTTCGAGAGCTTCTCTCCCAGGGTGAAACAGGCTTCCGCTAGAACGCTGTGCCACAGGGCCCCCGGCACGCACCTCCACGATGCTGCGCAGGTCCTGCACATACATGCGCTCTGTCTCCACGATCTCCCGCACCACTCGGCCCAGGTAGCTGAGCTTGTGGTGCGCAGACCCCGCCGCCGCCCGGCTGTTGAATGGGGAGAGGGGCCCCTTCACGTTCAACCAGCTGCTGGAGTTGTTGTTGCTATTGGGGAGATGCCGGTCTCTTGGGGAGCCTGCCCCATTCTCAGAGGGAGCCTCGGAGCCACTGGGCTCCTCCATGGCACTGCGACTGTCACGGGAGGAGCCCGACGAGGAGGTGGTAGAGGTCAGGCTCACCGGCCGCTCCTGGCTGCCATCCTGGTGGAGGGAGGTGGACACGGGCATCCTGGCATTGCTGCCTGGGGAGGGCACCCCAGGGAGATTCTGCAGCAAGACAGACAGATGAAGGGTCAACCTTTGAATGCCCACAGAAACAGAACAGAGGGACAGCTGCCAGGGGTGACGGCAAGCAGGGTGGGAAGGTATTGTTTAGTGGGTCCAGAGTTCAGTTTTAGAAGATGAAAAGGTTCTGTGGATAGATGGTGATGACGGTTGCACAATGATATCAATGAACTGTACACTTAAAATGGTGAAGATGGTCAATTTTATGTTATGTGTGTTTACATTTAACACAATTAACAAAACAAAACTGAATCCCAAGAAGGGCCCTGCTCTCCGACTCTATGAGCATTGATGAGGGTGCCCAAGTCCACCTGCCAGCACAGTGGTCCAGGTACCCTCTGAGGAATTCATAGCCCAGCTCCACTGCTGAGGCACAGTACTTAGTGCCTCAGAGCCTCAGCTCCTCACCTGTAAAATGAGGATAGATACAGCCTACCCCATGGCTTGTCCTCCCGGATGACGCCACCTGCTGTTCGTAAAGCTCTGAGCATGATGCCTGGCACAGGGTACGTGCTCCACACGCCATGAATATAGTGATGACAATGGCAATTGTCAAGAGGAACTTCCCAAGTGCCCACCTGTATGTAGCGTGTGCTGGGGTCACTCACTGTACAGGGATGGGCAAAGATCTGCTTCTTACAGTGTTAAGACACATACCAGGGATAATATTCTCCTAGGACTGCAAAACCTCAGGGGCACCGGTGGCTTCACCACGAACCTGAAACTTTCTGGATACTGACTGGCTGAGCCAGCATTATCCCCCCACTCCGCAGCCCCACCCCAGCACCTGGTACAGGCTGCCTCTGACTCATCCAGGCCCCAGGAAATTCCCCAGGGCTGAGCCATCAGTGAGTCTCTGTAAGCTCCCCTTGGCACAGCTGGGTGGGGGCAGCAGAGAAAGCAGTAAACGGCACCCAGGTGAGGCAAACACAGCCTCAGGTGGACTTTATTCCCTAAGCAGATGGTGTGGCTCACAGGCAGGCCCACCTGGAGCAGCCGGGGGAAGGAAGGGTGGAGTGGGCAGACTACTTCAGGCTGTAGCCTTCGGGAAGGACAGGGACACCCATGCAACACCCATGCCCACGCCATAGAGCTCACCAATGCCACTTTCCAGAGTACACATTTCATTGCTATTTCACAGGAAAACAGTAAGTTCCTGGGCATCCCTCTCACCCCTACTGACCCAGGTCTTCTACCCCTGGCTCTAGGGCTCAGAAGCGACTAGACCACAGACATGACCAAAGGGCAGAGGCTTGAGCCACAAGGAGAAGAATCTAGAAGCTGCCGTTACTCTGGGAACCCTTGGCACTGGCCCGTGGTTTTCTGTGCCTCTGCCTCAACCCGTAAACCAACACCCCTGGGTCTCAGGCTTTTGCAAATGTTCTCTCTGCTTCAGCGTTCTCTCTTCTCCATCCACTCCATACGGTACCATTCCCCAACCTATGTAATTTACATCCAATCTTTAGGTCTCCGATTAGAAACCGCCCCCTCCAGGAACCTTCCAATATCCCCCAAATCTAGGGAACTCTTTCTGTGTTCTCTTACTACCTCCCAGGTTTCTCCTATTGTAGCACTCGCCTGACAAAGTGTGACTAGTTTGAGACCCTCTGCCATACACCATTAGTTACTAAAGAGCAGGGGTCTTAAGGGCCAATTTAACAAATGAACAACAATGGTGAACAAATTGATGCTTTTACTGAGGTACAGATCAAGCGCCTCAAGACCTACTTACCACCCGCCGCTAACCTGGCCGGGGCGCTCTGGAGCACAGCACTTTGTCACTGGGTCTCACTGGAGGGGGTCACCTCCAAGGTGCTCTGTCTGAGCCTCTTGACTTGCAGATGGGGACTCAGTGGCAGCCCAGTGCTCCCCTCCATGGTGCAATGCAATGCCAGGAGAGCTAATTAGCAGGATCATTTTGGTAAAGCTCTTTGAGCGGCTCAGAGGAGAGCCCCTTGGGAATTGTAGGGCTGCTGCTTTTTCCTCCCTCCTCAAAAGGGCCTTTACAATTCCTCAGCTATGCCTTTTACAGAACCAGCAGGCAGGGCAACACCATGTCATTCCAGCACTGACAGACAAAAACCCAAGCTCCGCCCCAGCCCTTAACCCCCAGCCCTGTGGCATGCTGATGTCCTTCGAAGCACAGTGCAGTCAGGCACCCCACCCAACCACCCACCACCATCCCAGCAGGGAACAAAGGGGCAGGGATTTACGGCCTAAGACCTTTCCCAGGTCACATCTGGGGTCAGTCAGCTTCTCTGGGGAAGCTAAATGGAAACAGCCCCACTCCCAATGGATTTCACAGCCAGCCAGTTCACAGCCTTAAGCAAAAGATTACTCACAGTCCCAACCCTACCCCAACACACACACAGTTCGGGAGATCTGTCTCCAAAAGGGACCTTCTGAGGGTCCCTCTTTGGGGACTCCACTACAAGAGGATAGCAACATAAGCACACTTCAAACCCAGAAACTAATAGGGCTTTTCTACTTGGAGAAGTTTTCTCTCTGATTGATCATAGGCTACCTGTCTGCAAACTAAGCTCATACTCTGAAAATAGTACCTGTATCCCAAATCCTCCTAAGGCTAAAACAAAGCATAACAGCCAACTGCTAAAATGCTCTAAGCGCTATGTACATATTAAAGTGACTAACCCCTTGCAACAACTCCAGAGGGTTCTATGACTACCCTCATTTTATACATGCAGGCACTGAGGCCACAGAAGTAGTAAGTGGTAGAGCCTGGACTTGAACTCAGGCACTGAAGCTCCAGAGTTTATGCTCTCCTGCCCACTGCCTCCCTAACGGACTACACACCAGCCAGGGCCACAAGCAAAGGACTGGTCACAGCCCTGGCTGCCATGGCTTTGCTTCAGCATAAGCTGCAGGGGACATATGAAGACCTGAAGGATTGGGGCTTATGACACGACACTCGGAAGGACTTAGTCAAAATTCCTTAGGGCAGTTTTTGGACCTGCTACTATGTGACCTTTGGCAATTCACTCTCTGGCTGGAACAACATGGTAAAATACAGATCCCCAGTCAAAGGATCGTAGGTCATGGGTAAGCAGAAAGGAAAAGGAAGAAAGCATAAGGTCACCAGGATTGGACTATAAATTTCTTGGATGATGAGAGAAGCCCTGTAGTGACCAGGAAACCCACGATCACCAGGCTCTCTCTCCTGGGCAGGAGGACTTGCTGGAAAGGAACCAAGAGCCCAAGAAAGGGAGGGCTGAAGAACAAATGAGGCACTGAGTACAAAGCAGGACACCAGTACAGACTGTCAGGAGGCACCGTTTGATGGTGATGGATAAGAGGCATCGCATTCAATTGGAGTGCATTCTGAGTGCATCACACTTAGCTGGAGTGCATTCTGGCCCTAAGAGACCGGATTGGAACCATTATGTGTGTGTAGCTCAGACTCCCACAGAGACAGCTAAAGTGCCTCCCTGGATGGGAGCCAGCCTTTCCTTCCTACCTGAAGAGCATCACTCCATACAATAAGATTCCCCCAAGCCAGGATGAGAACTCAGGTCTTCCTAGAACACATCCTAGAACACATCCTAGAAGACCCTGTCTGCTAGGGAAGTAGGAGGCCAGAGAAGGAGGTGATGAGGCAGACAGCAGCCAAACCCTCCAACCAGGTACCCACACCTACCCCGTCCTACCACATACCACATCCAGTTATCCTAAGTATGCCCCAGCCGTGACCTCTTCCATCCTGCAACATGAATCAATCCAGTCAGTCATCAATCAGTCAATCAGTCTTCTAGAAAACTCACTTTCTCAGCCGGGCATGGTGGCTCACGCCTGTAATCCCAGCACTTTGGGAGGCCGAGGTGGGCGGATCACCTTTGGTCAGGAGTTCGAGACTGGCCAGGCCAACATGGTGAAATCCCGTCTCTAACAAAAATACAAAAATTAGCCAGGCATAGTGGCAGGCACCTGTAATCCCAGCTACTTGGGGGGCTAAGGCAGAAAAATCGCTTGAACCTGGAAGGCAGATGTTTCAGTGAGCTGAGATCATACCATTCTACTCCAGCCTGGGTGACAGCACAAGACTCCATCTCAAAAAAAAAAAGAAAAAAATGAAAACTGAAAACTCTCTCAAGTCCTATACTTGTGAAGCCTTCTTTGATCAGGTCCCCAAAGACTTTTCTCTTTTTTTGAAACAGGGTCTCCCTCTGTCACCCAGGCTGGAGTGCAGTGGTGCAATCACAGCTCATTGCAGCCTTGACCTCAAGCGATCCTCCTGCCTCAGCCTCCTAAAGTGCTGGGATTAACAGGTATGAGCCACCATACCCAGCCAAGCTTTCTTTTTGATGGGCCTAAGAAGCAGCCCAGACATACACCTTTAAGGATCGAGGGGGAGAGAGAGAGGTTTCTTTTTTTTCTTTAAATTTAAGCCTAAACCACACCCTTCCTCCACCCACACCTGTCCTCTGAAGGAGCGTCCCTGAATATTGCAGGTGCAGAGGCAGGCAGGCTGCAGCAGGCCCCTGGATTCCCAGCACAGTAGACTGAAGCCACATCCTTCCCCTCCCCACTACGCCTCAGCACCATGCCCCATTCTGACCGAACAAGGAGAAAAAAGGCGCACCCTCCTGACCCGCAACAGCCTCAGTGTTCTGTCCTCAGGCCTCCTGTCACTGAGGCAATGGGACCCTGCTCCTCCCCCATCCCACAGGGTCACGCGGAGCCTTCTGGAACTCTGTGTCTCTGGTCCTGGGGAATGCCCAGGAGTCAGCCCACTCCCACTGGCTCTCCCTCCCAGGTCAGTGAGGTGAGGACAAGGCAGGAGAGGGGAAAAGGACACTTGGGGGTGAACCCTCTGGTGGGCACACGAGAGACTCCACAGAAAACATTCTGGTTCAGAGAGGCTGATGTCATCGTTTCGTCCACCGTCCTTCATCCCACACTCAAGAATCAGAAGCTACACCGCACCACAGCTGCTTTGGAGCCAGGCAGAAAAGGAGCGAGGCGGGTCCCCAGGGGCAGCTGCTCCAAAGGCCCCAGTCTGGGAGGAATCCACACGACACCTGCACACAGGGAAAGTCCTCGTGGCCAGGCGCAATGGCTCACGCCTGTAATCCCAGCGCTTTGGGAGGCCGAGGGGGGCGGATCATCTTTGGTCAGGAGTTCGAGAGCAGCCTGACCAATATGAGGAAATCCCATCTCTACTAAAAAATACAAAACTTAGCCAGGTGTGGTGGCATGCAGCGATAATCCCAGCTACTCAGGAGGCTGAGGCCGGAGAATTGCTCGAACCCGGGAGGTTGCAGGGAGCCGAGATGGCACCACTGCACTCCAGCCTAGGCAACAAGAGTGAAACTCCATCTCAAAAACAAAAAAAAGGAAGTCCTCACTCAGGGATGGCGATGGCACAGCCCTCCTGTGTGGCCTTCATCCCTCAACTACATCATCTGCTAAACATTCCAAGGGCTCTCAAAGCCAGGGTGGCCCAGCAGCTTTTGTCCTTCCCCAAAACAATCCCCACGACGGCACTTTCGGAATCTCTTCAAAAAGGGTGCCAGAAGGAAGCAATGGAGAAAAGCTAGAACTTTTCCAGAAAAAACAGTGTGGAAGCAATGTGAACTTCCAGAGAGAGATCTCTCTCAATTACGATCTCAACTAAGACGGTGAAATCCCTCCGCTGTGCTCTTACCAGCAGCTCGGCACCACTCTGGGCCACCCTGCTCCCAAACTGTCCCCAGAGGCCCAGCTCTTGCCTGTCTGTTCCCATTGCTCCCCGCACCCTGGGGGCTCTCCTGGGGGAGAGGAGGACCTCCTCCTAGGGGACCCTTGCCCCTTTTCCCAGCAGCTTCCTCACTCTGACCCCTCCCTTCCCTCCTGGAGATTCAGCAGCCCTGAGCACCCTAATAAAGCTCAAGAGAAGGCTCCCCGGGGAGTGACTTTGTGTGCATGTGAGCAACGTGACTGCCTGCAGAGGCTGTGCCAACAGTGTGACCAAGGTTTCTGGGCCACCCAAACCCAGCCCAGCTGGCTCAAATTCATTTTCCCTCGGGAATGCATTTTCCCACCACCTAAGAGCAGCAGGGCCCATGCAGTCTGGCTGGGTCCCTGCAGCAGGACCACAGCTGCCAGGAAGGAAAAGGACTGTGTGGTGCCAGAGAGGCCCTCCCACATGGACTCCAGGAGAAAGTCTAGGCCTGCAACTGAAGTCCAGAAAGTTCCCTCGGCCTGGCCTTGGAAGGAAAGGAAAGCCGGGCACCTTGCTCAGAGGGAGGGCTGTTCATCCACACCCCCTGTCCCCACCTCCCCAGCATGTGCCCATGTTGTCTCTCAAACGTGGAATGTGTCCCCAGACCCTCTGCCTGTACACATTTAGCAATCACCTCCTTCAGAAAGGCCTCCTCAACCATTTCCCAACAGACACACTACTGTCAGCTGAATCACGCCCCCACCCAAGGATATCTACAGCCTGACCCTCAACCTATGAATGCCACCTTATATGGCAAAAGGGACATAGAAGGCAGATGTGATCAAATCAAGGGTCTTAAGATGGGAGATTATCCTGGATTGGCCGGGTGGGTCTGATGGGAACATAAGGGTCTTCATAAGGGGAATTCGGCAGGAGTCAGGGTCAGACAGAAGTTTCACAATAAAAGCAGAGGGACAGAGAGAAGGAGACTGGAAGATGCTACACTGCTGGCTTTGAAGGTGGAGGAAGGGGCCACAAGCCAAGGATATGGGCAGCCTGGGAAGCTAGGAAGGGCAAGGAAACAAATTCTGCCCTGGATCCTGCAGAAGGAACCCGGCCATGCAAACCCAGTCTGACTTCTCATCTCCAGAACTTTAAGACAACAAATGTGTGTTGATTTAAGCCACTAAGATTGCAGAATTTGTTACAGTGGCAATAAGGAAGTAATGTACTCCTCTGAACTCGAAACACCCTGAGTATCACTTAAAGCATTGGTCTTGGGGCTTGATATGTACATGCATCTCTTCTGGCCGATACAGTAAAACCCAGGGGGCTGGGCCTTCTTTCCCATACCTTCCCTTCGGCCCCAGAGAGCAAGGCACATCAGGTGTTCAATAAATGCCTGCTGGAAGAACTGTGAGATGGTGCCTGGATGAGCTCACCACTCACACAGTCAAGAGAAAGGTAAACAGTGGGTGAGGTCAAGACCAAAGCCAGTTCCTCCTAGTCTAATGAGTCTCCACATTAGTCACTGCCAGCAAGTTTCCGATCAACCAAGAAGCGCCAGGATTGGTGACTGCTCATTCACCCTGGTAGTCCCATCCTACTTGGCCCCAGACAGGGAGCTACAGCATGGCACAGCTGCCCCGCTGGGCTACATACTAGGTGACCAGCCACAAGAGACTGAGAGGAAGGGGAAAGTGGCCAAGTTTAGAAAAGGGGCTATGATGACCTGGTCTCCCTGCAAATGTCCCAGGAAGTTTCATGTAAACATCTGCTAAAGCCAAATGGGGGAAATTATTGTTTATTATAAATTGCTCTTGTTCACAGCCAGGGTAGAGGTCACTTGGCTGCCAGCACAACTTGTCACTATGCAATGTGCCCCAAAAATGGAACAGCCAAAGAAAGCCCTAAAAGGTGTTACTAGAAATTACCCCCTGGAAATCACAGACAGATCCAAAGTTCCCAGAGGCCCCACCTCTCTCATCTTGAGGTCAAAAAGGCTCACAGAACCACTGCTACTTACCAGCAAAGTTCAAGAACCCAGCCCTGCAAATTCGCCATCTTTCTGGCCTCATCCCCATTTCAGGGGCTGCTTGTTTCGAGGCCTCTAGGCTGCAGTGGGGTGGGCGGGTAGGAGGAAGCTGTATTTTACTACTGCCTCAGGTTCAAAGGCACTGGAGAATCTCACTGGGAACCGAGTGGGTGTGGAGGGGCCCCATTGGGTCCCTCTGCTTTCTCGGCAGAAAAGAAAATATGCACAGATGCAGTGGTGCCCACAGAGGTCAAATGCGGTAAACTCATCCACTGGCTCTGGAGTCAGGCAGACCCTGTCTGAATTCCAGGCCCTCCACTTTTCCTGGATGTATGTGGCCTTGGGCAAGTCACTTCACCTCACCAAGCTTCAAGTTCCTCATCAGGAAAATAGGCACAGTAATAGTGCCAACCGGACTGGGTTGTCTCCAGGGTTGAGATGATACAAGTAAGTAACCCGTACATCTGACACACAGTAAGCCCACTGAGAACGGTGGTGGTGGTGGTGATGATGATAACGGATAAATCACTTTGTTCTGCAAGTATCAAGACAATGAGATTTTCCTGCCTTGTACCTACAATGTTTGACCCACATCTCAAATTAATAATAATGATACAAGTTAAACTTGGTGAACCAGGACCTAACCTTCCCCTACCACCCATGTGTTTATCCATCTTCTATGATCTCAACATCAATACAGACCATGATCTTCTAAGGGCAGACACACAGCAGTTCAGCTGGAAAGGAAAAGTAGCCTGACACCCATACCCAACAGGAGGTCAAGCCAAGAAATGAAGTATTAAGTGAGTCCAAATCCCGCCGCTATAGCAGACAGGGCGCATTCCTCAGGGATCCACACAGAGAGACGGCATGTACTACCAGGAGCTGGAGAGGAACAGGGCCAGGGGGCACCGCAGGCCTGAGCAAGAGCAGAAGTTAAGGCAACTTCAGAGAGCAAAAGCACAAATAAGTGATTAACAAAAACCATCCTTGACACTGGTGCCTGGGTTTTAAACCCATCTGCAGGGTAGACATCTGGGAGGGCCAGAAAAAAAAAAAAAAAAAAAAAAAAAAAAAACAAAAATAAAAAAAAAAAAAAAAAAACAAAAAAAAAAAAAAAAAAAAAAAAAAAAAAAAAAAAAAAAAAAAAAAACAAAAAAAAAAAAAAAAAAAAAAAAAAAAAAAAAAAAAAAAAAAAAAAAAAAAAAAAAAAAAAAAAAAAAAAAAAAAAAAAAAAAAAAAAAAAAAAAAAAAAAAAAAAAACAAAAAAAAAAAAAAAAAAAAACAAAAAAAACAAAAAAAAAGGCATAAGACAAAACAGCAAGGTACTGGGAAGGGCTCCAGTGCAGACCCATTCCTAAGTCACGAGGAATATCAAAAAAAGGAAAAGCAGAAGAATGTGTATGAAAGAGCCTGGGGGCCGGGCGCGGTGGCTCAAGCCTGTAATCCCAGTACTTTGGGAGGCCGAGGCGGGTGGATCACGAAGTCAGGAGATCGAGACCATCCTGGCTAACATAGTGAAACCCCGTCTCTACTAAAAATACAAAAAACTAGCCGGGCGTGGTGGCGGGCGCCTGTAGTCCCAGCTACTCGGAGGCTGACGCAGGAGAATGGCGTAAACCCGGGAGGCGGAGCTTGCAGTGAGCCGAGATCGCGCCACTGCACTCCAGCCTGGGTGACACAGCGAGACTCCGTCTCAAAAAAAAAAAAAAAAAGAAAGAGCCTGGGGACTACAGACAGCATTCCTCCAAACTACCCTAGCTCTGCCTAGCCACTGCATGATCAGGAGCAAGTCAGCGGGCTCTTTGTGACTCAATCTCTCTCTGATTTGAAGATAACCCTAGTAATGTTCCGACCTAAGCTGTTTACCAAGCACCTACTGTGCACAAAGACACATGGCAGCCCTGCAGTTAGGACAAGTCACACACAGACCCCACTTTTCAGAGCTTATATGCTATAAGGCAAAACAAGACAACGCAAAACAAGACAAGGCATCTGTAAGAAAAGGAGGGAGAGAATCCAGTTGTGAGCAGTATGGGAGTTCAAGACTGTCTCCAGTTTGGGAACTCATTCAACACTCCTGAACATGAATGCAAGGCCCTGGAGATATGACATGAAAAATACATTGTCCCTGTCTTTGAAGAACTTGAACTTCAGAAGGAAAAATGGCCACATAAACAGAGTATTCACAAAACAATGCCTTGAGTCCTAGTACAAAAGCATGAATAAATAACTGTGCTAACAGAAGAAGGAGTAGCTAGTGCTACTTGGGGGACCAGGAAGCTTTCTAGGAGGAGGTGACATCTTAGCGGAGTCATAAATGATGAGTAAGCTTTTGCCAGGTGAAGAGATCTGAGTGCATTTGCTGCCAAGAGAGCAGCTGAGTCCTGAGAGGACCCAGACCACCCCCACACCCCAGGCATCTGGCAACAAGAGGCTAGGCTGCAAGGCAGGCCAAGGACAGATGGAAGGAATCCACGTGGCTTTGTGGGAAAGGACAGATCCAAGCCAGGTCTGGAAGAACAACTACCAAGACACGTGGAAATGGGGCTCCATGAGACGAGGTGTAAGAATGTGCCCTAAAAAGGTCCAAACCATGATATGGGCTGTGGCTGCAGGTGTCCCAGAGCCAAGGAGTGTTCGAGAAGAATGCAGAAGCCAGGAAGGTGCTGGCTGTTCAGAGACAGCTTTAAGGAGGAGCAAGAGATTGAGGGAACATTGGCTAAAAGAAGAATGAGACCCGTTCCAACCCTTGTAAAGTGGGAAGAAATGAGACCCAATATATACATGAAGAGACGAAGCTACATTTAAATTAACTGCTGTAGGAGCAGGAAGAGAACACCTACTCTAGAAAACTGAGATGTCAGTTCTTAAATGGAAGAAATCTCTCAGTGGGATTTCAGGCTAGCAGCTCTCAACTGGGCTTGGGGAGGAGTTTGTGTGCATCTTACTACCCAAGGGTTTTTTCCTTCCCCCAATTCTCACTTTCCCTTCCCAAGCACATCAGAATGGTGGCTTGGAGGCAAGGCTGCCAGGGCAATTCCCTAAAACACAACTCCCCTCCCAGTCCCAAGCATAAGCGTCCAGACCCAGAAAGTTCTGTAGACAACCCGGCCTTCCCCCTCCCTCAGGCCTTGCTGCTTCTTCGAAGGTGATACAGCAAGAGAAGAGCTCCAACACACCCCCTTTCTTTGCCCCGGGCTCTGACCTTGGGCTTGGTGCCTGACCCAGAGAAGTTAGGAAAGTGGATTTTCCAAAGCAGACCTTATGCACTCTTACACACACACACACACACACACACACACACACACACACACACACACACACACACACACACGCAAATTCCCAAAGGCGGCCAGCCCTTCAGCCAGCAGGGCCTCACACACTTCCCCTATCCTACAGAGCCCAGGGGGCTCCTCTCCACCCATAACTCCTTCCCCCATTCCCCTGTGTTCCCCGCTTCCCCTTCTAAAGGACCTCACCAGAGAGGCCTAAGAAACTCATCCAACCAGTTCCTGGGTAGAGGAGGGGCACCTTCCTGCCTCAGCTGGGAGGATACATGGACCAGAATTCAGACCGGTGGGGCAGTATTACCCAATCCCAAGTCTGGGGTGCACACGTGTAGAGACACGGCCCGGGAAGCAGCCTCTACTCCTGGAAAAGTGAGGCCTTGATTTGGGGTCGATCTGCCCCGACCTCCACGCACCTGCTGCTCAGAGCTATGAAATGGTGGGTACCAGGGTCAGGATCGGGGTCTGCTGCCCACCGGGGAGGAGACAGGGCAGGGGAATAACCTCCTTTCAACTGCTCTACCAGCTGCCGCTTGGTTTGATCCAAAACAACCACCCTCTGTGGATTCTGGGAAAAGGAAACATCAGGAAGAAGTGGGAAATTAACTGCTTTTGTGTATGTGTGTGTGTGTGTGTGTGTTGTGTCTGTGTGTCTGTGTGTGTGTGTGTGTGTGTGTGTGTAGGGTCCTACATGACCTTCTCTAACCACCCAATTCCAAATGTTCAAGATGAGAAGCCCCCCTGAAGCCCCCGGCAGAACCAAAAGGACTGTCTTGCTGTCACCCAGCCACATGACAGTTCACTAAGAAAAGCAGTTCACCTACACCTGCTCCCTTTATGGTCCTCAGTGTCTAACCCACAGGGAAAAACCTGCCTTTTACCCCAACGCCTGTGATTGGCTGGGTTTCCTGGGGGAAGTCAGGCAAGGCTTAGAGGCCCGGAGTTGAAAGAGTCCCCATCCCACCCCATTCCTATCCCCTGGCCTGGCCCCAGCCGGGTACCTACCACTTTCCTCAGGAGGGCTCCCATCCGGGCACCACGAGGGTGGCAAGGGGCCGGGCAGCCGCATTGTCCCCAGCACTGGCAGCCCAGCAGTTAACAGGCTTGGGGTGAGCAGTGAGCTGCCACCAACAGCCTCGGGAATTAAAGCGCCCGCCGCCTCCTGCAAAACTTCGTCAATAAACGTTCTATTCAGAACCAGTTCCGCGTGTGGGTCATACTTTCTGCATTTCTCTCATTCCTGATTGCTGGGGGGCCCTAGCTCAGGAAATGCAACTTCCCGACACAATTCTGCAGGTCCCCGCTGGTAAAGACCCAGGCCACAGCCCTGGGAGGTGAGGGCCACAGGGCTGAGGACCTGCACAAACCTCCAGTAATTAAGCACAGGGGATACTAACTGCAGGAAGTCACATACTGAAGACTCCAGAACAAAGCCAGATCATTCACCAGCACAACAATGCTCTGTTTATGCAGCACCTCCCCCACCCCAGGCCCTCGAGGCTGAAAGATAATTAACCCTTCTGCCCTCACAATAGTGGCGGCAGAGAGGATGGGCAGGTGGCCATCCCTATTTTACAGGTCAGGAAACTGAGGCACAAGTGGCTTTCCAAATACCTGGCTGAAATAACCCCAGCTAGCACTTATTCGAGTATACCAGACATAAGGCAAAACACATTCTCTACATAATCTCCTCACAACACTCCAGTACCCAGGGCCATACAGTCAGGGAAGTGGGGGAGCCAGGGTTTGCTGGAATCCACAGTCCCTGTGCCTTTCACCAGTCTCTCCACAACCTCCCACAGGGTCCAAGAGATGAGCAAAGAAGGCCATCTCTCACCATTCCTAGGAATGCTCTCACGTACTTTTTGCTTGTAAGTAACACTTTTTGCTCACAACAAGTTCCTAGAGTATGGGGCAACCTCAGAAAGGAGCCAAAATGAACTCACCTGGGAATTCATAACTCACCTGTAGATGCCTCCAGAAATGGTATGTAACCAGCAGTAGACAACCCCAAGACACAGGCCTTCCTTCTCTACCCACACACTCTTGCAGTGGGGGTACCAACCTGCAAGGGATCTCAGTGAGTAGCAAGTATTCCAAGCTGTTTTCTCTGAGTGTTCTGTTGCCTCAACTCAGTAACAACCTCCTAGAGGTAAGAACCAGGTCTTCCAGCGTTTTGTGCTCTTTTTTCCCCCAGGTCCTCTGGCACTCAAATCCCTACTTCTCATTTTGGCCACTGTGTGAAAACGTGCCAGAAGAAGGCGGAAGCACACAAGATGGATGGTATTTGGGGGGCTTTTGTGCTGGGGAAAAAAGGCATCCCCAATAGGAGCACAGGTATTAAGTTTGGGAAGGGAAGGCCAAGCTGTTCACCTCCTCTCTGCTGCCTGGTCATACCCAGCCCAGAAGAAAGCTTCAGAATCATGGCTGGGATGACTTCCTGTGTGAAAAGAAGACTACTCAAATTCACTCACATTTATTGACAGTATAAACCATGTGCCATGTGCTAGGGACACAGCAGTGAATAAGACAAATCCTCATTCTCATGGAGCTTACATTCCAGTGAGGAAGACGGCCACAAAAAGGTAGACAAATAACTAACACATTTTTGGAAAGTGTTTAAGTGCTATGAAAAAAATAGAGGAGGGAAAACAGAGTGTGATTAAGAGATGGGAATTTCTTGGCCGGGCGCGGTGGCTCAAGCCTGTAATCCCAGCACTTTGGGAGGCCGAGACGGGCGGATCACGAGGTCAGGAGATCGAGACCATCCTGGGTAACACAGTGAAACCCCATCTCTACTAAAAATACAAAAACTTAGCCGGGCGTGGTGGCAGGCGCCTGTAGTCCCAGCTACTCGGGAGGCTGAGGCAGGAGAATGGCGTGAACCCGGGAGGCGGAGCTTGCAGTGAGCTGAGATCCGGCCACTGCACTCCAGCCTGGGTGACAGAGCGAGACTCCGTCTCAAAAAAAAAAAAAAAAAAAAAAAAAGAGATGGGAATTTCCACTAGCTAGGGAGGCCTGGGAAGGCATTAAAGAGGTGACTCTAGAGCAGAGACCTGTATTGTAAGAAGCAGCCAGACATGTGAGGCACTGGGGGACGAGCCTTCCAACAGTCTTTTCCTCTACCGCACCATAGCCATCCACTCACACATCTCCTATGCCCTAGACCTCATCATCACCAATAAGTGCACGCTTCCAAAACCTTGCTTAGAAGTATCTCATCTGAAATTTCAAACCACACAATGAAACAAACCATCATAAGGAAGTCAGAAAATGGAACAAACTGGCAGTCAAAGAACTAGAAATTAAAGAATAGGTCTACAAAAGATATTTAGAGATGAATAGTTTAAATGATTGGAAATATAAAAGAGATAAAAACCTTAATAAAAGAAGATGATAGTACAAGGGGGTAAGGAACAGGCCAATTAGAAAAAGCAATACATGAAAATAAAATATTCAATATTGAAATTTAAAACCCAATAGTTAAATAGAAAATTAAACACAGCTAAACAGAGAATTAGTTAAGTGAAAGATAAACTAAAGAAATCATCCTGAATTTAATTCAAAGAATTAATATTGGAAATATAAACATTAATAGACTTAGAGGTCCACAGAGGGAAAAAAAAAGGAAACGGGGGAAGGTGCAAATTTCAAAGAGATAATGTATATGAACTTTCTAGAACTAAGGATAGACTTTAGTCCTCAGATTGAAGGCACACACCAAGTTAAACTTCAAATAAGCCCACATTCAGACATATTGTTTATAGTATAAATGCAGAACACCAAAGACAAAAAATATCTTAAAGGATGATAAGGAAATGTCATCAACTATACACCAATGAATTGGATAACTTTGGTGAAACAGACAAATTTCTAGAAGGGCACAAACCGCTGACAGATTTAGAAAGAAAAAGTCTAAACAAGAGATTAAATTTGTAACTTTAAAACTTCCAATAAAGAAAAGCCCAGGACGAGATGGCTTCCCTGGTGAAGTCTACTAAACATTCAAAGAATAATTCATATCAATTCTTCACAAACTCTCACCCCACAAAAAAACAGCAGGAAATACTTCCCAACTCATTCTATGAGGCCATTATCCTGTTATCAAGACCAGACAAGGTATCAGAAAAACGAAACCTACAATCCCACATTCCTTATAAATATAGACATAAAAATCCTCAACAAAATACTAACAAATTGAATCTAGCAACCATAAAAAAGAATATACATTATGACCAAGTGGGATTTATCCCAGAGATGCAAGATTAGGTTAACATCTAAAAATTAATTAAAATAATTCAAGTTGATAACAGGATAAAGTGTAAAAATCACCTGATCACTTCAATACACCCAGAAAAAAATTTTCACAAAACCCCACACTATTCTATGATAAAAACACTCAACAATCTAGGAAGAGAAGAGAATATCCCCAATCTTACATGGAGCATCCATGAAAAACCCACAGGTACATCATACTTAACGGAGAAAGACAATGCTTTTTCACTAAGATTAGTAAGAAGACAAGGATATCCAGTCTTGCCACTATATTTGATATTGGAGTTCTAGCCAGGGCAATTAGACAAGAAAAAGAAATAAAAGAGATCTGGGTTGAAAAAGAAGACATAAAACAATCTCTATTCATAGATAACATGAACTTGTATGTGGAAAATCCTAAGTAATCTACTATAAAACTATTAGAACCAATAAAAGTGTTCAGCAATGTACCAGAATACAAGATCAACACACAAAAGTCTATTTTATTCCTGTACACTAGCAATGTGCAATCATAAAATGGAATTAAGAAAAGACTCCCATTTATAATAGCAGCAAAAAGAATAAAATACTTAGGAATGTATTTAACGAAAGAAGTATAGGACTTGCATGCCGAAAAACACAAAACACTGTTGAAAGAAATTAAAGAAGACCTAAAAGACATTCCTTGTTCATGGAATGGAATATTTAACATTGTTAAGATGGCAATACTCAACAAATCAATCTAAAGATGCAATATAATCTCTATCAAAATATAGTTGGTTTTTTTTTTTTTTTTTGCAGATATTGACAAGCTGATCCCAAAATTCATATGGAAAAGTAAGGGACCCAGAATACCCAAAACAACCTTGAAAAAGAACCAAGTTGGGGGACTCATACATCCTGATTTCAAAACTTACTACAAAGCTATAGTTATCAAGATTATATGGTACTGGCATAAGGGCAGTTATATATATCAATGAAAGAGAATTGAGATTACAGAAACAAAACAACACATTTATTGGCAATTGATTTTCAACAAGGGTGCCAAGACAATTTAATAGGGAAAGAATACTCTTTTCAACAAAAGGTGCTAGGACAACTGGATCTTCACATGCAAAAGAATGAATCTGGACACCTATTTCAAACCATATACAAAAAAGTCAAAATGGGTCATAGACCTAAACGTAAGAGCTAAAACTATGAAACACTCAGAAGAAAAGATAGGAGTAAATCTTTATGAACCTAAGTGAGCAATGGTTTCTTAGGTACAACACCAAAAGCACTAGCAACAAAAGAAAAAATAAATTGTACTTCATCATCAAAATTTTAAACTTTTGTGTTTCACAGCATACTACCAAGAAAATGAAAAGACAAATCACAGAATGTGAGAAAATATCTGTAAATTGTACACTTGACAATGAACTTATATCCAGAATATATAAAGAACCCTTACAACTCAATAATAAAAAGAGAATTCAATTTAAAAATGGGCAAGGGATCTGAAGATATTTCTCCAAAAACACTATACACATGCCCAATAAACACATGCAAAGGTATTCAACATCACTGACTTTGGGAAATGCCCCTGGAACCATAATTAATACTACTTCATATCCACTAGGATGGCTAAAATCAAAATGATGGACAATAACAAGTGTCGGTAAGGATCTGGAGAAATCAGAACTGTTGTACATTGCTGGTGGGAATGTAGAATAGTTAAGCCTATTTGGAAAACAACTTAGCAGTTCCTCAAAGAAGTTAAACATAGAGTTACCTTATGACCCAGCAATTCTAATGCTATGTATACACCTTAGAGAGCCGAAAACATATGTCCACACACAACTTGTACATCAATGTTCATATCAGCAGTATTCATAATAGCCAAAGAGTGGAAACAACTCAACAGAACATCAGCTGATGAACAGATAAACAAAATGTATGACACCCATGCAAAGGAATATTATTCAGCAGGAAAAAAGAATGAAGTACTGATACATGCTACAAATGGGTGAACCTTGAAAACATCAGGCTAAATGAAAAAAGTCACAAAAGATTTCATATTGTATGATTCCATTTATATGAAATGTCCAGAAGAGACAAGTTTGGAGCCAGAAAGCATATTAGTGGTTGCCTAGGACTGGGGGAAGGGGAAAATGAGAAATTACTGCTAATGGGCACAGGGTTTCTTTTGGGGGTGATAAAAATGTTTTAAACTTAGTATGGGCCGGGCGCGGTGGCTCAAGCCTGTAGTCCCAGCACTTTGGGAGGCCGAGACAAGCGGATCACGAGGTCAGGAGATCGAGACCATCCTGGCTAACACAGTGAAACCCCGTCTCTACTAAAAAATACAAAAAAAAAACTAGCCGGGCGAGGAGGCGGGCGCCTGTAGTCCAGACTACTAGGGAGGCTGAGGCAGGAGAATGGCGTGAACCTGGGAGGAGGAGCTTGCAGTGAGCTGAGATCCGGCCACCGCACTCCAGCCTGGGTGACAGAGCGAGACTCCGTCTCAAAAAAAAATAAAAAAAATAAACTTAGTATGGCTCTGTGGCACAATGGACAGCGCATTGGACTTCTAAAAATGTTTTAAACTTAGATAGTGGTGATAACTGTACAACAATGAATATACTAAAAACCAATGAACTATACACCTTACATGGGCAAATTTTAAAATACGTGAAATACATCTCTACAAAGCTATAAACTAAAAAACAAATATATAAATAAATAATGAATATCATAAAAAGAAACCAGTCAGTAGGAAATAGTACAGACTATTAAATAACCAGTGCCGGAAAAACTGGCTATTCCTCTGGAAAAAATAAAATCAGTTCCATCTTACAAGGTTGAGTGGTTTTCAACCATGGCTATACAGAAAAGTCACCTGGGGCATTTCACAACCATGCCTGGGCCCTACCCCCAAGATAGTTTTATTTTATTGGTCCAATCTGGGGTGAGACTCAGGCAGCAGTATGTTTGTTAAGCTCCTCATGGGGTTGTATATGAACCAGTGTCACACACATAAAAATACATTCCAGATGAATTTAAAAAGTACGTGTGGGAAGCAGAAGTTAATTTTAGAAGAAGGTCGGGTGTGGTGGCTCATGCCTGGAATCCCAACACTTTGGGAGGCTTAGGCGGGAGGATCTCTTGAGCCCAGGAGTTCAAGACCAGGCTGGGCCACATAGTGAGCTCCTGTCTCTACCAAAATTTAAAAAAAAAAAAAAAAAAAAATTAGCTGAGTGTGGTGGCAGCGCCTATGGTCCTAGCTACTCAGGAGGCTGAGGTGGGAGGATTGCTTGAGCATGGGAAGTCTAGGCTGTAGTGACGCATGATCGTGCCACCATACTCCAGCCTGGGTGACACAATGAGACCCTGTCTTGACAAAAAGAAAAAGAAAATCAACACTTGCCAGATCTAGATGGTGAGAACATGGGGTTGGGGTAGGGGCTCCTATGCAGGCACGGGCCCCAGCCACCCTGGAGACCAGCTGGAACAACAGGCACCAAGGCTACACAGCACAGCATCATTTGCCAGTATCCAGACCCAAACAAAGGAACAAAGCTCCAGATGGAAAGAGCCCTGGGATGCGTGAAATTGCAACTCCTCTCTGTCATTTTCTGGCTTCAGAAAGTGCTGTGTGACACCCAGGTAGGTGCTTACAATGTAAATGCATTAAAAGCACTCTTGTTTCAACTGAGGCAAACACCCTTTGGGATAACTGGCAATCTACTTGGGTGGAGCTGAATTAAGATTGGACCCATTCAGGCTCTACTGTAACACAGTCAAACCTTGGCCAGCTGGAACCCCTGTGGAGAGAGGGCGTCCAAAAGGCAGCATTTGCAAGAGCGCGCAGTTTCAAAACAGTATGGGCTAGGGCTAAAAGCGTGCTCCAAAAGTTCAAACCCCATCCCTGCCAAGTATTAGCTGAGCGATCCTGAGCAAGTTACCCAACTCGTGGGGACTCGGTTTCCTCATTTGGGGGTAGGAGAAGGGGGTAAACCACCTACCTGGCCTTGTTGAAAGGACCAGTGATATTATTACCTAAGTATCAACACTTAAAATTTTAGCCAACCTGACTGAGAATCTTTTGAAAATATGTTATACACTTCCCTGCCTTCCTAAACAGAGTCAAGGGAACATAATTTAACCTTTTCTTGATGACTCTGGGTCACAATTACCAGCAAAGCATAAATTATCAAACTGATGATCCCCAGAGACCCAAGGAGTGCCAAATCATTCCCTCCACGCCCCCTCCCTCCAAAAAAAAAAAAAAAAAAGATCTCTGGCACTTCTGCTAGCACTTGCTTTTCCTGGAGTTTTTATCTCAGTCTGCTCTCACTGCCAACTTTGCACTGTAGTCATTTTTTTTCCCCCTCAATGCTGGTTTCTTTATCCTCTTTCGTTTTTTTTTTAATTTTTTTTGAGACAGAGTTCCACTCTTGCCACCCAGGCTGAAGTGCAATGGCGCAATCTTGGCTCACTGCAACCTCCACATCCCAGGTTCAAGCCTCCTGAGTAGCTGGGATTACGGGTGCCCACCACCACGCCCAGATAATTTTTGTATTTTTAATAGAGATGCGGTTTCACCATGCTGGCCAGGCTGGTCTCAAACTCCCGACCTCAGGTAATCCACCGGCCTTGGCCTCTCAAAGTGCTGAGATTACAGGTGTGAGCCACCGCGCCCGGCCTTTATCCTCCTTCATTTGCTGGTTCTTCCAAGCTTGAACACAGCATGACACAGCTTATATGTGTAAGTTAAACAGGGTCTGAGAAGGCTGGTATGAATAAAAATGTAAGAACTTGAGTCCTTGACTTCTTGGCTACATGCAAATAAGCAAGGGTGCTGGGTGGCTGAGTTCCAAATAAGAGTTTAGGGTAGAAGAGTTGTTATTGGATATTGTGGAACATATTATGGGAAGAACTATATCCAACGCTATAAGTACACCCTGCTGTCCACTTTGGGGCCACCTTTCATGGGAGCAAAATGTGTAGCAAGCTTTTGAAGACAGGTCCCAATGACTGTAGGTCTCCTTCTTATACATGCTGCAGGAATACAGGGTTTCCTGCCCCACTGTCAGAACAGCTGACTACAGGTTAACTTCTTAGAATCTTATGGACATTCTTTGTCAGGAACAGAACATTCATAAAGAGTGTGAGCATTTCCTTAATTCCTAAGGTCTCATCACACAGTAGGGTTTTACTTATTAGACAAACACTTATTGGAATCCTATTGTACAACAAGCACTGGGGATGTAGCAATGAACTGGAGGAATAGAAGCTGTATGAGAAGACTGGTTCCTTTCCAATAAATACTACACACACACACACACACACACACACACACACACACAGAGTCTCGCAGACTGGGAAGTAAAGGATGTGAGTTTTTAAGAGCTTCTGGCACCTGTGGAACCCATCTCTCCTCCTGGGACCCTGTTCCCAAGGTAAAATAGACTTCATTCCTCCTGCATCTTTCTCTTCCAGTCCCAGCCCAGATTCTGGCAATAATCAGATCAGCTTCTAGGACCCTCAAACTGTGTTTCACAAAAGGCTGCATGCACAGCTACCACTGTGCCCACGAGAACCCTATTCAGGTTGTGTTCAGCCCAAGTCTGCTCAGCGTGAAAGACAGTGCAAGTCCTTAAAAATCCATTCCTTGAGCTTACATAGGGCTCCCTCCCCAAAGGCCGGCCGCGAGAACTGTATAAAGCCTTATTCTCCTTAGTGCTTGCCTTCCCAGATGGCAACAGCCCTCCCAGGGCTGGACTCGACCCTACCACTACTTTCTTCTCCCTAATCCCATGGAACAAAAGCTGCAGCAGATAAGACCACAAGCCCAGAATACCCTCAGGGTAGGACCCCAGCCCAAGCCCATCACTCCCTGTTGATCACACTTTGTACCATTCTCAATGCTATCTGGGCACAAAAATGAGTCCAGTACCGTTCCTGTCCCCTAGATAGCAACCCAGTTAGCATGGCCAACCTTTATCCCCAGGCAGCTGACAGAGGGGCTACCAGTGGCTCTAGATGGGCCCCCTGCTGATCAGTTTAGTCCACGTTGTCCAGTTTTCTTTCTCCTGACTTCAGGTCACCCAACACTAACATGCTTGGGACTGTTCAGGGTCCTCTTTGCAACTTCCTCTGATATCAGATCATCTAGGTTTTACTCATCTCCAGGCACCAATTGGCAGGCCCAGGAAGTTCCTTCATCACAGGGCCTGCCTGGCTGCTGAGTGTGCAGCGACACACTTGGGGGGTGGGGCAGGGGGTGGAACTGGCCATGACCACTTCCCTAGGCCTCACCCTCCACTGCCTATCCCTCACTTCCTGAACTAGGGCAGGGTCCCAGGAAGCCACTCACCACAAACTTTGACAGCGGTACTTTAGATTACACCCCTCCCTTTGTAGGCCCGTGGTTCCAGCAGAGCGGGGCGGAGACTCAGCAGATCAGCTGGGTAGAAGCGGCTGGGAGCTAGGCAGCCAACCCTGAGCTCTCATTGTGTCTGTCACTCTATTACTTTAAATTCTGGTCCATGGCAAACTCTTATTGAAAGTCTTCCAAGCCGTCTCAGAGCCTCCGCCAGAATCCTCCTGCCACCTTTCTGGGCTTTCCTAGGACAGCTCTACTCACCATCTGCCCCCTCCCTCACTTTCCCTACCCCTTGTCCTCGTGCCCCTCTGCATCCGACCTCCAGGCATAATTTACCTACTGGAGGCTGGGGGAGGGGTGGACAGCCTTCCCAGCAGTGAGGCAGAATAGGGAGGTCAGGGAGAAGGTGTGTTTCATTGAGTCTGGCTGGAAGCAGGGGGAATTCCGAGCAAGAGGGGGGTGGTCAGGGCTATCCTTGTCATCCTATCTGTAGGATGCAGTGGTGGGGGTGGGCATAGCACGTACCTGGGAGTCCCACGTCCTCAGCCATCTGCAATCTAGGGTAGGGCAGGAAAGGCTCCCTAACTAGAAAGTTTTTGCCAAGGTTTTCTATTTTACCCTCCCTCTAATTCCCCACTCCTGCCCAATACCTAAAATGAAAAGCTTTGCACCTACAGTCCTTAGCAATGGCATGAAATATCTCATGCTACCCCGAAGAATCTGGTTGGAGAAATAATTTATTGAACCTCTCTCTAGTCTTTACTAAGCATTCAACATATGTTATCTCACTGTACATTGCCACGATGCCGCATGTGGTAAGTATGATGACTGATTCCATGTTAGGTGAGAAACACAGCTCAAAGGAATTGAGCACCACATCAAAGGCCACACGGCTGGTGAGCTGTCAAGCCAGGGATTTGAAACCAAGGTGTGTCCAACTCCAAACCCTGTTCCTCGATGCCACAGTGGGATGAACTGGCCTTCAAGGAAGAGAAGGCAGAGATGAGGGAAAATACCTCCTTCAGGCATCACCTCAAAAGTACCTTCCTCCTCGAAGCCTCCTTGGCCACCCTATCTAAACTGTCACCTCATCCCTTCCATGACAATTCACACCTACCTTCCCTATATTTTTTACTTTTGTTTATCACTAACACACTTACTATTTCAATCTTGTTTATTGTCACTTTTGCTAAAGTCAGCTCCATGAGGTCAATAATTATTGCATATTTTCTTCACTGCTGTGTCTTCTGCATCTAGCATTCATACATAGTAGGTGCTAACTCCTTAACTGTTAAATGAATGGAGTATTTTAAAATAGAACTAAGGGGCATGAGTATTGGGGAAAAAAGGTGATCTGTTCATTCAGAGGAAGAAAGGAGAGATGAGAAAAGATGGTGTGGGAATCTGGCCACAGGTGAGCTGGGGGGCCCAGATGAGCTTAACAAGAGGAAATGAGGGTCTGCCAGGTCCACTGGGGGCTCCAGTAGCCCCTTCCTCCTGGCAGTTGTGATTTCCAGCTGCCAGGGCCCCAGCTGGAGGGCTTCTGCTGGGGAGGGAGGGTGGAGCAGGGCGGGTTTACAGCCACAGAACAAAGGCCTGTGGACTTGCAGCTGGCCAGAGAGGCGGGACAGAGCAGTGGCCTGGGCCAGAGGGGCGGCCTGAGATGGGGGAGGGGGCACAGAGGAGGAGCTGAAGACAGCCCTCAGCGCAGCTGCAAAAGCAACAGCCTCCAGAGTCCCTGCAACCCCCAACACAACAGAGAATAGCCAGAGGGCTTCACTTTTAACCCTCCAATGCCAGGGTGGCCTGTGCTTGTGGCAGCACCCCCGGCTTACAGCTGGAACCTTCACAAGGTTCTGGGAGCTGGGAGAAGAGAAGGGGCAAGGCATACCTCTGCAACACAGGCGCCTTCCCCCTCCGGCCCTGGTCATCCCGCTGGCCGTGACCTTTGGCCTCTTCCGGCGTAAACAGTGACCCTGGGATAGCTGCGGATTTGGTAAGGCAAATGTTTACTCTGGAGCTGAGATATTAAGACCAGGGTGTTTTAAACATCCACTAATGGCTCCTGGTGTCTAACAGCTCCTTGTGGCACACACGTGGGACATAGCCAGCAAATTGTAAAACCCCTAGGAGACTCCCTCCCCATCCACTGTGAGACCTTTAGTTTTAACGTAAGTTTATGGAGCACTTTCCACAAATGAGGCTTCCTTTGATCCTCACCACAGCTCCTATGAGGAAGAGCAGGCAAGTAATCCCACTTTATTCATGTGGAAACTGAGTCAGAAAAGATAAGTGAATTAGCCAGATCATGTTGGAAAAAACACAGATCAGACGATGAGGACAACGGAGCTCTGGTTTCTACTTGGCCAATAGGGTCCCAGGCTGAAATCACCTCACCCCTCTGGGCTCTGCTGCCTTCACGAATAAATGGAGTAGGCTAATCCAAGGGGCCTTCCAGCCCAAGTGACTGCCAGTCAACTCTATCAATCTTCCATGCTATGCAGAAGAGCCAGATCTAAAACTAAAACTAAAAGAGTCCAGGCATAAACCCGTGCTGGACTACCAGGCCAGTGCTCTTTCCACTTTCCCTGCCATGTCACTTCTAATAAAAGGCAGTAGAAAAGCCCCCAAAGCAGCTCTTCAACCAATCACTCCCTCAGCAGCTAGGACTTGGCCTGGGGGTACCTCTTCCCCCAACTCCCTGCCCCATCCCCAGGGCTGATTACCCAGGGAGCCAATGGGTTGCCCCATCTTCCAGGAAGGGAGTGGGGGAGAGCAGGGGAGTGGGGAAGGAGTGGGGGACAAAGGGGAGGTGAGGTCATAGCATCCAGGGGACCAGCCCGGAACCACAGGGGAGAGATGAATAACAGAGAGATAAATGTACACTTTTGGTTCTCACTCCCTAGGTTTCCTCCTGGGGAACAGTTGGGGCTTAATCACTCAGGATCTCATCCTTGTCCAACAAAGGGGGCCTGGAAAGCCACATTGCTTAAGGCTAGGCGGCCGATGTACTCAGCGGGGAGCCCCTCCCCAGCTCCGGACTGTCATTACCCTCCCTGCTTATTATTTCTTGAGCAAGGGCCATGTGACTGGGCTGCGTGCAGAGGCACGGCTGGGGAGACTCTGGGAACCCCCAGTCCAGGTTTTCCTGTAAGGTGAATGCAGTGTGGGTCTCCTGCTGGGTGCCCCAGAGCAAGGGACAGGCACCTACATCTGCCAACAGATTAGCGAGTGACCTCGAGGATCAAACTCTTTCGCGGCCGCCAACACCACCCTCCCCAAAAGCCACATCTCTCCAGCCTCCAACCATTCCATTTCCCTCTCTGTTCTTCCTTTTGTGTTCCAAAGGCGCCCCAAAGAGTCAGTAGCTATTTAAATAACGCCTTAAAATTTTAAGCTTGCACGCCTTATCCTGGCTTTCCAAACCAAAGGGCTGGGTGTGGGGGTGCGAAGAACCAAACCGACTTCAGGAGTGGACGAGGTCGAGGCAGCCGGGTGCCTCTGGGTTTACCGCTCCCCGCTTCTGGCCCCCACTCTCCTCCCTCCCAGACAGGTAGCGGAGATTCCCAACAGCGAGCACCATGCGGCACCAACCCGGAACAGGCTGCAGGCGCCTCTCCGGCTGGCAGGAGCCGTGGCTCGGGTCGTAGTGCAGAAGGGTCCGCCCGCCCGGCCCACAGCTCCAGCCAAACACCAGCTATCGGGCGCGCGCGGCCTCGCGGGCTTCCTGGATTTCAAACTGAGCCTCTCTGGAGCCGCCCGGCGCATTTTGCCCCTTTTGTTTCCGGAGTGGAGGGAAAAAAAGACAGGAAAAGTCTTCCCACACGACCCTCCTGCGCTCGCGCACTGTGCGGCAGCGTGGCCCGGGTTCTCTGTCGACCCGGTCCTCACCCTGCAGGGGGCTGACACGGGGGCCGCGAAGGGACTGGGACCCCAGCGTGACTGCGGGCACCGCCGCTCCGCCGAATGCAGGCAGACAGAGGGGAGAGAGGAGAATCAGGGGACACTCACCGAGCGTTCGCCGCCCCGCGGGCTCGGGACACGCACGGCGTGCGGAGCTGCCCAGGTGCTGCCGCGACTCAGGCGCGAGTTTGAAAGTCGCTCTCGGAAGGGGCCGAGGCAGCCGGCAGCTCCCGCCCACCGCCAGCTCCTCAGCCGGCCAGGACGCGGTCAGTTGCTAGCGCGGTCCCCGGGGACCCCAGGCAGCGCGCGGCTTCCCAGCGCCCGGCAGGAAGTCGCGGAGCGGAGCCGGAGCTGCAGCGGGAGGGCAGGAGGGAGCGAGGGAGCGAGGGAGCGAGGGAGCGAGGGAGGGGCGGGCCAGGAATTTTTCCTGTGGGTGGAGACTCCGGCCCGCGGCTGCGGTCCAGCCATTGGCGGCTCTGCGGGGGCCGGGGGAACCTTCGCGGCTTGGCGAGCCAGAGCCGGGGTAAGGCTGAGGCGGCGGCGGGGCCTGGGCGCGGTTAACGATTAACACCCGCAGGGTAATGAGCTCACACCACGGGATGGTCGGTCCCGCCGGCCGCCTGCCCCTCCCGGGCAGCCTAGATGCTCTAGGATACCAAGACGCACGTGGTGGGGTCACCCTGATGTCACAGACCTGCTATCACTGCCTCCTGAGAGCGCATGTCCAGGCCAGAACGTACCCCTTGTACGGACAGGGAACACCGGGCCCTGCGAAGGGGGCTGAGGGCTTTCCCAAGTGAGTCACCAGCTGGGATCGAATCTTGGGGTCCTGATCCTACCAGAGCTGGCCATCTCCGCTTTTCCAAGTCAGAAAGGCATGTCTTGAATTTCTCACCATAACTCGGTCCCTGTGACGCTTTACAGTGGTAAATCCAAACCTCTGAGAAGCTGACGGGAAAGAGATAAAGAGATAACTTGAAGGCAGCTCCACAAGGAACTGTTAAATAGGAAAAATAAAACACAGAAGCCTGGGTGATAGAGGACCCCGTTTTTATAAAACAAAGAGAACCGTTTGTCTTTATGTCTCTGTATATATATGACCGTGTGTGCATGGAAAGGTACACACCTGGAAACTGGGGGTAAGGGGTGAGGATGGGGGACAGAGGCATTCAATACAGGCATGTTGGATTTTGAGCAACAGCATAAATCCAAAAACCCATAGTAATTCATCAGTAAAGATCCTGAAGAAACGATGCTGTTCCCAACAAGCCCGGAGGAGGGAAGCCCAGAGTGGGGCCCCGGAAAAGTAACAACGCCCACTGTTTAGACGCTATCACTAGTTCCTTGGGAGGAGGAATGGGACGCTGATATCAAAACCACGGGGTATATTTATTATCCGGATGTACAGCAAAAGATTTCTAGAGGTATCATTTAAAACAAAACAAGCGCCCACCCAAAAATGCTGCTTTGGGCAAATGCAAGGTCCAGGTGATCTGCTGGGAGGGGAGAGGCGGGGCAGGCGCGGAAGGAAATGGCTTTCAGGTGACTTTGAAACTGGATGCTGGCGGAGGGTGGGGTGAAGGCAGCGTCCTGGCTCTTGACTGCGGAGGAAGCGGTAGGCGCTCGATCTGGCAGGCCCAGAAAGCCGGGCCCACATTCCTTAGGGAGGGAGGGTGTGTTGGAGGCTCGCAGAGCTCCAGACTCGCGGACCGCGAAGGTGAGAGCAGAGATTGCAGAAGAGAGCCTCGGAAATAGATCAACTTACGCTGGGGCTCCACTAGCCCCCGCCGGCCAGGGGAAAAGTCACAAGTCTCCCTTCTGGCCTTACAGGACTTGTGCTCACCCCTTCCAACCTCAGGCTTTCACCCTTTTTTTGTTTCCGCTTTCTTATCTGATTACCTGAATCTTACGAATGCTTTCCGGTCCGCTTCAAATTCCAGCTTCCAAAGAAGCCCCCTGACTTAACGAAGCCACTTGTGAGCGACCCTTCATTCCTTAGCCAGGACACGTTACAGTGTTAGTGGCAGTCATAACTGTCCTTTAGTGAATGCTTACCATGCTGAGGGCCTGTGCTACGCTCTTAACAAACTGTGTCCCTGGATCTTCACAGCCACCTTGCGAGGTAGGAGGTGTCCTAATCCCCATCTTACAGACAGAACACTGAGGCTTAGGGGCAAGGAGCAGCTTGGCAAAGATTACATAACCAGCAAAAGCAGTATTGGGCAAGTGCCTAGATGGGTCCACCATGAGTGTGCTTACTATGTATTAGCCGTTCTTCTAAGTGCTTTACAAAAACAACTGCAGTAACAAAAAGAAACTGAGGCAAAGTCACACAGCTAGTGAGTGGTAGACCTGGAAGTCATAACAGGGAATTCTGCTCTTAACCACCACTGCTTCCAGTTTCTTTCTGACACTTGTTATACCCAATTCACTTGATTATAATATCTTATATTGTTTCTATGAATAATTGTTTTAATTTATATCACCTACTTCCTAAAAGGATTGTAATCTCCCTGTGGTGGAAGTCATATAGGAAGCATTCAGTAAAACAATGCTGAATTCAGCTGAAACAACCTAAAGAGTTTGTGAGAAATCACACAGTCTCACCTCGGAGAATAAAACCCTGTGTCCAGGGCCAGGGGCTCCAGGCTGCAGCCCCTCCACAGCTCAGAGCCTCTTCCTTCCTACCAGTTCTTGTTGCAATGGCCTCACCCTGCTATTAAATCATTTATTATTATAATAGTACCTTCTCCCTCAGCAATGCCTTTAATCCAAGATCTCAGGATGTTCTAACAAATACAGGTGAATTCACTTTCACAGTACCCCAGCTGAGATGAGGAGATGGAGGTCTTCTCCCCACTGTATGGGTGAGAAAACCAAGACAACAGAAAATTGAGATCACTCACTATGGAAATCAGTGGCAGGGTTTACTCCCTCATCTCTTCCCCTCCTCCTTCCTAATTCTTGGCTGCCAATACTTGCATGAAAATTTCAAATCCCAGAGACAAGAGCCATTGAGTTTTCATAATAAAGGACATTTCCAGACTGTCATTTCAGCTGCTCTATTGTGGCAGACCTCAGGAGAGGGAGGGAACATAAGCCCAGTAAAGGTTCCCTGGGGCTCTGTGCTCCTGGCTCAGAAGAGCCATGCCTGGCTGGGATGGAGGAATGAAACCTCAAACATGGAGAAAATCCCCCTCAAAGGTGACCTGAAAAGCCCCACCAAGCTCTGAGATCTCAAAGCTTCCAGAGTTCCAACTTGCATTTTAGCAACATTTCTCAAAAAATGTGAGCCACATGCAACAAAGGAAAAAAAATAAATTGGACTCACCAAAATTTAAAACTTTTATGCATCAAAGGATGTTAAGAAAGTGAAAAGACAACCCAAAGAATGGGGGAAAATTTTTGCAATTCATATATCTGATAAGAAACTTACTGAAATACACAAAGAACTCCTATAATTTAATAAAGGCAAATAACCCAGTTTAAAAACGGACAAGGCATCTGAATATACATTTCTCCGAAGAAACCATACAAATGGCCAATAAGCATGAGAAAAGATACCCAAGGAAAATGCAAATTAAAAACATAGTGAAATACCATTTCACACCCACTGGGATGCCGATAATCAAAGGCAGGTAATAATAAATGTTGGCCAGGATGTGGAGAAATTGAAACCCGCTTGCACTGCTGACAGAAATGTAAAGTGGTGCAGCTGCTTTGGAAAACAGTCTGGCAGTTTCTCAAAGTTTTTTGTTTTTGTTTTTTTGAGATAGGACCTCACTGTGTCACTCCGACTGGAGTGCAGTGGCACAATTCAAAAAGTTAAATATAGATTTACTATTTGACTCCACAGTTTCACTCCTAGCTATATATCTAGGAGAAACGAAAACACCTGTTCATATAAGAAGTTGTACACACTGTTCATGGCAACATTAATTCACGGATAGTACATAAAAACCAAAAAGTAGAAACAACCAGGCCAGGAGTAGTGGCTCACACCTGTAATCCCAGCACTTTGGGAAGCCAAGGTGGGAGGATCACTTGAGCCCAGGAGTTGGAGACCAGCCTAGTCAACATAGCAAGACCCCACCCCACCTCTACAAAACAAAAAAAATTTTTTTTTTAATTAGTTGGGCGTTGTGGTGCCTTCCTGCAGTCCCAGGTACTTGGGAGGCTGAAGCAGCAGGATAGCTTGAGCCCAGGTCAAGGCTGCAGTGAGCTATGATTATGCCACTGCACTCTAGCCTGGATGACAAGGCAAGACTCTGCTTCAGAAAAAAAGAAAAACAACCTAAATGTTCATCAACTGATGAATGAATAAACAAAATGTGGTGTATCTGTACAGTGGAATATTATTCAGCCATAAAAAGGAATGAAGTATTGATGCATGGATGAACCCTGAAAACATTATAGTAACTGAAAGAAGCTGGTCACAAAGGACCAACTGTTGTATACTTTATATGAACTATCCAGAATAGGCAAATCCATATGGGGAGAAAGTATAGATTCCTGGTTTCCTGGGGCTGGAGTGGGGATTGAGGAAAGTTGGAAGAAATAGGGAGTGACTGCTTGCAGGTTCAGGGTTCTTTTTAGGAGTGATACAAATCTTGTAAAATATTCTGACGGTTGTACTACTCTGAATATACTAAAAAACTTTAAATGACCGACATAGTGAAACCCCATCTCTACTAAAAATACAAAATTTAGCTGGATGTGGTGGCACGCGCCTGTAATCCCAGCTACTCAGGAGGCTGAGGCAGGAGAATTGCTTGAGCCAGGGAGGTGGAGGTTGCAGCGAGCCAAGATCGCGCCATTGCATTCCAGCCTGGGCGACAGAGCAAGACTCCCTCGTCTCCAAGAAAAAAAAAAAAAAAAAACTTTAAATGGGAGGATTGTATGGTATGTGAAATATATCTCAACAAAGCTTTTTTTTTTTTTTTTTTTTTTTTTGAGACAGAGTTTCGCTCTTGTCGCCGAGACTGGAGTGCAGTGGCACGATCTTGGCTCACTGCAACCTCCGCCTCCCAGGTTCAAGCAATTCTTCTGCCTCAGCCTCCCGAGTAGCTGGGATTACAGGCATCGCCATCACGCCCGGCTAATTTTTGTATTTTTTCTAGAGATGGGGTTTCACCATGTTGGCCAGGCTGGTCTTGAACTCCTGGCCTCAGGTGATCCTCCCACGTCAGCCTCCCAAAGTGCTGGGATTACAGGCGTGAGCCACCGCTCCTGGCCGCGTTTTTTTTTTGTGTGTGTGTGTGTAATGTGAGCTACTACCCCCTGTTCCTGAGTGAGGGGGGCTGCCTATAATCACAATCTATTAGAATCTGCTGGAATCTTTGGAGCTTTGGTGGGCAGGACCCAGCTCTGTGTTTCACCAGAGCACACTGAATGAAGTTTGAGAAGCACTGTAATACAATGTCTCACAACACTCAGAGATTCAAAGCTTTAGGGCCCCAGACTCTCTGAAACTAGAAAAACAGGAGGGTTTGTAACAAACTTTGTAAGAGCCCTGGCCTCCGGGGGGAAAAGGATCCCCTTCCTGAAGTTCTGTATTAATAGCTTCTTTCCCCTAGTCTGGACTTCTTAATGTCAGAAAAATCTGACATCAGAAAGGGGAAGAAGCTGTGGGGGAGGGGAAAAGAAGACTTCTCCCCTCCTTCCCTATATTGTTTACAGCCACTGCAGTGGAGAGCTCTTGAGGAAATGAGCTGTTTGTTTGCGTTTGTGTCTACAATAGAAGCATTTGTCAATCTCCTGTGGTTTTTCAAGAACCTGGGAGCCCCCTGTGAACGATTTCTGGAGATTGCTTATGTTCACCTTCGTTATCAGTAGATAAACTGGCAGTGGTCAGCGTTTACAACACCTGAGACTAGGGAGCTGGCACGCAGACGCCTGCCTTTGATGATCTGGGGGTTGATTTCTACACAGGCGTGCTGTTTCTTCACTGCCTTCGGGCTGTTAGGCTGCTTTTCTATTTGCATCTCCACCTACAGGGAGATGAGGTATAAACATTGAACCATCATTCATCTGTTTAATGCTAAAGCAAAAGATTTCCTGGGGTAGGTGTAGACACTATTGGCTGAAATGGTGTTTTGATTGGTCTGTGGACTTCATAGATCAATGTTAATATCCCCAAAAGACTTTCCACCCCTACCTGAGATTTTCAAACCTGCATGTTCTGAAGAATCATGTGGAAAATTTCTTACTTGGGACTGATGTGGACCCAGGAATCTGCATTCATAATGGGCAGGCGATTCAGATGCAAAAGAGATAAATCCACAGTCCATACTTTGACAAACACTGTTGTGTATTCTGCGTGTCTATTCCCCTCTTGGTGCGTTCTCTTTCCCCACCCCCAGATACAGAGGACTCAAAAACCCTGCAATCCTTCCCAGTGCTCCAACTATAAAAGGGCATTGCTTTTAAGACCTCATGATGTTGAAATAAATCAGGCTATTATATTTAATCAGATGGAAGAGTTCCATCTTGATTCATGCGAAATGCTTCATCTTCAACACCTTGGTGACAAGCAGGGCAGGGCACATCTACCAAGTACTACACTTTAAGCCTCAGAAAACAAACTGAGAACTTAATTAGCAGGTAATTGCCCAGTTACTTGCAGATAGAGGCACTTCTTCCTGACTGTGATTTTGGTTGTTGATGTTTTCCTCTTAGACTTCTCTAGCTTGTTCAAGGAGGACAGGACAGCTGTGACCCCCAGATCTGCACAACCTTCTTTTGGTTTCTGTGCCAGGCCATACAGGAAACATGGGTTGGTTATAAGTAGATTAGGGCAACTGGGACCCATTCCATTGGGTTTCCCAAGTCACCAGCAATTCCTCCTGGAAAAATGAGGAATTGGTCCAAGGGAGGATAAGGTAACTTTGTGCTTTCACTCGAGCAGTGACTGAGCTCAAAGACCCCACGTGGCCCCATTCTATTCTTGGCCTCCAGGCACTTCCATCAAAACCTCGAATTGAGTGGTTCTTTGTGGAGGTCATCCTGGTCTACTATCTTTTCCACCTTCCTGCACCAAAGCTGCCATCTTCTCAGTCTTACAGGATTTCCAGGATCTCTTCTAATCCTGCAAGACTTGGATTCTACCATCTTAAGAAACCTCAATCTGGATCTTTCTGCTACAACAAGCTTTCTTTATCCTTGACCTCTGAGTTTATCTAGGGAGAAAAGCCTGGCTTCATAACCTCTCCTTCAGATACCCTTATCCCAGGTCTGTGGCTGTCTTAGGTCTACTAAGAAAATTAGGAGATAGAATATGGTGACAGGAATGGAGCTAAGGGCTTCATAAGTATTCTCACCCCATCTTCAAATCAATCCTTTGAGGCAGATGCTCATTCTCTCTCATTTTACAGATGAGAACATTGAGACGCAAAGAGGTCAAGTTACAGGTCCCAAGTCATGTGGTCTTTAATGGTAGAGTCAGGACGTGACCCAAGACTGTCTGCAGCCTAAATCTATGCTACCACCAAATACCCCATTCTACCACCAAAATACCCCACCCCAGCTCCCAAGGAGCCAGCCGCTAGGCCAGAGCAGAGAAGCTGGGAGTAACTGAAGCAAAATAAACCCAATAAAGAAATAGCCCTACCTGGTGTGATGGCTCACGCCTGTAATCCCAGCACTTTGGAGGCTGAGGGGATCACAAAGTCAGGAGTTCGAGACCAGCTTGGCCAAGAAGGTGAAACCCCGTCTCTACTAAAAATACAAAAATTAGCCGGGTGTGGTGGCGGGTGCCTGGAATCCCAGCTACTCGGGAGGCTAAGGCAGAGAATTGCTTGAACCCAGGAGGCGGAGCTTGCAGTGAGCTGAGATCGCGCCACTGCATTCCAGCCTGGACAACAGAGCAAGACGCTGTCTCAAAAAAAAAAAAAAAAAAAAAAAAAAAAAAAGAGGAAAGAAAGAAATGCCCCCACTCTACTCTGCTCAACCAATCTGGTTTGAAATACCTTAAAGCACTTCAGAAAGCCTTCTAGACTCACAAATGAGTTACAAACTCGGTTCAGGGACTGGTAAATGTGTGACAAAAAGAGCAGGAAGAATGTGTTTATAGTCATAAAGTTGATGAGTAGAGAAAAAAAGCAAAAGTCTCTAAATACTTTTGACATCTCAAGCTAGCTGGCTATAAAAGGTGAAGCACAGTTTGTGCCTGGCAACCACAGATTTTTACACCCTAATCATAACTCTGCTGCCTAATAGTCCTGCTGCTAGAACTCAAAGAACATCCTGTCCTACCCTTCTGGGGAGCCAAGCTGAGGTTTACCAAGTGCTGCTGAGTGGGGTGGGAAGTTGGCTTACTATTGGGCTCACAGACTCCTGCAGACCTAAAGAGGCTGGATGCCCCGGAATTATCTCCAGAGCGTTCCTCAGCCCCAGCTGCCCCATGTGCCAACCCTCCTGATAGAGGATCCTGCTGTTTCTATGGCAACGCTCCCTCCTCCCCATCCCCTGCATCCCTGTGGCCCAATGGAAAGGCACCTTCTCAGGTATGGAGGGCTTTGGTGTCTCTTTGGGAGCATGGTGGTTAAGACACCATACCCCTGGATGCTAGCACTGCTTCTCAGACTAGCCACTTAATCTCCTCATGCCTCACTCTCCTCTTCTAAAAATGAGGTTAGCAGTAGTGCCTATCATATAGTGTTGTTGTTTGGAAATAAATGAGAAAATATTTTTAAGATATTTGGCATAGTTCCTAGCTCACAGAAAGAGGTTGCTAATAATATTATTTATATTTCTGCTTCTAAGTATTAGGTTCCCAAGCCCCACCTCAATATTGTAGTTTCCTTAATGCCACATCAAGTCAGGGCATCTTATAGCTGAAAGAGGCCCTAGAAGTCACCCTCATATAATTATTTTTTCCCTTTGTGATTTTCACACATATACATCTCTAAGAATGAAATAATAGCAGTAAGGTACTTAGTGTGTGCCTTGGATATAGTAAGTGCTTAATAAATGGTAGGGGGTTTTGTCATTTGTTTGTCTAGGTAAATATGCATTCATCCAATAGTCACTTATTGAGCATCCTGGTTGCTGGAAGATGTACATTTAGTATGAGACATGGCATTTCCCCAGGAAGGAAATTTATAACCAAATCAAAAAGAGAAGAGCCAGAAAACAATTAGAGAATAGTTGAGGGCCTAATGCCACATTTTCAGGTGTGACTATTATCACACCTGAAAGGAGGAGAGAGATTCTCTCCCTTTTAAACAATGACCCAGAATTCATATATTCAAATAGTATTGTTTTCAAAGAACAAGGATATAGGCTTATCTCAAGGATCTTCTTGTCACTCAAAAAATTCTTTAAATTATTTTTAATGGCTTCAATGCTGGAAAATCCTGGACTTCTTAATGTTGGGGCAGGATGTAAGGGAAATAGCAGAATGCCATTCAGACCCACGTCTGGTGGAAATGTCATATCCACCTGTTTAAACTGGATCCAGAATGAAGAGTGACAGTGGAATGAGGATTCCAGTTTGTCCAGCATGGCTCCTGAGCCAGTTCTGGAGCTCCAAAGAGGAGCTGATTCAGAGCCACTCCTACCCTGCCCCTCTCCCCACTCTTCCCCTTCTTCCAGCCTCACTCCCTGATATGAAAGAGTTGTCTGGTAAGAGACCAGATAGCCTTAATAGAGGAATGCAACCTACTGTCATCCTGGGTGCTTAAGTGCTTATCTCTCAACTAAAAAGAGCTGTATACACATTGCAATAGCTCTCACATGATAAGATCCCAGCTATTTTCTACCTTAGAATCATGTTTCCACAAATTTTCTAATCCCCAAACATTCAATGAGGTCTGTTATATGCCAGACATTATGCTGGCTCCTGCCAGGAACACAAAAGCATCAGACCCTGTCTCTGACATTGACCTGGTGGGAGAAGGTAGCAAACTGTAAACAGTAAAATTATTAAAGTGCCATGCTACACAATGAAAGCAGACATGCTATAAGACAGTTCACAATTCTTTGATAATCATAATTGGTAATAGAAGGCAAAAGGTAGAGAGTTCACTGCAGGCTGAAGTGGTCAGAGAAGGCTTTGGAGGGGAGGAGTCTAACCAGGGTCTTGACTGATGGGGAGGATTTGAGGAGCTGAAGAGAAGGAAATATCCAGAGCAGAAGAGTTTCGGGAAGGCAAACCTGTGAATGAGATTGGCCTCTGGGTCACTTGTAATTTCAGTCTGGCCACAACCTGAACTTGGCCTTCAGACAGAGGCATCCTCCCCACAAATTTTCTGGCCTAGTGACCCTAATACTTTCACGGCAAATGACAGAGAGTCAACTCAAACTAACTTAAGCAGAAAGGGCATTTATTGTCTCATAACTGCAAAGTCCAGGCATGGAGGTCTATTCATTTGCAAAGTATTGCAACACAGTTTGTGCTAGAGCCCTGATAATATTTCAGGGCTCCCTTTTCTCTCCCTTTTTCTACTGCACTGAGATCTACTTCACAGGCTGGCTGTCCTGGTAAGGTAAGGAGGATGGCTTCTGGCCACCCTACACTCATAGTCTCTGAGCTTAGCAACCCAGCAGGAAGAGAGGAAGTTTCTCTCTGGCCTCTCTTCTTAGCTCCTTCTCGATATCCTGGTATCCTGGAGAAAGCAGGTAAAATAGATTCCCTGGGGAGGCCTGAAGTTGGCTGTCACATGGGGAAGAAATGGTACCATGGGGGTGGACCCGAAAGACTAGAAGGACAACCTCTGGCTGGTCTGGAGAAGAAAGCAAGGCTGTGATATCTTGTTCTGGAAAACCTCATCCCTGTTACAGACTCCCCAGAAAGACACAGGTCCCTGCTTCCTCCCAACCCCAGTGGCCAGAATCTTTTCACAGAGTAAAAAGAATTGCCAGGAAAGCCTGTGTACAGACAGCAGCTGCCTACCACAAGGCACTGCAGCAGGGGTGGCACCAGCATAAACATCCAAGGTCATGTGGTGTTTTAGGAAAGGAACTGAGATCAGAAAACCAGGTTAGGCCGGAAAATGCCTTAGATGGATTTGGCGATGAGCAGGTAAGCAGAACAGAATCCCTGCTGCAGGCCAGAACTCAAAGGGCTTGGGGGGCAGCTTTCAGACTGTAGATGTCACACTCAGAAGACTTCAGAGCCTAACACTGCACTGGACTGAATATTAAGTGGATATTGAAGGCATTTCCCCTCTGCTCATTCTCTGCTTTTGAATTCTCAATAGCCAGTGAGTTCTGGGGCCCACAGCCTAATGGAGTAGCAGCTTCCAATTCTCCAGGTCAGAATCATACAGGAGAAAAGGGAGCAGAGGCTCAGGGCAGCAATGTCCTACAGAACTTTCCACGATGGTGAAATGTTCTACATCTGCAATGTCCATTGCCACATGTGGCTATTGAGCACTTGAAACATGGCTAGTGCAACTGAGGAACTGAATTTTTTATTCTATTTAATTGAAACTGGTTTGAAAATTCAATAGCCAAATGCAGCTAGTGACTATGTGTTAGACACTAAGCCTCAGTGAACATCCTTTCTTTACCTACCTCCAGGGCTTGGAAGGGAAAAAGATAGGATTAATTAGAACAGAACATCCCAATCGGCGATCAAGCCAGGAAAAGCAGATGGTGTAGAATGGGAAACAGGGGAGACCCTAGTGTCAACCTTCTTCCTAGACACGGACACCAGCTGCCTGAACTCTGGCAAGTGTATCCAGCTCTGAGAGTCATTGTTTCGGAAAAGGACTTCAAAAGGGTCATCTGAGGCTACCAGGTGGCCCCAAAACCATGGTCCAGTGAGGAAGGAAATACCTTCCACACCTTCCAATAACCCCACAGGAAATCTCCCCCGTGATTTTGGAGACCCCACATCCCATACTCTTCCTCCTCTATGGAAAGTATCTCACGCTGTGCCTGAGGACCCAAGGTCACACTTCCGTGTCCATCAAAAGTCCCTCAGGATTTCAGTTACATGTGTGTTAACTGAGTGCCTCCCAGATCATCAGAGGAAAAGCTGAACTTAAATAATTTCCTGTCCAGGAACAAGCTGTCACCTAACACAGTGGGAAAGCATCCAAGCTAGATAGTAGGAGTGACGCTGGGCTCCACCCACAGCCTCCAGCCTAGAAAGGGACCTGCTCTATCAGGACAGCCAGGGACTAGATGAATGGGTTCTGCTAATCCAAGAGAGACCTAAACTAGTCCTGAAAAGACTAAAAACACAGTGAATTCATAAGAAAATAAGATGGTTACTTCCATTAAACTCAGACCCCAGCTGCTTACAGCCGCCAGAAGCCAGACCAGGGCACTGTGCTGGTGTGGACAGGGCTGGGAGAACCCAACTGTGGGAAATATTGCAGAGGCTGATGGATGACAAAGAGGACCATGTGCCAGGCTGAAGCCAACTTGACTCCTTTCTGTGCACCTTCCCTGTCTCACTCTTCCTCCAGCTTACAGGGTCAACCATCCCAAGAGGTAGGACCTTGACCACCTCCCAGCTGTGAGGAGGGTGAAGGCAGGAGCTGAACTCATGCCCGGGCTTGCACTGGCCCAGAAGGGACTTACACAAGTTCTGGGCTTTCTCTGACCATAGCTTCCACATCTATTTGGAGGTGTCCTTTTTAAAAAAATAAGCTTTCACACACATATTCATTGCAGCATTATTCACAATAGCCAATAAGGGTTTGATGGATAAAGAAAATATGGGCCAGGTGCAGTGACTCACGCCTGTAATCCCAGCGCTTTGGGAGGCTGAGGTGGGTGGATCATGAGGTCAGGAATTTGAGACCAGCCTGGCCAACACAGTAAAACCCTGTCTCTACTAAAAATACAAAAATTAGTTGGGCGTGGTGGTGCACACCTGTAGTCCCAGTACTAAGGAGGCTGAGGGAGGAGAATCACTTGAACCTGGGATGTGGAGGTTGCAGTGAGCCAAGATCACGCTACTGCACTCCAGCCTGGGCAACAGAGCAAGACTCCGTCTCAAAAAAATTTTTTTTTAATTTAAAAATTAAAAGAAAAAATATATGTATACAATGAAATATTATTCAGCAATATTATTAGAGAAAAATATTCCTGAAACATTATTCAGGAAGAAAAATCCTGTCAATGCTACAACACGGATGAAACTTGAGGACAATATGCTACGTGAAATAAACCAGTCACAAAAGACAAATACTGCAGTATTCCATCTGCATAAGGTATCTAAAGTAGTCAAACTCATAGACACAGAAAGTAGAATGGTGGTTTACAGAGGCTGAGGAGAAGGGGAAACAGGGAGTTAGTCTTCAGTGGATACAGTTTCAGTTTTACCAGATGAAAAAATTCCAGAAATCTATTACATAACAATGTGCAAATGGTTAACACTACTGAACTAGAGACTTAAAAACTGATAAGATGGTAAGTTTTACGGTTTATCACAATTTAAGTTTTTTAAACAAAAAATCCAACCTGGGCAACACGATGAAACCCTGTCTGTACAAAGAATACAAAAATGGTCTGGACGTGGTGGTGCACACCCATAGTCCCAGCTACTCGGGAGGCTGAGGTGGGAGAATGGCTTGAGCCAGGGAGGCAGAGGTTGCAGTGAGCCTTGATGGCACCACCGCACCCCAGCCTGGATGACAGAGTGAGACCCTGTCTCAAAAAAAAAAAAAAATTCATCAAGCTTTTCATATATTCTCTTATCATACATGCCCATTGTGAAAAATGTGGAAAATTGGAAAAGTACTTCTTGCAAGTTGGGTTTTTTTTGCTTTTTTTTTTTTTTTTTTTTTTTTTTGAGACGGAGCCTTGCTCTCTGTCACCCAGGCTGGAGTGCAGTGGCACAATCTTGGCTCACTGCATCCTCCTTCTCCTGGGTTCAAGCAATTCTCCTGCCTCAGCCTCCCGAGTAGCTGGGATTACAGGCACCCGCCACTATGCTCAGCTAATTTTTTGTATTTTTAGTAGAGACAGGGTTACACCATGTTGGCCAGGCTGGTCTTGAACTCCTGACCTCATGATCCGCCCGCCTCAACCTCCCAAAGGGCTGGGATTACAGGCGTAAGCCACCGCGCCCGGCCTGCAAGTTTTGTGAGTATAAAACCTGCCCATAATTTAAACATGATATAATAAGAATAGAAAAAAGCCATAATTATCTGCCCTACTCTGGGCCTTCTCTCTAGAGAGTTTTACATTTTTCTACTTTTAGATGGTCATTACCCTAACACCAAGTAATTTGCTACTAAAGTTTTATCTGTAAACTTCAGATATCTACAACTCCTGCCTAAGAAAAATGAGGGTGTTCTTTTTTAAATTTAATTTGTTTTTTTTTTTTTTTTTTTTAGATAGGTTCTCACTCCATCACCCAGGCTAGAGTACAGTGGTGCTATTTCTGCTCATTGTAACCTCTACCTCCTGGGCTCAAGTGATCCTCCCACCTCGGCCTCTCAAGTAACTGAGACTACAGGTATACACTACCACACTCAGTTAATTAATTTTTTTTTTTTTTTTTGTAGAGACAAGGTCTCACTATATTGCCCAGACTGGTCTCAAACTCCTGGCCTTAAAGCAATCTACCCACCTCAGCCTCCAAAGTGTTGGGATTACAGGCATGAGCCACTGTGCCTAGCCTAAAATGAGGTTTTAGATCAGTCACCCAACCCCTACCTTTCTTTTTAATCTTCTTGTTTTTAATAATTTACAGTTTTCAGTTATTCTATTGGTTATCTTTGTAACATTTAACAATGTACTTAAAGTTCATTTGATTTCTGGTTGGGTCAAATTTCAATAGTCTCCTCTTGTAAAGTAAGTTAACTTGAACTCTTACCTGTCTTTCTACCAAGATGTCCCCTCCTATCACCAACTTCTGTTAGTTTTACTTCTATATTTATATTATTGTGGTTGATAACATTTAATTCAATCTTTCTTATTTTACCATAGATTGATTCTAGAGGTTGAAAACCTATACACTATGTTTACATGAGTAAACATACAATATGACTTTGTCAATATTGTTCACTCAGTGTGACAGCACCGCACTTCCCTCTCTATGGGTCCACTGTCATAAGGGAGACGACCTTTGATCACTGTGGGGAATACCTGGTTATAAAGGTGTTTGATGAATGCGAGGGCTCAGAATCTCCCACACTTACACAAATGTTTACTTTCTACAAATTTTTCACAGTTAAAACATCAATAATATCAGGGCACAGATTATGGAGAATATCATCCTAAATGAAGTCAATCGTTGCCAATATGGGAAGGTCCCCTGTGATCCACCCAAATAGTCTTCCCACTTGTCTGACTTGCCGCTGTAATCAGTAATTCACTCCTTTGCAGTTAAGCAAAGCCCTCCACAAATCGTCCTGGGAGGGCCACCACATTAAGCGGCTGACACCTTGGTGCAACCCATTTTATCAGATTGCTGCCTTCCTGTATGTCAGGAAGGGTGAGCCAGCTCCTATAAGCACAGGACGCCAAGTAGGTGGAGCTGCTGCATGGCCAGAAGGGGAAGGCAGCTCTTCCCTGACTTCCCAGTCGCCAGCCAGCCCCTGCTGGGAAGGGCAGTGGGTAGCAGCTGAAGCTTTCCTCGCTTCCAGCTCCCATTCTCACTGCTGACTAAGGTGTGCGGAGGCTGATGTTGGCAGCACTGCTAAAAGGCTGAGATGCCACTGCAGCTCCAGAAGTGCTGGGCTGGCAGCAGCTGCCTCCCCAACACAGCCCTGCAGGCTTCCACCTGCCCAGAGCAATCGAGAAAAAGGATGTCAGGAGGTCAAAAGAAAACCAAGGCAAAAGACCCTAGGGAAAGAGCCATAGGCTCTAGGGAAAACCTGAAGGAGCTTCAGGAAAGAGGGTCGAGGGGTGCCATCTTCTGCCTCCAAATGCTGGGGTTGACCTAAGCTGACAAATGTTCTTTTTCCTCCTGCTTTTTCATCATAGCTCATATCATCTGTGAATTGTCTGCTCTGTGCCTGTCTCTACCATATATACGACTTCAGGCTCCATGAGGGCAGAACCTGCCGTGTCTCATCTCCACTACATCTTCATGCCTAGCACAGTGCCTGGAAGACTGCAGGTAACTGAATGAAGCACTAGGCACATGCAGAATTGATATGCTTTTTGGTTTGCAAATGTCCTTCTCCTCAGCAGGTCTGTAACTTACTCACCTCTGTCCTTCCACATGCAAGAGGGAACTAGGACAACCCAGGGCCCTCCAGTGTATTATTAGTTTGGTGCAAAAGTAATTGTGGTTTTTGTCCTTTTACTTTTATAAGGAATTCACTGTTTGGTAACACCAGACTAAAAGTCCGGGGTTGCAGAAGCCCTTTATGTGCTCAGACACCAAGAAAAACAGATGCGGAATATTCTCCAAGATGTACTGTTTTGTGTGTGTGTGTGTGTGTGTTTTGAGATGGAGTCTTGCTCTGTTGCCCAGGCTGGAGTGCAGTGGCATGATCTCAGCCCACTGCAACCTCCACCTTCTGGGTTAAAGCGATTCTCATGCCTCAGCCACCTGAATAGCTGGGATTACAGGCACGTACCACCATGCCTAGTTAATTTTTTTATTTTTTAGTAGAGACGGGGTTTCACCATGTTGACCAGGCTGGTCTCAAACTCTTTGCCTCAAGTGATCCACCTGCCTCAGCCTCCCAAAGTGCTGGGATTACAGGCATGAGCCACCATGCCCAGCCAAGATGTACTGTTAAGTGAGAAAAGTAAGGCACACACAGTATGTTGTGTACATTTGTGAAAAAACAAAAAAAGGAAGAAGAGTACATACATATGTAGTTATTTGTACATGTAAAATTCTCTCCTGATAGAAATAGAAGAAGTTGGTAACACTAATTGTGGGGAAGAAAACCACGTGATTTGGAGACACGTGGTAGGGAAACTTCACTTTTCTACTTTTTTTTTTTTTTTTTTTTTGAGACGGCGTCTTGCTCTGTCACCCAAGCTGGAGTGCAGTGGTCTGATCTCAGCTCACTGCAAACTCTGCCTCCCAAGTTCAAGCGATTCTCCTGTCTCAGCCCCGGAGTAGCTGGGATACAGGTGCGCACCACCATGCCTAGCTGATTGTATTTTTAGTAGAGACAGGCTTTCACCATGTTGGCCAGGCTGGTCTCAAACTCCTGACCTCAGGTGATCCACTCACCTCAGCCACCCAAAGTGCTGGGATTGTAGGCGTGAGCCACCACACCCAGCCGTATTTTTAAATGTAAATAAAATTGAATTTTGAAATAAATAATAACAAATGCCTCATTTATGCCAGTCGATATCTTTCAAATCTCTTTTTCAGTTCAGCAACTCTGTGAAATGGCTATGGGAAAATAAATTATCCTCATGTTCCAACTAAGAAAGCAGACTTAGAGAAATAAGGTAAGTACCTAAGTGCATGTGTGCACATGTGTGAGAATGTAGGCCTGTGTGAGGTGTGTGAACATGTGACTGTATAATGTGACTATATGCAGTGTGTGACTGTATAATGCACGTGTGTGTGAATATGCATGTGTCAGACTATAGAGCGTGTGTGTGAATGAGTGGGACTATGTAAAGCACACGTGTGAGTGTATCAACACTGTATGACTGTGAAAAGTGTGTGTGGGTGTGTATGAACATGTATGTGTGGTTGTGTAAGGAACATGTGTATGAATGTGTGTGAACATGTATGTGTGAGACCATGTGAAATAAAGCATGTGCAGATGTGCCCCTGAGGACTGGGAGGCCTGGTCTGGAAGAAACCAATCATAGAGGTGGAGGAGCCCCTGAGGAGACAAAAAGCCGTGGGAGCAGGAGCAAGAGGAGGAGAGGAGGCTGGGGTGCAGCTGGGCCTGGAGCTTGGAGAGAAGGCCTAAGGTGCTGGTCGCTGGAAGAGCACCACCATGCCTGGGTCTGAAGTCCTCAGGGCCAGTACCCACCAGGGCCAGAGCCCAGGAGTGGCATTGCTACACCCGGAGGAGCCTTTTCCTGGCCCCATCCACATCAGAGAGAAGGGGCTGGTCCGGTGAGCCCCAGCAGGAGCAGTCATTAACCATGGAAGCTGACTCGGTGCAGCTGGAGGTGGAGTTGGAAGTGTCTGCATCTCACTGGCAAGCTGCTTCCCTCCTCGCTGCATGCTCCATTCCTGAGCAAACGCTAGAGCTACAGAGACACAGCCCTCAGCCTCTCCCACCTCAGAAAGCTGGGAGGGCTCAGGCCTAGGGAAGGGATGGTGGAGTGGGCAGGCATCCAGGGAAGGTATGGGGATTGGAGGGGACATGGAGAATATTTTAAGAGTGGATTTGGTGTGGTCTTGTGCAAACTGCTGTGCTCGGAAGGCAAGTGTCTGCGCTGCTGGCAGTTTCCTCTTCATCCTGCTGGAGCACCTGGCACCCTCCATGCCTCACGATGGCTAGATGTTCCACCGTCTCCATGGAATGCAGACATTAATGTGGCAGTTCAGTGTCTGTCCTGAGCATTGATGTCCTTGCCAGGCTGCTGAACCTCGGTGTGTGAGTGCACGTGAGTGTGTGTGTGTGTGTGTGTATGTATACTGTGTGAACAAGTGTAAGGGATCCTGGAAAGGGGCCTATCTTGCCCTTGGAGCTGAGGGTAGCACCATTTCTTTCTTTTTTTTTTCTCTGAGACAGAGTCTTGCTCTCTCGCCCAGGCTAGAGTACAGTGGCTCGATCTTAGCTCACTGCAACCTCCGCCTCCCGGGTTCAAGCAATTCTCCTACCTCCACCTCCTGAGTAGCTGGGATTACAGGTACCTGCCACCACCATTGGCTAATTTTTGTGTTTTTAGTGGAGACGGGGTTTCACCATGTTGGCCAGGCTGGTGTCAAACTCCTGACCTCGTGATCCACCCTCCTCAACCTCCCAAAGTGCTGGGATTACAAGCATTAGCCACTGCGCCCAGCCGCACCACTTCCTCTTAATGCTCCTAAGAAAGCCCAAGCCACACAGGTACAAAGCAGGGAAGGGCCCTGTTGTGGGTTGAATTACATCCCCACAAAAGATACTGAAGTCCTAATTCCCAGTACCTGTGAGTGTGACTTTATTTGAAAACACGGTCTTTGCTGATGATCAAGTTAAAATGGAGTTGTTAGGTTGGGCCCTGATCCAGTACGATTGATGTCCTAATTTTAGGGGGAAATTTAGACTTAGAGACACAAACAAGGGGAGGACACCTTATGAAGATAAGGGCAGATATGGGGTGATGCATCTGCAAGCCACGGAGCAGCAAAGATGGGCAGCAAGCGCCCGAAACTGGGGCAGAGCATGGATGTGTGGTTGTGTGAGCACATGTGTATGACTGTGTGTAAACATGTATGTGTGTGGCTAAGTGAAATAAAGCATGTGTGAATGTGCACCCGCAGCCTGGATCAGATGCTCCCTCACAGCCCTTGGAAGGAACTAACCCTGCCAACACCTTGATCTCAGACTTCAAGCCTCCCGTACTATGGGACAGTAAATGTTCTAAGCCACCCAGTGTTGGTGTCTTGTTAGGATGTCCCTGAGAAAGTAACGCAGGCATGATAGCATGCCAGTCAAGAACGTGGAACTGAGTCTGAATCCAGCTCCACCACCCAGTGTCACCGCCCTGGGTAAGTCACTCAAGTTCTAGGAGCCTCTTTTTCTTAAAGTGGGACTGGGGAGAGCATCGCCCTCCCAGGCCTGTTTTGAGGATTCCATGGGTTTGGCCCACTGCCAGCCACATGCTAAGGGCTTAGTAAACTGTGGCTGTTATTGTTATTAA